>NC_046340.1:17225151-17576222 GCF_000738735.6 Corvus cornix cornix
CACAAGACTGCTGTGTACTGACATAACCCAGTTATTTCCTGCATGCAACATCTACACACAGAAGCAGGGCCTTTGGTGAGAAAAGGAGTATCTCAAGTAATGTATTCTGCAAAGGAAGCAGAAAAGAGAGAGTGCTGACAGAAGGGTGTTGGGAGAAGGCTGATGGAAGAACTGAGAATAAGTAAGGGGCAATGAGGACAATTAAGATGGCTTATTTACTGTCAGTGCATTGAGTGTCAATCCAGGTTCTTCAGTCCCAAATGAGGCACAGTTCCTGAAGGACACGGAAGCAGAACCAGCTCTAGCTGGCTACTTCTGATACAATATTTTAGCAGGGTAATTGTGTACCTAAATACAGGGTTGTGCTGCTGTGGCTGTACTGCTGGGATTGAGGATACCCTCAGCACCAAGGCTTTCTGGTAGTATTTTACACCAGGGTATGGTTTGATAGTTGTTATTTCTCTGTTCAAACATCCTCAAGGTACTGTTAGACATTGCAGTTACTGCTGAATAAACAAGCCTAAGTAAAAAAACAGAAATGAGCCCCCAAAAATACCATTTTTGGGGACAAACTTAATTACAGTAATTACACTTAATTACACTAATCTTAAAGCAGAAAAAATGATAGTACTTAAAGTGGAATAGCTTTTTTAACCAAGAAAAGACTCTTTCTCATAGTATCTGGACACTCTCCTGTGCTTTTTGGCTGACTCTGGATACAAACTATACATCTTGTTCCTAGTTCAGTGATGGACAAAATACAACCCTCCAGAATAAAAACCTCTGCAAACACACACCCATGAAAAAAAATAGTTGGTGACACAGCAGTTTGGGCTCATCTTCCATAATCTATCTAAAATTTTGACCAAAATATCTTGTATCTTCTTGTGAACTTTGGAAAAGCTCTATTGAAAAAATCTACTAGTACTCCGCTTTTGCATTTCAACTGGATTGAAGACACAAAGAAGAGGAATTTCTATCCTCCAGATCCCAAAGTATTCCAGAAGCACATGTAGCTATTTCCATTCTGTTCATTTGCTTTCACTGACCATGTGCATTCAAAGAAGCATCAGGCCGAAATTCCATTCTCAGTGGTACTAGCATTTGAATACAATTTTTTTTTTGTTTAAACGAATTGTTTTTAGCAGCTCATTATGCTCATAGATAAAAGATGCAAACCAGTCAAATCATAAATCCCTGCTATGCATCACAGACAATTATAAATCAAAGCTGACACAAACTCCCAAACTTCTATTGTGAGCTAACAAAAATCATTAAAGAAAGGATAAAAATTGCTTCATGAGTTAAAAAAAAAAAAAAAAAAAAATAAATAATATAAAACAGGCAGCCAGCAACACTACTCCAGTGTCACAGTAGAAACATTGAAAAGAAGGATGGTCTTAAATAGAAACCACATCCCATTCACAAAAATGAGATCACATATGAATCTTGATTTAAAATTATTGCCATGATTGTCTTTTCCTCCTGTCCCTGTAATGGCCTTCTAAGATAAAAAAGTTTAGAAATTGGCTGCCTCAGCAGTTGTGGAGGTGATTGAAGGTCCTGCTTGGGGGCAGGATAAATCATTAGATGTCCAGGGAAGTGACCTTGAATCACTTTCCTTTGGCATACCCTTCATTTCCCCCTTTTTTAGTGAAATATAAAAAGAAAGAAAGGCCATGAAGAATTGCATTTGTATGTTATTGGATCTGACATCAATTAAATAATTCCACCTGCTTTATATCTTAGGTAAATAGGATAAGGAAAGGTAGGAGATTTTGTAGGGTTCCAAATTCAGGGCACTGAATCAAGCTTCCTGGGTTTCATCAGCATTCATAACCCCCTCAGTTTCATTTTACTCAGTCAAGGTTTTGCTAGGCTCTTCTCAGATAATAGGCTCAAATTTCCCTGCCCTGATATTCTCCAGGTGAATACAACAGAGGAACTGCAGAAACACTGGGTGTTCTATCTGATCTCTGCTGAAGATACAAATAAGAGTAAACCTTCAAAGGACACACTGATATTTTCAGAGGGATATAACAAATCTCAGGTTTCTTCCCAGAAGGAGTTTGAGCAAGTATTTCCTCTGGCTTTACCAGAATTTGTTTTGTCAAATGCTTACTCATAATGCCGAGGGCAGTGGCATTAGTGGGAAGCCTGCAGCCTCTTTGTGTACACAATGTCCTCATTTCAGGCAAGCAAATAAGAGGGAATGTTAGCTGAGTTCTGTACAGTTCTACAGGAAATAAAAATAGAGTGAGAACTCTGATGCCTGTGTTCTTTATGAGAACTCCAATGTTCTTTGTTTAGTGTAGTAAAGCACAGACTTTCAAACAAAATGTGTCAGGTACAGATGAAATGGCTAAGGAAGTTTTTTTGCATTTTTCAGTAGTCTCAGATTAGCTATTCATGTTTCAATAAGCTCTTCAAAACCAAAGGGACATACCAGAGATAATTACCAGTTCCCAATTCCCCTTCACTTACCTGTCATGCAAAGTTTTAAGGTTTCCTTCCATTTTATGTACAGTCTCATAAAGAATGAGAATTTACCTGCAGTAAATCTGTTTTCCATCTCTGCCTGTGTATTAGCATTTCTTCAGAAACAGAATAATTTATTAACTGCAGGTTTTGATTTTTTGTTTATGCATTCCATGCTTGAATAAAGTTAAATATTATTTAAGGACCTGATCTGATCTCAGCCTGCCTACTGAAGTGAGTAGGAGTCTTCCTGTGGAGATCCAGCCCCCATGGATATCTGCCTACTACAGAATTATCACAGTGAGAAAAGAACCTCCTCTAAGCAAATCAGGCCGAGCTTATGGCATTAATAACTCCCTGTTTAACTTGGTGAATTCCTTGGAAAGAAAGTAACTCAAAACACATTACCTTCTCTGGACACCAATTATTCTCTTCGCTTTTTCAGTTAGAGGAGATAACTGGAAATGGAAAAAATACTGAGAATTAGTCACATGAGACTAAGTCAGTCCACTAGGAATATTCGCTAGCAAATTCCACAGAAAAACAAAGTTTGAAGATGTGTAGTAAGAGGGATTTGTGAATGCAAATTCTAATGCTATTGTCATCATGAAGGTATGGGAAATTACAATAGAGAATTTTTCTATACTTCCTTATCATATTTGGTTATATCATTAGAAAAACAATAATCACTAAAATCACCATAGAAGAGACGAAAAGTTTTAAACATATGAAAGCCCTCACTGAACTTCCTGGAACTGAATTTATTTCTGTGAATATACACATCAATTAACCTATTTGTTTAGGCAGAACAAAAACAGTCTTTCTGTTTCAAACTTCTAGAGGGAATTGTCTCTGAATCTACAGCTTTTTGTATGAACTTTATATCTGTATGAAGAAAAAGAAAGCATCATCATTTTCAGAAAACCCAAAACACCATTTTGGTTAAATTATCAATAATCATTTTCCTCTCAGGTCCTACTAGTCCACAGTGACAAAGTGGTCACAGTACCAAACCTGACAAACTTGAAGAGTTTGGACAACACTCTCAGGCGCCTGGTGTGACTTTTGGGGTGCCCTGTGCAGAGCCAGGAGCTGGACTCGGTGATCCTGATAGGTCCCTTCTAACTCAGCATAATCTGCAATTCTCTGATTCTATAAGCTGATGTCTAAGTAGGAGGTAATTTCCTTTCAGCTGGGATGGGGGGAAATGTGGTGAATATCGATTTATTTCTAAGTGCCATTGAAGTAACCCTGAATGTTAGATTGCTAAAAAAAGGTAACTAATGATCAGCATGAATTCACTATCAGTGCTGCCTCTGGGGTGATGTGAGGCATAGCCCACAATCACTGGGGATGAGAGGCCTATGAAAAAGCTGGATCCAGCTTCTGGACAGATGTATACCTTCCCAGACTGAACTGAAAACCATTTCCATCAAGTAAACAGAGACACCTTGTACCTGCTTTCTCAGAGCTCTACATGAGGGACCTGACTAAAGTCTACCATTTAACCAGCAGCTACCAATTCCCAGAGCTTGTCAGCGTGCAGAGCACAGGGCGAGCTTGATCCCCGTTGAATTGCCCAAGCTGTGATTAAGCCCACAGCAATGAGTTGCCTTGCTCCTGGCAGGCTGCCACATCCACTGATTTCAGTGGAGAAAAGTTACAGTTAGAAAAGGAGGAGGCTGGCCTGGTGCCCACAACCCTCTTCAGCAGAGTTAAACCACTCTGCCCTACATTTGCAGGCACATCCGGCCCCAATCTGCCTGTGCAGGAACTGGAGAGCAGGGTACAAATGATGCCTTGTGCTGCAGGGCACGTGAGCTTGCACTCAACAGCCACTGATCCTATACCTGCAGAATGGATACAACAGGAGTCAGGGATTTATGCAGAGAAACATGTGGCTCTGAGCAGATCCTGACTGAGAAAGAGCAGAGGGAAGGACTCATCTACATTGCAACTGCAAAGCACCCAGGGCTGACACACGTGGGCTCATCACTGCTCTTGCCAATGTGAGACAGTCATAGGGAAAGAGCAGTGGGGAATTTCACTTGGAGTTAAGATCGTAAAATGTCTTGCAGACAAGAATGGCAGAACTTACAGTTAAATAAAGGCACTTTTATCTGAAATGATGATGCTCTTTGAATTCAACCAAGAACAGACTCCTCTTTTTCCCCGCCAATGAGAATTTGATAGTCACTCGGTGTCACTGACATCTCTATAAGACACCCAAAACTGCAAAATGATACAGAGAAAAGAGGAGAACATCTGTTCACTGTGTCCTGTATTTCTGTCTCAGACACACATCTTCCTAAGGACATGAACAATTACAATTCTATTATCTTTAATGTCTTCCTCATCGAATTTCACTCCATTGTCTGTCCCAGATGAGGTGTAGTGGGCAATAACATTATAAACTCTTCTTAATCCTGATGTTATTTCAGCCCAAATTGATTTACTGGGGATTCTGAGCTGACAAGCGTTAATATTTCCCATCAACAACTAAAACTCTACCTTACTTTATATTCTGTTATTTTAGAATATAATCTTAACCTATTCAAGTGTCTAGAGTATGAGTTTTTACAGTTTCAGCAAGAAAATCCCTTTTTAACTTCTAATGTACATTTCAATTTTCAGGTACTTTATTAAAACATATTTTTATTAATATGCTGTTGAAAAAAAAAAGCTTTCTCTGTAATTATGTACAGGTTTAAAATCAGTAATTAATCACAGTTTCATATTTTTGTTTGTGGCATCATAGATTCTGTTCAGTATCGTGTATTTCAGGGATATTGAAACAGTTAAATGAAATGATGAAGTTATGACTTGCTATGGTGGTGTGGTGCCACCTTGTGAGGTTTCACCGTAAGTGCCTCTAACATGTTCCTCTGTGACTGCAAGAAATTGCAAGAGATTCCAACAGTGAGCCTGTTGACAAAGAGGAGCATGTGGTTATTGGTTAAGAAAAGAGCATTCAGCATTTTAAGTTTACATTAAAAGGGCATGAGAGGGCACAAAGAACTGCAGCAAAACCTCAAGTACTTTCCCCAACACAGATCAAATTACAGACATGAGTTAATTCCACTGAAGTCAGCAGTTACTGGAGATTAATGTGGAAGTAATGCAGATCAGATTTTGGCCTGAAGGCTGTTGCAAATCTTGCCTTACAGTATTTCCTTAAAAGAACAATTAAAATAAACAAGTTGTTTCTTACTTTTTGATACTGTTTTAGTTACTTTCACAACTCATTTTGTCCCCAAGATGCTTTAACTGTATATAAAGGAGAGATAACACACAGCTAGAGCTACTTTAATAGAGGCTTTAGGTAATGGTTTTCATTTTTCTTTGTCCATTTTTGAAGGAATATAGTAATGTCTCTTCACGTTTAACACTTTTCTGCAATTCAAAATGCTTTTTAGCCAAATCCAAAACTGTTTTAAATCTATATCTCCTTTACTGGTTCAGTTTCTTTTCATGTGGCCGGATAGTTCTTTTAGAGGAAGGCTGGTTGAAGACACACTTGCTAGAGAATCTGTTAGATTGTGCCAGTAATACAATTGCCAAAAGCCAGCTGGTTTGGTACCTCCTGACAGGATTAAATTTGCATCATGCTGAACTACTCATTCAACAGTCTTGCTGCAAGAAAACTTTCAGTCACAAGACATCCAGCTACAGACAACTAAGAAAGTGCAAATACAAAGCTCTTCAGAAATCTATCCCTTACCTTTGCCATCAGCTGCCGTAACTGCTCACCCACCACTAGGCAATGCTGAAGTATTTAGTGCACGGACGGGGACACACAATGTTGCTCTGGTTTTTGTTACAGGACATGAACGTAAGTCAAAAAAATAAAGGCAGTTAGGACAGCTGCACACACTTATGCCTGCAGTATTCTGCAAGAACTCGTCTCTGTGGACAGGAACATTTCTTCACAATGTGCTCCTAATTTCTTTTTCTCTTTGTTTCTCAGCTCAGGTGGATGACTTCGAGGTCAAACATCTGGCTGTGAGCTCAAGTGTCTCTTAACTGCTTTGTGACATTTAGGTCAGGGAGGACACAGGAAAACAACACAGTGAGCACATTCCAAGGCAACTCTTCCTTTTAGAGGAGAGTATGATGCAACCAAGGAATGACACACAGTGCCAGGAAAACAGGAATTTTAACTAATAACAATCTTAAAACACAAAAGAAGGTCGATGTCAAAAGGAACTGACCTATGTCATCAGCACCAGATCCTTTTTGTCTGGATAATCTGATCCAGAATCTTGCAACTTGGTATTTTACAATATATCTTAATTGCATCCTCCTACACACCTCACACTACTTCCAGGATTAAATGTCTCTCTTGAAATAAATTTAATAAAAATTAGGTTGATACTTCAATTAATAGGAAGTTATTTTAACATAATCTCCCTTAATACCAATGTCCTGCAGATAGTTTGAATCAGCCAATATATCTAACAATCTGCTCAAAATGAAAAAGAGGCTTGAATCTCTTTTTACTCAATCAGAAATTAATAGTAGAATTGATTTCTGTTAATTTTAACTTGGGTGAGGGAATTCAGTTTTTAATTCCTTTATCCAAACAGAAATCAGTAGGAGGAAGCATTAAAATGCCATAAACATCACTGAACATGATTGGTCCAAGATATATATTAAAAATAAATGTTATTACTAACATGCAAGTGTCATTTTCACTGTGCTGTATACCTTGAATATCCAAAACTTCCATTGAAACTTTTACTGTACAATCATAGAGCTAGAGAAATATTTCTTCTTTATTCATAGTGTGTAATCTGAACAGCAAACTGCCCTGCAAGCTCACCACACAGAAGAGTTTCCAAGGTAGATAAGCATCTCCATCCCTACAGAAATAATAAAAGGGTTAGGTTCTCTACTTTAACAACTTCCTGTATAACACATTTCATCCTTTGAAAGATTTAACTTTATAGTAATTGGAAAAATGATCAGAAAGGAAATTAGTTTGTGGTCGGCCTAAAAATTCTCAAAGCACAACAGAATGCTTCAAAAGTTTTAATTGTGATGACTTTGATACAGAAGCCATGTAAGTGACAGAGCCCTTCTGTTGACTGTTAGAACAGTAATTAATACACATATGATTGTCTTCAGGCCCCAGTACCTAAACAATACTGGAAGTAAAAAAAAAACAAAATGATCTAGCTGATTTCCAGCTGGAGGGAAAAGAGAAACATAGAACTGCATTCATGCATTTTATGGGAGAGATTGCATAGCTTGTTTAGAAAGAAAATGTCTTTTCATGTCCTTAATAGTAGTTCTGTGCTTCTTCAACTTCTTCATGAGTTACAGATGACTGTGTTCCTCCATTCAACATTATCAGCCCATAGAATGGTAAAATGCAGGAGCCCCTTGGAGAATAAGGACACAATTTAAACATTTATCTTGGGAAGAAATGAATCACATATGCAGTTATCATATACAAAAGGCAAATATTTCAAGTTTTATAAGGACACAACAATCCATAAAATATTGGTTGAAGGTAAGCACCAAACCCAGCAGTTGCCATTTCGGTGGCTGAAAGGCAAACCTGGGCTGTGGTTGTCTTCAACACCAGGAGCTTGATCTTGACTGCAGTTCTTTCACCTCAGATATTTTCCATGCAAGATCCCCAGCTGTATGACACAGTGATAGAGGCATCTCATTATTTAAGGCCCATGCTTTCTTTCAAATACTCTTGGAAAACACACCAAAGCTAGTCTTTCTCTCAAGCTTTTTTTGGGTTTTTTTTGCACTTTTAAGAGCAGTATTAAATATTCATAAATATAAAAACTACGTGGAAATACCTTTAATAATATTCTGATTCTGACTGTAAAAAAAAGGGGGGGGGGGGGGAGAAAAACCACAATCCAACAACCAACCATCTTTGCCAGAGTGCTTGGCCAGCAGTGAAGATAAAAATGTGACTGTTCCAAATATCCATTAGATCACATGATGCTTCTGTCTCTTTGCGGACCAGAATTATTTCAGTACTTTCTGCTAAGTTCTAAGAAGCCCTCATTAGAGGACCAAAGGCCCTGGAGTGCCTGAGATTCAGAAAGGCTGGACTGGCAGAAACATCTTCAGATTCTTATGTGGAAAGTACTGCAAAAGAAAGAAAAATATTAAGACATACAAACACATCTGTCACTATGCACAACATTTTCCTTTAAGTACACAAAGGAAGGTGTTGTGTAAAAAAATTTTACTTTCTTCTTTCACACTTTGAGAAGATTTAAATTTCATGCAAGAAAATTTCATCTTCTGAAAATTTTAGCTCAGGGGCCAAGCTCAATACCGGATTAAATCAGGTGTAAATTGCCCAATTTATTGGATGTCAAGTAGAGCTAAATGTTTCCCAATGGTACTTTTGCTATGGCACAGCTCTTGGGTTCTAAACAAGACAAATTAGGCAGGTAAAGTTTTTTCTCTTGTTGGGACAAAGAGATCCTGATTGTTATCCTCTATTTGCTCTGTGATACAGGCAAGCAGAATGTCTTACATCTGCCACAAGTCTTCAGAAGAGTTCCTGAGCATCTCAGAAGGACAGGGAGAGACAATTTAAAGAGGGTGTGCTGAAACCTCACTGCCTATAGGCAGCAAGCTCTGTTCTCTGTCATGACAGTATCAACTGTAAGTTTCTTTCCTGAGTGACTAAAATGAGAAGAGACTATTATGTATTTTTGTATGTAAATTCTGCAATCTTGTTGCCTACTCTGAAAGAAAACCTTTTTGGAACATTCGAGAGGCTGAAGGGTTCTGGATGCACACTTTTTGGATTTTGTTTTACCAAAAGAATACTCTAACTTAATTACAGCTATTAGATTTGAATCAGAAATTCACTAAAGGACACTTGTGGTGTGTATTTGGAGGAGATAAAATTTCATATTCACCATAGGGACCTTTGTCTCCAGGAATTTATTCAATCTGGGTGACAGTAAAAGATATGCTGTATAGCAGCCTGGCACACCAGCCTAAGTACTGTGAGAGAAAGCAGATAGTGATGCAAATAGTTTACTAGCACTAAGGTTTTTTAAATAAAATAATTATAAATATCTTGTTCACAATTCAAGAAATGTTTAGGGACTATATTAATACAAGCTCTTAAAAAAATAACACCCATACAGGTAATATCTAGGAGCTAAAAATCCATAACATTGCATGTGAAAATATTTGAGGCATGACTCCTCAAAAAAATCCATCAAAATCCACCTAACTGGAAATCTATTTCTATTTTGAATAGCCAAAATTTCCGTTGAAACTTTTAGTGTACAACCGTACAGATAGAAAAATATTTCTCCTTTATTCATAGTGTCTAATCTGAACAGCAAGCTGTTCAGATTAAAAAATTCTATTTTTTTATCAGAGTGTCACTTTGGCCTTTGAAGATTCAGCTTTTTACTAAGAAGCAGCTGAAATACTCTGTGAAAAATACTGACAAAAATTATTTCCTTCCACGGTTTCATTGCTAAGCATCTCTTGCCAGTTAGTCGCCAGTTCTACTATTAGTCCTTAAGAACTAATTAATCTGTATGTTGGGACAGTCTCATGAGATGCACATTCCCTATAAGGGACCTTCCTTTACTTCAGCATTTGGTAGGATTGGAGTCACAACATGAACTGGTGTATGGGCCAAGGCCCACAAAGGTTTCCGAAATGCTGCATTTCCAATGCCATCATCTTGTTTAATGTGTTGTTTCCCTGTCTAGTTCTGGCAGCTCCCAGGTATTACTGATGCCATATTCCTCTCAAACCCCATTACATACTGTTACAGCATGCTTCACCCTCAGGCATTCAAATAAGCTGAAACTTGGATGATTTATAAAACAATTTCCTGTGCAAAACGTAACCAGTCTTGTAGAACAGAACACTCAGCTAATGCCAGCTCAAACTGCCAGTGCTTCCATTAAACTACAAGCAGCTTCTTAATGATAACAATTTTGAGTGAAATAAAACTACTGGGATCAAATTTTCTGAACTAGTAACTGTCATTATCATTTACAGCTTAGTCCAGCTCCTGGGATAACAGCCAGCTGCATAGATCTTCCCTGGTTAATGATTAACAGTGTTTTCTTCTAGTCTGGAAAAAATTCCTCAACGACAGCAGTGCAAATCAAGCAACAGACTTTACTGCATCTTCATTTGCCTGACAGCAGCACAAAACTGGCAAAGGATGTCTGTAGGAGATTAAACCTACACAGGGTCATTAAGTAAAGGTTTGAGAAAGGAGCGATGAGATAAGAAAAATCAGTCAATGTAGAGTGGATGAATTTCAGCTCATACCAGGTCAAAGTCTGGATCATGGTGCCAAACTTAACGCCTGCTGTGTATGTTAAGTAGGCATGATAATTTGACAGCTTAAAAGAACCCCAATGTGTGTAAAAAAAAGTGCTTTAAACCTGAGTACACATTGCTATAAGAATCTGGCCTTCAAAGGTTTTCCACAGAGTAAAGAAGGTATTCCTCCTCAGCAACTTCCAATCTCATGTTAATGATGATGATGATTATTTACAGCTGGATGAAAGCTCTCACTGTTTGTCACAAGCTGGGTGAGCACCGGTCCTATGTAAGGGAGGAGAGAGAACAAAGCGTTCTATGGCTTTGTACAGATCACCTGCTCAAGCAATGGCAGAGCCAGGGATAAAACTTAACTGCCTGTAATCCTACATTTCCTCCTTTTACAATATGAAGAGGTGGCTTTGGTGGGGAGAAAAGGAAAAAAACAGAGTAAGAAATCCTTTACTACAGAAAAAAATCATCCAGGGCCTTGTAAGTTATTCAGCATTTTCAAAGGGCTCACATACCAGCTGACAGGAGGGTATTCTGGGATCAGATGTTCAGAAATATTGACTGTCCAAGGCTTCACAGCAAAATCCCTGCAAACTGCAATTACTCAGCATCTCCAATTGCTTACTGGCAATCATTTTCAATGTGGCTATTGCTTTGGTTCCTAGGTGTTCTATTTTAACAGCTGCTAAGCGGCTGGAAGTGTAAATCATTAGACTCCTGTGCTTCCTTGAATTTAAATTCTGGAGTGCATTCAGCTGAGCACAAAAAGTGGAGATATGCAAAAACAAATGAAATTGTGACTGTTTCTGGACACTGCTGGGTTGGTATTTCTTCCACATGTCTGCTTAAGATTTCAAGTGGACAATTTATTGTAGGTGAAAACATGTTTTTATATATTTTTGCAATAGTAAGAAGCTAGTTCAGTTTACCACTGACATATAGGGTTGGTGACAGGTCTGCTATTAAGACACTTCCTGTGCTTTGCATGCTCTGTATTAGATTACGCAGTGAAGCTGCACAGCCCTGCCTGCCCTTTGGCTGCACACAGCCCTAGACTATCACTTAAGACAACCATTACAGCTGAAGACTCAGAAGAGAAGAACATGAGAGACCAGGAATAGAGCTGGAGATTAATTCACAAAGATATAAGAAAGCATTGTTTCAGTAACTGAATAGGTAACGTGTCCGAGACTGTTATGGCACAATTGAACTTCATGAACAGGAACTGGGTTTTTTGTAGTGAGAGATCAGCTACAGGAATTGCACTCTTGTCCCATGTCACAAAGTCTGTCACATGCTGGCAGGCACTGGCTATTGCCACAGAGTGCTTGTTTAGGTTCAGTCCCAGTCAGACTTTGGTGTACCTATTGCAGCAATAAACTTCTATGAATCCATTCCAAAAGTCAAATCACTCTCTTTCTTTAGAGTGCAACATTTACACAGTATTTTAAAAATTAGAATAAGTTCCTCAGAACATGAAGTTCAGTACTAACAAATATGTCAGTCTGTGATGCACTGCATACAGGAAAAATAGGACTAACAATGTCCTAAAAAAATAAAATACCTTTACAGGCAAAATGAACAGTAAACCACAGTAAGGCAGAGGTATCAAATCTTCCATATAGATCGGTTTGGATAAAAGTAGTCTCATGATCCTGTCACTTTCTTTTCCTGCAGCTGTTAACTGTTTAAAACAGAAACCAAACTAGAGAACCTACACGTTCTCTTCTCAACTCTGAGACTTTTTTTCATTACACTCTCATTTTCCAATATAGCTTCAAAGACACATGTTGCTGAACCATGAGAAGCATCAGATTCTTCAGAGATTCTAATATTTTCTTTACATATATTTCCAGCTAAGAAATGGTTTTCTTTGTACTGTTATCCCCATAGAAGCTGCTGTTATATAGAAGCTGCCTGGTCAGAGGCTCTAAACCAGTATTTTGGTTAGGAGGTGGAAGGAGACCCTTTTTTATGTCATTAGGAGCTCTTAGGCCTGAGGACTTCAGAGATGAATTCCATGACCCAGCTAAACTCCTGAACCTGAAAAGAGGGAGAAGATTTCTCTTGAAGCCAGGGATGCAAAACATCTGCCTTAAACATGCACATTGCCATCTCAGACATGAAGGAGGTTTCTTGTCACAAGCATGGATCCAAGTATGTGTGTTTAAACTGAGCAACTGGATGCTCAGTCTTCCAACCCTTGGCAGCCTCATCCTTTGATTTCGTTGGTACTTTCCACTTTTCTCTTACCTAATCTATAGTACTTCACATCTCAGTTCATCCCACTTTTTACTCATCATGTTGCCCTGATGAATACCCAGATCAGTGGCTAAATCAGTGGGAAAACACTCAGTGATTTTCACTCATTTCCTCATCTTCTCAAAACATCACAAAACTGGAAAAGAAGAAAACTTGTGACAGTCATTCCACTGGCAAACATTCCTCTCTGCAACTTTCTCAGGAAATGACTGGACTGCATAGCATCCTCAGCTTGGAATTCTCAGTCAGCAGTTTGCAAGCCTCTACAACACAGCAGTAAAGTCAGTCATGGCACAGGAAACTTCTGAAATTGCAGCTTCTGCTGAATCTTCAGATCTGCCTTCAATTCTTCACATTTGATCACTGTTCTCTACTGGATTTGTAGGTGCAGCAGAGCCTTTTGATTGATTAAAGGAAACCCTACCTGACCCCAGCAGCTTCTACACAAATAGCAGTATAAAGGAAATGTTTTCTTAGCTGGAAATATCTGTAAACAAAATACTAGAATACCTACTGAGCTGAGCCTCACCATAATGATGATGTGTATCTTGTTCTAAAAGGGTTTCCATTGATACACTTGATTAGTCAAGGAACACCTGAAATGTATAAAAGACTTTCACATTAACTTTGAGCGTCTCCTTTCCAGAAGCTGATGTTTCTCAAGGTTCACAGGAATCATGGGCTCCTGGCTTTGTTGTCAAACCCTTTAACGTCTTTTCTCAGAAACTTCATTCATGAAAGAAATACTATTCTGTGTTCTGCAGGACACTTTAAAGTTCTTCAAAAATCGCTCTCACTCTCTCAGATCAAACAGATCAATGTGTTTCCATGTATATTTGTAACATGTATACAATATTTACACACATTCCTATGCAGACAGCTGGGATCCTTGCTATGGGCTTAAGAAAAAAACGAATTTGAGCTGATAACAGATCAAAATATTTTCCTGAACCACAGCAACAGGGATGGAGGGGCAGGGAAGGTGATAACTAAAAGTCATTGAATTCTTAGTCTTAAATTAGGAGAGAACTGGAATATGCCCTATAAAAGTAAACTGAGTTAGGTAAGACGTCATCCCCTAGTCAGATCTCTAGTAAAATACTTATGTCTGACACTTCTTGTATTAGACTGCACAGTGATATCCTAGAAAAATACCTGGAAGTATGCAAGAGACTCCCTTTTTCTTAAAATAATACCTGAGAAAGTCCGGTGCCTTGGAAATCATGTTTTCAAAATCTGCAAATCCTAATTTCCCATCACCATCCATGTCAGCTTCTTCTATCACTTTCTCGCAAACCAGAGTGATTTCCTCTGCTGTCAGCTCTTCCCGGGTCAGCTTATTGAGGGTTTTTTCCAAGTCTGCTTTACAAATGAAGTTATCTGTGTTAAAATCTAAACAACAGAAGAACCAAAGATCACCAAGAGTCCTACTTGTTTTACTCCAAACACAAAAAGCACAAAAAGCACACCAGAGCACCCCCATACAGTACCATAGATCTTAAAGGCATAGATTGCTTTAAGCTCTCGGGGAGCCATTTCACTGAGCACGGAGAACATATCCACAAAGTCATTGAAGCTCAGGCTCCCCTCTCCATCTTCTGAGAAAGACTCCACAATCCTTTCTTTGAAGGGATTCTCCTGTGAAAGACATATATAGATGGGTATTTGGAAGATAAAAAAACCTGCAGACTTCCTGATAATGAATATTTAATTGCATGGTTGGCTCTTTGAAGACAACTTTTTCTTTTTTTTTCCCAAAAATGCATCAAAAAATTTACATTTGTATGCTTTGGCAGGAAGTTTCAGCAGTCCTTGCTACTGCATAGTAGCACTTCTGGCCTTTTATTTTCTCTGGTACACGTCAATGTCCAAACCTGTGGTTGGACTATTAAAAATCCCAGAGATTTAAATGAAATTTAATCTCCACAGGAGATGATCCTGAGATCATTTCTAGCACCCTAGAATACAACAATATTCTAAAACAACAAACACACAAGCAAGCATAAGAAAAGCTGCTTTATTACGCCGAAAGCCAAACCAAATGTTTTTATAGTAAAAACCCAACATCCTTCTCACAGCTATGTAAAAAGCCTAACACTAATTTGTAACTGTATCTATAAAACTCTGAAAATCAATTCAATTCAGTTGAATAGGAACAGAACACAAACATCACTTGGGCTGTGAGCAGCATCTCATCAAAGCTGTGCTACAGATCTTATCTGAAGCCAAGACACTGATTAACATATTGATCCATAAATATAAGCAGCTGTTGTGGTGCATATCAAGTTCACTATTTTTAATATGCATACAGCATTTTGTTTGGCTTTAAAATGAGAAGTACTGTGAAAGCTCAGAAGTTCAATCATATATCCATTTAATTTCTTTTTTTTTCCTGTAAATTTAATTACCCAACAGGTATTCATAAACCATCCAATTATTTTAAGTGAAATTTCAAAAACCAGCTGTATTTGAGAGACAAATGACCAGAAAATGTTATTTTTCAGTTTACTTGAATTCTTTCTTGATAATTCACACATAGAACAAAAGCATCTATAGAATACATTTTTGGCATAACTGTGGAGACTGAAAAAATAATGGCCAGGAACAAGACTGTTTTAATGGACAGGTGAAGTAGGGACCACAGAACCGTAGGCTCAAATGACAGCCCATTAAAGTAGTCAATACTAAATACAAATTCTCCTGCAGGGTTTGATGACTGAAGAAATTCCATGATAGGGAACAGGCGTACAGATTTCAAAGGACAGGAGATTAATAAGTTCACTGTTCAGATGAAGACAAAACCAGGCCAGATAAAACAAAAATAGAATAGAAAAGAGGGGTTCCTGAAAATAAAAAGACAGCTGCCTCAAAAACCAGCAGGGGCACATCTCTCCAGAGCCTCAGAATGAAAAACAACACCCCAGAACCAGGCAGATGGCTGAGAGAACCTCACTGTAAAAGGATATGCAGTGATCACTCATGTCTCGTGAATGATGTGTAGGTACAGCAGGTGTGCATCTGTGGGTACTGCTCTGGTTAAAGTATCTCACTTAAATGCCTGGAAATGTGCCTGGAAATGTTTGTGGAATATACATTTACCTGTTTGTAGGATACACGTGTACCTGTTTGTGAGATACACACACAGAGACATGCAGACAAGAACAATTGGTTCTATTGTTTCAAACTGCCAGTTTAAAAATAAGCCAAAGTAAGATTCATTTGGGTTGAAATATATGAAAAGGCCCATTTTCTTCCTAAAAGCACACAGAAATGGTGTGTTATATGTTTAATATTTGAGAATGCCAAATATCAGAATGGACATCAAAACATGTTAGAAATTTATTTTTCATTTCTAAAATGCTGTATAGCTTTCTTTGGAACAAACCCGATCAGAAGGAGGTGGCATGGTAACAGCAGTAAACTGACATCTTAGAGGCAGCATTGGGTAACCAACCAGGTGCACACAGATGCAAATATCCCTATCAGCAGTGAATATCAAGCCCAGGACTTTGTGCATTAGAAAGGCAGGATCTCACTGACTCAATAAGCATATTGCAGTTGCAAAAGATGAGTTATTTATTTGGCATGTCAGAGATCTTGAAAATACAGATGAAAATTAAGAATGAATTAAATGGACCTAAGCATACTTCTTAAGTAACTCTTTGCCAAATGGATCTCTAAAACCAAAATGAAAAATAAAATCTTTCCTCATATTGATTTCTTTCCTTTAACTTTCTCATATTATGTGTCTTCAGGCAGTATATCTGTGGCTTACACAATGGAAAGTATTAGCTTACCTTCACAGATACTTTTCACATCCTTTCTGTAATTTCATTACCTCTACTCTAAAGAGCACAGATTAGGGTTCCATCATATTTAAAGGAAGAGCCATGGGGGAAGGGAGCAAAGGAGAAAATGATATTGTTCTTTCCTAGATTGCTTGGGAAAAGCACTAATTGTTGAAAAAAGAATCCTTTTAAAACTAGAAACTTACACTTGTCTTAGAAATCTTTTACTGTACTTTCATGATAAAAATGAGAGAGGAGACAGAAACAATAAAGAATTGCTGTAGATACAAAAATGCTGCTAGCAAGGATTTTCTTGCTATTTTCTAAGCCCGTGAGAGACTTTTCTCTCTCACAGAAGAGGTAGCAGAGTATGTAAACAACCAAACACCTGCAGCCTTGAAAATTCTTGTTTATGGTACAGTAGAAAAATATTTTGACAATGGATGTTTTAGGATTTTAGCCAATCACCCCAAGGGGTGGCTGATCCTTTGTCCAATTAGACTATGAAGAAAAAAGTCTATAAAAGAGTTTGTAAAATAATTAAATAAATCAATCTTGCTGCACAATTCCTGCCTGCTGGATCTTCTCTCCTCCTCCTACGGCTGTGAGACACGGTGATATACCCTAGGGTTGCAATAATAAATTGCTATAACTGAAAAACAACTCTGCTGTTTTGCAGATTGATGTTGTGCCATCCATCTTTGTAAGGAATACTTCTTTTACTCAGATAGTTGTGTTTCTGTGCATTTTTAAATCTCACACAGCATCTATTCCAACATATAGACTTATAACACCTTACAAGAAAACACAACCATTTGTTTTCTAACAAACTATTAGAGAGTTTATTCCTGAGATTGCAGCTAAATCACCTGTTATATTCCCCTGTCCTCTAGTTTCCATCCCAGACTCTAGGAAAGCACTTCAGTGGCCTTTTGCCTTATCTGTTTTGTAGCTTCAGGAAATAATTTCAAGCATCCAGTCCTATTCCCACAAGCTGACTGCATTTTGGAAATAAAAGGTTTCAAGTGAAGTTTGAAGATAGGCCAAAATAATTAGGTTGGAGATATGGAGAGTCATTACAAAATTCTACTTAATTCTCATATCCACAGAAACACAATGATGATACTCTCTTTTGTATTTGAATGTAAGTCCCCACTGACTTTAGAGAACATATCTCAAAGCACAAAGCAGTCTGTTTTGCAGACTACTGAAAGTCTGAATCCTTTTGGATGCTTTAATCAGGACTTTTTCAGCAACAGTAAAAAGCTAACCTTTCTCAAATTTCAGGAGTTATTAAAAAAACCCCAGAACATTAACTGCTATTAGACAAACATTAATATAAAAATGGCTAAATTGTTCATTACCAAAGCTCCATAGGAAAGACTGGTGCTTTAGAAGGGAAGTATAATAAATCCAATAGCAAATTGTTCCTGGAGCAGATAAAAGCAAGTTTCTTTGCAGGGTTTTTTTCTTAATTTTCTTCTTCCTCAAAATCAATAACTTGGGTTTTATGTGTCTGTGATTATATTAACGTCATCAAACTTCTCTGCAGTGCCTGCAGGGTACTGTTTAAGAAACTCCTGCAGAAACTAAGGCTAAGATAGAGCTAAATTGATATGTTAATGTCTTAAGAGCAAAGACCATTTCGTTCTGTCAGAAGACAGAAGCACAAGCTCAGCAGTGACTCTTTACTGAAGTCAAAACAGCCAAATAATGAACGATTCTGGCTGTGTACAGAATTGCTTGAATATTACAGAACTTAACAGTACGTCATGGGACGATAAGGCATTGTGACAAGAACTGATTCCTAACTGTGTCAGGGAACTGCACAGACAATGCTGCAGATTCTCAGGGAGGTGCAGGTCTGGGGTTTGACAGAGAGAAAACAGCCCTCACTTATGACACCTGGAGCACACACAGTTGAGATGCTTGGGTAAAAAGGGACTTCAGAGAAGCAAGGAGAGTGGTCTGAAGGGAGTAAAACATCCCATCATAACTAGAAATAGCTAACAGAATGCAGCCAAGGATGTTCAGATGAGCTAGAGGCAAAGATTGGCCAGAGTAGGGCTGGGGCTTGGGAAGAATAGCACCCTGCTCTCTCAGGTGTCATTTCCCATTACATGGAAAGCTTTGAACCTGAAGACTCACTGAAATCACTTCTAAAACCTCATCCTATTAACACTGTAGGAAGTAGTTTTATTTTGAAGCAACTTGCATGCATTCATGTTTAACCTTACTAAAAATAGGGTGCTAACATTAGTTCTGAAATGTGCAATGGAGTCACTGTTCCCTTTGTGTCCTTCCCGTCTCCTGTCTGATTCCTGTGCCTGCTACCCATCGCATTTCAGCAGTGGATTTATGAACTACCTCCCTCACTCCCCAGCTAATGACAAGGCCTGCGAGGATCAATGAAGTTCCTGTGTGAGCCAAAACCCAGAAAGCAACAGACTGTAAAGGGAGTGAAACAAAAATGGTTCCCCTCCAGGAGCCCTTTGCTGCCCAACTCCTGAGAGAAGGATTGCTCAGCGCTGCAATACCCACAGACAGCCCACACTCTGGGGGAAGAGGCAGACAATTTGAGATGTGGGTATGGACATCCACCCACTGCTACCAGTCACAGGGGTCTCTGGCACCAGGTTATATTGCCACCTGCAGCTCTGTGGAAATGACAGGCATAATGTGACTGAAATCAGTTTTAATTTGAAAAAAATATCACTTTTGCTTTCTCACTGATCCCACACTGAACAGCCAATATCATGGCTACAGTTTTGCAATATTAATTACTGCAATCTCACAGGTGTCCAGATGCCCCAAAGTTAATTTATTAGACTGGTGCCTGTGTAACCAAGATTGTCCAAATTAGAGAACAGAGACTGCAATGAAACTGATGGACTAAAGTAGCTCTGTTAACTTCAGTGTAATGGTAGACCTAATCAACTTAAAGTACCTTTCCCTTCTTTACTTATTTATTTCTTGTCCCGACTTTCAAGTTCTAAGAATCAGGAGTTAGTGAATAATTCATTACCAATTAAAGTGAATGACCATCAGCATTTTTTTTCCTTGAAACACAAAAAACCTGGCTCAAAACATTAATGCATGAGGTAAAGACCTTTCTTTATTGTAGCAGAATCTAATTTAGAAAAGTGCATTATTGATTCTATCCGTTTGTCAGAACCTGCAGTGGTATTGAGCTCAACATTGCCAGTAACTAGAAATGTAATGTGTATATGAAAAAAACCAGGTGCATTGAAATTAGCACTAATTTTATTAGAATTCAATAGACATTCAGGTCATTTATTTCTATTTTAAGATGTAAATGTTGGCTTTGTCTTCACCTTGATGAAAATTTACCGAAGAAACGAAACACCATAATGATTTTTTAGGCAGTCTGGTCAAGTTGCAAAGGTTAAATATTTTCTTTTTCTTGGTATATGAGCTGGAGTTAGTACGTAGCTCATATAAAAAAAAAAATAAACTCTTCCCCCTCACCCCCATCTGCACAGGTGCACACAAGATGCTTCATGACCAAGATGGACCCCAGTTTATAACAAAGATCCCAGGCATTTTAGTATCTTTTAGTGTCAATGCTTTGAAAGAGTTACGGAATAAGACCTAGTCTCCTCTTACTGTGATTTTACTGAAAACAAGCTCAGTAGCTATTGAAAGCCCTTTTCTCTGTGAGCTCCTAGAATTCCTGAAATAAATTGAGTGGTTTGACACCAATATTTCTAAGGTTCTTCTACAGGCTTATGAGACCTGAGAGAGGATCTGTATAAAATTCAACACTAAATTTGTCCTGTTATTTTCATAAAGTCAAGTTCCATTACCCTGGAGACATCTTCTAAAGCAGTGTCAGAAAGGCTCATAGACTTGTGGTGCGAGAAGATAGATTATGATCCACTTCATGTATGGAAGTCTCTTAGGAAGTCTATCATTACCACCTAAATTTGCTAAGCTAGCAAGATATGCTCCTGTATCTCAATCTAAATATGATCCTGTATAAAATTTCTGGTTTGTACATCAGCTTAAGTACCAGACCTTCCATCTCTAAAGTTCTCATAGAATGAACTGTTCCTTAAGTGTTCAGTCCTGTATCACTGAAGCCAGAAAGACTCTGTATGATCATAATTTCTCACTTCCTTTTCTAAGCTTAGCCTTGATTTGTCACAAAGCAAATCTCTGCCATCTGGCAGTTAAACTCCGAGGAATCAAAGAACTGTGCCAAAGGATTTCATATTGTGCTATCAAGATCCCATAGATGATAATGTAAACCCTAAGGAATACCAATGCCATTAGAAAAAGCATAAACATATTTTGCTGAAGAAGCCCGTGCTTACTGTGAAAAAGAATTCTAAATTATTTCTCAGCTTCTTCAGAAACATAAGCTGTCCATAGGCATCTGCTGAATCAGAGTCTGAAGAATAACTGAAGGATAAAACTTTTCCAAGGTTTTCTATTGAATTAAATGCTTGTATGTGTTTAATGTTTCCATTTATATGAAATGCTGGTCAAGCACTTTTTAACAAACATAAATCAACAAAATGTGCTTCTTGTTCAATGAATTATGTTGTCCCAAAATCAAACACACAACAAGTGTGGTATTAAAGGAACAAGGAGTTCCGTGAACTTCAACTTGAAATCTAATTTAAATGTTTTTCATTTCATGTTGACTTAGCGTCCTCCACAACTGAATTTCTAAAGCACTGTTTCTGCTTGTAAAATATCAGATATTTGAAAAAAAAATACAACACTAAGGAAGAATTTCTAGATCATTAAAATTATGTGACCTTGTATCAATTGCAAGGTTTTCATCGCATTGTTCTTAAAAAGCTTAATAATTCTTCACGCAGCTATCAGATTGAACACAGAGTTGTTTCCACATAATAGTAATTTATAGCTATCAATTGATTAGCATACATAAAAAATAGACTGTGACAAAACACAATTCAATGAAGTGTTTAAAAAATAAATGCTAAAAATCCACATTTGTCCTGTTAAAACCATATTAAATTGTTGAATTGAGAATAAAAACAAATATTGTCTCAATTTTTTTTGCACTGATTGCTTTATACCTACTGCTTCTCTCATTTGCAGTTACATGGACTGTTTCTCCACTTCCTATCATGTAATGTCTCCATGAAAATGAAAACTCCTGATAATTAAGAAAAATAATATTAATTGTGCTTAGGTAGCTGAGAAAAAAGGGGAAAACCTTTACTTTTTATCAGCAATATTCTGCATGCTGCTAGCAAATTTCCTATGAACACACTGAGATAAGAACTTCGGATTTCTAACCAGTTCTTCACACAGAGATCCCTGGGGGGGACGTGGCTTCTATGGGGGATATACACAAAGGGCAACGATAGCTAAATTTAATTCTGTTTCCTATTCATTTCCTTTAACATCTACCCCAACTATCTCTGCAAGAAAGACATTCACCTAAATATTTTCCAGTTTCTGGGTTTGGTTTTGCCCTTGAACAGTAGCAGGAAGGGGAAGACCTCAGCATGCCAGAGTGCATCTGGATATCAATCTTGGCAAAAAGTCTGGCAGACGAGCTACAGAAGTTAATATACCGTTTGTAAGCAGTCAGAAGTGATACCTTTAGCTCAGGCATGTTTATTATAAGCTGCATAGGTAGTTTAACATCTGGGTCCTTTGTATAGTCCATGGGCACAACGTTTGGTGCCATTTCATGGTATCGGCCGTGCAACCTGTAAACAAGCAGAAACAAACAGCCAATAACCAATTTTAAATAACCAATTCCATTCAGACAGTAATCAGATACAAATTTGTTTTGCAGCTCTAATTGTTGTTTTCAGTGCACAAGTATGAGCCCACCAAATTCCCATCTTTTTGAAAAGAAGAGGGCTTTGATGCAGTATCCAGCATAACTGCTACCAACAGCCATGTGTTCCCTGAGGTGTGTAACTGAGCAGTGTTTCACACTATGTGTATGTAACGTTTAGGCACTGCCTAGGCATGTGCACAGAAGGCCTGAACCAAGGCATGTACTATAAAATGCAATTCTTATCATATGTGGAAGCTTAGCCTTACACCTAAATCATAAACTGCTTAGGGCAGAAAGTGGTTCCTTTGTCGTGTCCTATGTATTAACAGAGTGTATTCTGATCTCTCAGTAGGTCACATGTACTACTTGTATATATTAAAAAGCTGTATTTTGCGACTTCTTTTCCTTTTAACAAAAAATCCTGCCTGCTCACTAGGCATACTAATGATTAGATATAGAGATTACCATGTTGTGACAGCAGAACATAAAGAAAGCAGTAATACAGAAAGCAATGCCTCAGCAACCCCTTCATTTTCCAGCTTTAGATGCAGCAGCCCCACAGCCAGCCCCACACTCAACTACTTCAGATTCCTGTGTGTAAATAAACTCAAAAGCTATGAGAAAATAATCTACAGGCATCTATTTTCTCATTATTATGGTGTGCCACAAAGAACACATGAAATGAAACACAGAAACACATTTTTTCTGCATCGTAGGAAACTGATGTCTTCTCCCTGCACAGCAATATTTTGTGCCATACCGGAAACTGGATATCCACTGATCTAAGCACATTTCAGCTGCTCACCACAGCTCACCCTGACATTTCATAAATACTGTGTAATTCAAGATGCAATAGCCATTTCCCTCGCTAGCAACTGATTTCTCCATTGTAAATAACAGCTACAAAGATGCTTCTAAATACAACAGAAAAAGCAGCTTAAAAGCATTTAAAAGAAAGCAAACCTTTCAAGTCAAATATCCACCTAAGGGCTACCTTCTTTTTTAAAATCTAGAATACTGAAATGGTGTTCTAGTCTTCAACAAAATTAAGCACTCATTATCGGCAAAACTTGATCGTTGTGGACAACACTTCGAAATTCAGGAGCTGACAATCCCTGCTTATTTTAACCGCCAAGATTTGCTTCTATACTTTATCTAATATTAGATTTGTCTCTTTATAACATGCAATATCAACACAAAGTACACCTGTCACTTCTTGCTGACAGAATTCACTATCTTGTCAATCTATTTATACTGAAGTTCTGCCATACCCTTCAGCAGCTGAAAGAAGGATACTGTTTCCAACTCTAGACTAGACTCCGCTAGAGTTGTCTGGGAGACAGGCACTGGACACAGAAACGTGAAGGTAATTAACTGCAGATTTGAGGGCAGCTCTCATATCCTGTTTTCCTCCCAGCTAACTCTGCCATTAATTCACCAAATAAGTCAAAGATCTGTAGATGTAAGACCTTTCCACCTGAGTGGATTTCACACTAAAGCATCCAAATGAGTCTGTAGGAAGTGGCTCTGATCTAACTCTTGCAAACTAAATTACAGCAATAAAATACATCTTTCACATGCTTTTATCTGCAAGGATCCAGCAACTCTATTTGTAATAGCCTTATCACATGGCATGATTAACATTTATGACAGTGTAAAGGGCCATAAGATTTCTCTATACCCAACATATAGTATGCTGCACTTGCTCCATCATCCTTTGAAATAAAAAAAAACTCTAACCAACCGAACAACCACAAAATACAGTAACACCTCTTCCCACTGGAAGATCGTTGTGCTGAAAGGTTCTTCAGGGACACTATGTACTGTTTTATAATAAACCGGATTGCCAATATCAAATGCTGGACTTTGTAGAAAAAATAACAGACCTGCTTCAGCCTCTTAAACGGATGCCAAGAAAACCACCCATCACAAGGAACACAGTCCTTTGTGCAGGAATTCCACCAACACTCCCATTTGGTTGAATAACTTATGTTACATTTTGGCAAGGAAACAGTGCATGTCTGATCAATTACTCTGTAAGACAATGTAAAGCTCAGTAGACATTTGGGTTATTTACACCCATAATCCTCCTGCCTGTATGCAATACCTCACTACACCTTGTAGTGTTGTGCACTATGACAAATCCTGTGAGTCAGACTCAGTTACCAGTTCCCAAATGCTGCTCTCATTACTGACTGTTCTCTCACATCTCTCAATAACATTAATTACTAACTGCAAATAGAAAAGAAACAAAGCTCTGGTAGAGGCTCTGATACTTCTCCTGTTTTTGTAGAAGCAGAAGGCTCTTCAGGTGACCTGAACATATCAGAGCTGTTGTGACTTAGAGGAAAGGCTTCTTGTCATTTTACTCAGCATCCCCTTCACAAGAAGGATATCTGAAGACAACCTAAAGCTGCTTTCTCTATCTGTTCTAGACACAGAAACATTTATTTCTTGTCAGTCCTGTCTGAACACACGCAGATTTGGAAAAGTTGCCATTATCATACAGAGACCATCATGTATATTCAGAAGCCCAAGACCAACCTTACTGTCTTTGCAGCAGTAACTACTACAGATCCTGCAGCTGTATTTCCTTTAAAAGATTCTTCTGGATGCATGCAGAAGCATTTTCCCATTCCTGGATGTGCTCTCTTTGTCAGCAGGATTCCTTATTTACTTTGCATGGAAGTAGGAAAGGAAAAATTGGCAGCGTCTTCCCCGCCACAAACGAGAGTGGGAGGGAATGTGGTGATAAATTCAATGGCAAATTTCATTTACTTATGATGCTCTGTCCCCACAGGTGCTGGTATATGTTTATGCATCATGTACAACGTTCAAGGATTAAGGCTGTGATTCTGTATCACTTTAATCCAGTCTAAACCCAGACTGCTGATCTGCCCTTGCAGAAATTTGAAACCCACCAGGCACTCATGTCCCTTGTATAAGCACTAACACTTAAGAATGTGCAGTGAAGTTCGGGGATCTGATGTGTTTGAAAATATAGAAGTTTTCACAGTCAGCTCCTTGAGCTTACTGAAGCAGTTGCAACAGCAGTGGAAGAAAATGAGGGTTTAATTTTCTATTAAATTAATCAATAAAGTAAAGGCAGAACAAGACTTACCCCTGTAGAGAGCAGTAGTTTTAAAATCAACTCAGCTGCCCATCAACCAGTGAAAACAAAAAAAGCTGTGTTCAGAAAAAAAATCCTCAAAACAGTTTTCTCCCCACAGCCTACTTTTGATTGATGCTAACTTTCATTCTACCACTTTTTACATGGCAAAAAAGGTGGGTCAGAGTCTGTTCTCACTTCTCAAGGGTGAAGCATCCTGGAGTCAGCGAGGGTGACACTGTGGGTATTTGCTGGACACAGTTTGGGATGTCGCCAAACTTACAACAGAGCCTCCAGCTCTACCTGAATAGATCTGAAAAAAGATATTTCTAAGCTTACACCCTGCAGCAACCATTTAAGTTCACTATTGAGCTTTGGGAAGAAGTCAGACTGTACCCAAGGTCACCAGTGTGTGTGTTAAAACAAAACAGCTCTTCCTTGGCTTGGTGTGCATTCATCTCCACCATTAAATGTAGTGACAACACATTCTATAGCTGGCTGGGCTGCCTTTTTAACAGGCACACTGCTGAAAACAAAAGATAAAAGCTTGCAATGGCTCACTGATTAGAAATAAGTAAAGGCTTTAAAGTGGCCTTTAGAAATGAATAAACATCTCCCCAGTTCTGGTCCCACAGCAACAGTCACTTGATTTATGATGCAAGGGGAAAACATTTTTATTCAGCAATATATATCCTATTTATTCCTAAATAAAAGGGATGTATTCAAAGACTTGTACATTACAATCAAGACCACCTCAAAGAGTAAATTCTAGATTGCTCAGAATTGTTCTGCATGCTCAGAAAAGAAATAAAAAATGGCTTAACTAGAGCAGTGAAACCAGACAGTGAGTGCTGATGGACAGTCGCGCTAGGGGTTCACAGCAGCTGTGGTAAGATCTGACCACACACAGGACGGAATAACCTGTGCCAGCAGCAGGACCAGAAGTGCCCAGCTGCTGTTCAGCTGCAGTTCAGCTGCACTTTTGGTTATTCACCATAATCAGAGCTATAGGCTCCGGTCCAGATGCCAGAGCTGAACAGAACAGCTGGAGAAGGACTTTCTATAATACACAGAGAAGAATTCACCACTCCAGAGACAAGCAGGAAAACTGACAAGTCAACCCAAAGCCCTGGAAAGAGGCAGGTCTCAACAATCGGCCTGTCCAACCACCTGGAGACTGAGATGGCTAGAAGTAAAAGAAGCAACAACATTGAAGATGGGATTGCATGGAATGCAGGACAGAATGCACAAATGGGAACTGATTTACAATCCTTGCTACAGAGGCTCTAGCACTGTACTGATGCAAATCAGTGAACTGCACATGCTCTCTTGTCCTGCAGTGCTTTAATGGACAGATGGGGAACAGGGCCAGACAGACCAAAATCTACAAGTCTGCCACACAGGGAGAAAAAGCTGCTATAGCTCAAAGAGAAGGAGGTTCTTTAATCTGGGCCTGAAAACCTGAGGAAGGAAGGGCCTTTGGGGCTGTCAGCAACTGATAAAGAAAGTACTTTCAGGGTCTCAGATTTATGCCATACTTGCACAAACTGTTTTTGCAAGAACAAATGTAAAATGTTGCACATGATAACTGAGGCATAAATCTCTGTACTGCACCAATTCCTTAGTGAATTATTGCTTCCAAGGATTGCAAGAGGTTAGAATAGTCTATTAGAGAAGGGGGGGTCTACCATGTGAAGCAAAATGACAGGAAACATGATACAAGGAAATACAGACAGAAACTGAAACCACAACTCACTAAATCGCCACAGTTCAACAAACAGATAAAGAACAGAGAGCAATGAGAAACACAAGCAGGAAGAGTTGAAAGCTGAAGGAATTCTGTTACTGATATGCCTTGTCCCTTTTATGTTTTCCACTTAAGTTATTTTCATTGTATCAATAAAATACAATAACTGGACACAGAAATCAGATTTATAAAAAGGCAGCATAAGATGAGAAAAAGTGGATAGATGAGTCTTTTGCTAGTTTTTAGTTAGCATGTAAAATATTTATTCATCTTTGCAATTCAAAATGAAGCAGCACAAATTAATTCAAAAATAATTCAAAAGAATACTAGATAAATATCCTCCCAAATCATCTGCAGTAAAATTTAAAAGAAATTGCAATAAATGCTTTTGGCAGACAATTTATAATACATTTATTCTAAGTCTAGTCATAGCTAGGAAACCTCTGACTTTCAGTACATGTACTCTACTGTTCCCAGAATTATGTGATGCATACTAAGTATAGATAAAAACACTTTATAATGTTTTCCCTTCCTTGAAGCAGCACTCAAAGCCCTGCTCACGGGCCTCTTTTCTGCTGGGGATTCAAAGAATCACAGAAGGACTGAGGTTGCAAGGAACTCCTGGAGATGATCTGGTCCAACCTGCTGCCCAGCAAGGGCACCTGGAGCAGGCTGCCACATGCAGATGGGTTTTGAGTATCTCCAAGGCTGGAGACTCCACAACCTCTCTGGGCAGCCTGTTCAGCGCTTGGTCACCCTCACAGTGTTTCCGTATGTTCAGCCAGAACTTCCTGTGTTTCTGTCTGTACCCACCACCCCTTTTCCTGGCACAAGCATCTGTCTCCTTTGCACCCTCCTGATCTCAGCTCTCTCAGCCTTTCCTCACATGAGAGAGTCCTCAGTCCTTTATGGCCTCAGTCCTCTCAATGGCCCTTTGCCAGACCCTGGAGCAGCTCCTTATTTCTCCTGTACTGGGGAGCCCAGAACAGGACACAGTACACCAGCACTCCAGACAGATCAACGCTGGCAGGGATCCTGTCCTCTCAGAAGCCTTAGCAAAACAGGTACAATCTGACTAAAATATAATATAGGAAAAGTTTATCAAACAGAAATGCAGGAACTGCCTATAAGTCTTTTTTTTTTTTCATTCACAGAGGATGCAGAAACATTTTTAACAACAAGAATAGTAACATAATTAACAAGATCAATAGTCGCTTCAGGATATATGTTCTTCGTGTATGTAGTTTCTTGCCTAAAACTCAGGAAAATTCCCAAGGGTATAGAGTTCCCCTCAACTTCATTCTTTTGGCTGGTGTTTTTTCCCACAAAGCTGACATAGGGCAAGTCCCCGTTTCTGCATACAAAACTTCAAACTCTTTAAAAGAAAAAGAGGAGCTGTGTTCTAACTCCTCCTTCCATTTATGTAGCAAGTTGCTCTACAGGCAGCTGCATCCCAAGCAGTTTGCTGCATTTGTGCCCTTATAAGGAAGCTTTGCAGACACTCGAAGGAAACCACTGCTTAATTCTCTGGCAGATTTCAGATTTAAAATCCAGCATTTGGGTGGATTAGCTACAAGGGCTCCTCTCACCTCACCTTTCATCCATCAAGAACAAGCCAAGGAACAGACAGAGAAGAGAAGGCAACAGAAGAATTAATTTTCTTCTACAAAAAGGTTCAAAGGTTTGCTGACATCCCAGCCAGTGTCCAGCTTGATCATTTAGTGCCATACTCCTCTGGCAGTTGTCTAACTAGGTTAAGTCCATTTCAAGTAATACTTTGTGCTTTTTGGCTAGGACAGATATCCAGGAACACCTGCGTTTGAATGCTTGTTTGGGTGCCAAACAGTACCAGTCTACTGAGAGAAGCAGAAACAGATGGGCTGGTGAGCCGATAAGCATTATTGCTGGAGTAAAAGCTTGTCTGCCAGAAAATCAGATTTGTAACACTGAGTAAGAGAAATAATGCCTTATAAGAGACAACCTAGCCATTTACAATCACAAGAGAGACACGTTATACAAACAGATTCATTGCTATGACTAAAGTGGTTTTCCAACTTTTCTTCATGTCATTTTTTTCTTTTTATTCCTGTTCCTCTCTACAGGATGTTTTCCAGGATAACAAATCTTTTTTGAATGGTGATGCCCAAAACTGGACAGTCTACTCCTACTGAGGTCCCAGTACAGCTGACTGGAATTCTCCCATTTTATAAACACTGCTGACGCTAATGCATCGTAGAAATTAATTTCCCTTTTTTGCAAGAGCATTGCGGGGGTGGTGTTGTTAAAATTATGCTCACTTTGCTTAGATCACTAACCCCCAGCCCATTTTTTTTAATACACTGCATTCTGCACTTGCAAATTTTTCCTCAGTTCTTAGGACTTGAGTGTGTGAATTTCCTTTTATTCACTTTGACTCTAGTAATTTCTCTAACGTACTGAGTACTGCTGAAAAAGCTAATCTTGATCTTCATAGCATCTGCAACTCTCTTTTCCTCAATACTTCTTACCATTCTCACCAATCTTCTATGTTCAGGAGTACCTTGACCAAGAGGTCAGTGCACTTACACAAGTAGAAAAGGACTAACACAAACTGGAATATGCAAAAGCCTTTACCAAAATAAAGATATGTTGCAGCTGCTTCTTTTCTCTGGTTTACAAAAGCAGACACTCACAGGAAGATTTGCTTTTAACAAATCCACAGTGGCTGCCTCTGAGCATGTATTAACTTACAGTCTGATTGTCTACCAGTGTGTTCTGGCATCTTTCCACACAGAAAAGTTGTGTCCTGAAGCTGCACACACTGGTCTCATTTCCACACTCTCCTTAAGAAAACTGGGGCATGTTTTCAAAGGCCTAACACCACCAAAGCAATCAGTAACAGCTCTAAAAATTTGTCAGCTGTCCTATGAGTATTTTAGATAATGTTTTGAGTCAGTGATAACGTAAGTATGTCTACAATAGCCAGCATTCTTGAATATGTTCTTGCCCTGGGCCCATGACTAAATGCTTGCAGCTGTGATCGGCACTTCCCAAAATTAACCATCTTTAATAAATACTTAGGAATGTGTTTAGGTTTTCTGGTGATAAACAGCTATCAAACACCAATAGTGAGCTATGGTTTCTATTTTTCTCTTTTACCAGGCACTCTTGCCTCTGGCGCAGTCTTACTTTATATTTTTTCCTAGATCCATTTTCAGCATTTTGTGAAAATTTTCTCTTCACTTTAAATTAAGAAGTTATATTATTTTCTAATAATTTGCAAATTATCCACACTCAGATTACTAATCAAAAGAATGTGTCCTCAATCCCTCTGACCACAGCCTGCATTTATGTTGACTTAAGCTGATGCTGACACTAAAGCCTTGCACAGTGTGTAAGTCAATCTAAGACCTTACTGGTAGGGAGACGCTAAGTCTTGCTCTCCTCTCCTTTCCTCATTTTCAGTTGCATTTTCTTGCTCTGGCTCTTATGCCAGCTTTGGAACTCATCTGATCCTTCAGAGAGCTGATTCAGCTTATTAAACCAGCAGAAAATAGATTTACTGTTGTTTGGGGTTTTGATGGGCTACTTTCCCTGTAGGGACAGATAAAAACACTTAGCTTATTTCACCTAATTGCAATCTCATGCTGGTTTACATCAGTTTATAGCAATTTAAATTGAAGCTGCCATATTAATCCCTTCATTCCCATCTACACAACAGTACCTCTTCCTCACTAACGGTCATTAACAGTCATGCAAATGGATGGTGAGCCAGACAGGGCTTTCTTTTTTTCTTTTCGTAAGGTTGCTCCTTGCTGGATCATCTCACTGAACTCAGCAGCTGCACAAGAAATTCAGTTGAGCCTAAAAAAGGACTGGACGTGCACTTCTTCCATCTCACCCCTGTGAGTATCTTGCAGTGCATAAATAAGTGCCCAGCAGTACCTGGCTGCCCCTTCAATGAGACAGAGAGATTCTAAATCAGTAAGTGCTAATTAACCAGGGGGTAATAACCCATTTTATTCCTGCTCAGTAAAATTTCACCTCAGATATGTAGAAACACCTCTGGATTCTACACTGACTGTAGGACGTGCCCTCACTGGTATCACTGAGCAGAAAAGCAGCAAATCCCTTTCATACAAGTCACTGGCTCAACCCTAAAAAAGTCTATGATATTCACCTTAAGCTAATCACCACCATCAATCTCCTTATGACAATTACACATTATAAGTGTATCTTAAGTCAAATCCTATTCTCATTGGTTCCTACAGAATAACTGGCTTTATCTGGTTTCCTCACATGCCAGATAAAAAGATTTAGCCTCTTCCACATGGATCACAAATGAGAAGTTTAAAACAATTTACTTACCGAAGGATTTCCTTCCGAGTGAAGAACGTGCAATCCTGTTAAAGAAACAAAATGTGTCATTGTACTGCAGAAATATCAAAAACAATTGCAAAGAATTATTTCTCAAGCTTTTGGAAGGAAACTCAGATCTGACAGAGAAACGTTAAAGATGCCATTTGGGTGCCATCTACTTTTCACTCAGAAAGCAATATACACTATAAAATAACAGAAATATTCCAAGGACAGGCCTATCAGTGAAAAAGAAGATATTGGCAATGTGATAGTTCAGGAGGAAAAAAAAACCAGGTTGCTGAGACACTTCTCCAATGTGGAATAACCAGACCAGAAACAAAATTAAATCCAAAAAATAAGGTATATGCCAAAAGTATTCAATAAATGAATATGGAAAACTATAAACAACAAATAGATGACAAAAACCGTCTTCTAACTTGAAGTATCCCCCTACTAGAGAAAACTGGTTTAATAATAAAATTATGTGGTTATTTTTTAGTTATTAACTCTTTTTGCTAACTATCAGTTTGCACTATGGTCACTTTGGTGAAGGCCGCAAACTCCTCTATATTAGGAGCAGGGATAAACAGACAGCCCCTGCTCTGAACAGCAAAAAACTATCCAGCTCTCTCTGTGCTGTCACAGAGTTAGAAATAACTTACTAAAATGCAAAGTAGAGCTTGCTGAACATGAGAGAAGAGCATACAAGCACTTGCATTCTAAATGGCTCTGTGATGTGATTGAATGTACACTGGTTTAATTCACTTCATGAACAGCTGTGTCATACTAGAATTCAAATACTTCACCAAAGAACCAGAACATGAGCAGTGGAAGAGTTTGCATTTCATGCATTTCTACATCAGTCACAAAAAAAGTAATGATTTCAGGGGCTGTGAGGAAACATAATAATCAGTCCTATCCCATTCAAAAATAATCCCCTAACCTCCACTATCTTACCTAGCATGCACTTAATGGAAATTCTGCCCTTCATCCAAGACTAGGAACACTAGTAGTAATGAAATATTTGATAATCAGTTGAGAACATATTCATCAATTTAGAGAATATGCAACTTGATCTCAGAGCCAGCTCGTGAGAGTATATATAGAGGGAACAACCACCAACACAGAAAATTCTTCCTGATTATGTGATGTGATGTGGCAAGGCATTTGCCTAACAATTCAGCTCTGTAGTTTTCCCCCTTTAATGTAAAGATACTTAGAATATATCATCTTTGAAAATCAGCTTGTGACAAGATGACAATATCACACTTGGTAAGTCATACTTAAAGGGTACAAACAACTACTTTGACTCTCCCAGTCCTGCTCTTCAAACAGTGAAAAGTATTTATTTCCCAAGCTGAGACTCATTTGGGCTAAATGCCTGCTTCTTCCAAGGAGGGGAGAAGCAAAGGATCCCAGCTGGCTGAAACAAACAGCCCGTCTCAGGTGTCCAGGAACACTATCAGTCCCACAGGGTATCAATTATTGAGCTGACTTGCTCTCCTCCATCCAAAGTGGCAGGAGCAGCAGCTCTTCCTTCAGTGGATTGTGCAGTTACAGAACCCAGGAGGAAGCACCTTGGGAGCTGCTGACATTGATGTCACATTGTCTGGAACTGCACAAAGTGACACTGGAGCCAGGTGCTCAAGTCTTCCTTAATTCCACACAATCAACACAGTCAAACTGTCACTTAAGGATGCTTCATTTACTAAGAAAGGGCAGGTGTAATCTCGCAAATAATTGTAATGCTCTCAGCAGCAACCATGTGTCACTATACAGGCTGGGGAAAACAGCCAGCCACTTAACTAGAAGGGTGACAGGGAAGCGATACACAAATGGAGACAAAGATTAAAAAGAAAAGTTACCCTTTGCCTTGTAGAAGTCCTGCAAAATGCTATGGAAGACAAATTAGGAGGTCAAATAATTAACCATTTTTGCTGACAGTCCACACATTTTTTTATATTTTATTCTGAGTTGCTTCATGACATTGACAACACTGCTGCCTGCCTGTTTTTTAATCAACAAAATTTTTACTACTATAATCTAAACCCCAATAATATTGAAAACCTCTACAGCAGAAGTAGTTGCAACTATCTGCCTGACCACTGTTACTGACAGCACTATTCCAAGCACGCCTGCCAATTGCATGGAATTGTCAGGGATGAGGGACGTCAAAAAAAAATTTAAGAGTGGTCTCACTCTTAAGAGAGATCTTAAAGCTACTCAGGGTCAAAGTACCACAAATTCATTGTGACCTGGCCTCTACTTCTGATCCAGCCAGATGATACCACTTATGAAAGGATTTACCATTAAAAAGCCTGTCTGGTAGCAAATGGCAATTGCAAAAGCCACAGCCCCACGTGACCTCTGATAGAGAAGTCCAGCCATCCCTCTTGCTCCTCCCACCTTCTTATTTCTGCCTTTTCCTTTATGCAGACTTCACCTTGATGAACAGAATAACTGCATCAGAGAACTCTGAAGGAAGGAACTAATGTGTTTGTAAATGAAATAATGGATGTCTTTCCAGCTTGGATCATTTCCTTTTAGTGACTTAGAATATAGTGCTGGCAGTGCTGGTACAAGAGATGAAGGTGAATCAAGTATCGATCAATGGCAGGAAAGAGGGTGCAGAACTGACTTTTTTCCTTTTTTTTTTTTTTTTTTTTTTTGGAAAGCACAGCCCTCATTTGGATTAAAATCATGATGGAAAAGAGGTCTAAATAACATAATTACATTTTATAGTTGCTGCAACTTCAGCAATTTAATTCCAATTTAATTAAAGACTTTTGACCAAAGAAACATGGAGGTGAATTGTCGGAAAGGAAAAAAAAGTCTGACAACTCCGGCGAGAGGAGAAATTGCAGTCCAAAACCAATGTGGTTGATAAGAGCAAACTCCGTTTATTAGCAATCCAGAGGCACTTATATAGTAGACCAGCTTGTTAACTCTTAAGTGGCTTAAAACTTATCAAAGCACATTTCTACTTCTACATAATTGGACTTACATTGGCAAGCTTCTACGGTTATGTTATGATTAAAAGAATTCAGAGTTCACCTCCCCTTCTCCAGGTCTTATCTACACAGCCGTAAATCTTCAAAACTCCCTTTTTGTTCCCAGCCCTGTTTTTTTCACACAGGGATTTTCTCATGGAGAGATTTTCTCACACACAGGCCTTTTGCTTGCAGGCCTATTGCTTGTATAGTTCTTTTATTGATCCCATAATTCTATCAGTGATCCATGCCCCTGATCCTCTAACCGAATGCCAACAGTGAATCATCCAATTTTCTTCTGGCTACTTCATTCATACAGAAAATACACAACGAAGGACAGTAAATAGTAAATTAACATGTTAAATTCACTCTCTCATAAGGAAAGGTGAAGTGGGCTGTGGAATGCATTTGTCATTTATGCACAGAACTTTCATTTTCCTGCAAGCCAGAGGTATCATGGAACACATTTGTTATTTTGTGGACTGTATTTGGGTTTGCTATGAACCCAAAAAGCAACTTGTCTGGTCTGTTTGGACACTAAAGCAACTGGGAGTCCCCCTAGAAAAGCACAAACTAAATACTGAACAAATAAACATTACCAGAGTTTTCATAATTCTTATTAGTTCAACAGTTCTGGCAAGAATTGATCCTGGGAATCATTGCCTTTATTTCTAGTGGGATACACAGGCCTGTGAAAGGCTTCTGCTAACAGCAGGGCCCTGGGGATTTTAGCCTGTTTAGAACAGAGGCTCTGCCTTGACAGGTCACCTATTCCAGCCCCTGAGAACATACATGCCCCTTTTCCAAGATCAACTGTCCCACTCGGTCTATCCTTGTGCCCTTAATAACCAAGTTCATTAGAAGTCCAACGTGGGATCACTGATGGCTGTTTGGAGGTAAGATACTAAAATCTGCAATTATCTACTTAACGTCTTATAGCAAAGTGAATAAAATCAAGTATACAGAAAATAAATTTCCCGTTGATTTTCATGAGATCATGACCTTGTATAATCAGACCTGATTCTCAAATTTAGTGTTTAGATAGCTTAACTGCTTCTTAAAGTACTTGGAAGAGAGAAGAGGCAGACAGCTGGTGTATTTAGGTTCCATGGGTAGCTTGGCTCATGGCTGGTATTGGGACTTTCTGCAAGTCACTCAGCATTGCTTGTAAAGCACAGTTAACGATCTCTGCTCTTAAAACTCATTTTTATAGAAGAGCAGCACGCACATGCTGTTAGTTTTATTCTTTTATTTCCTATGTCAGATGAATGAAGATTTAGGACAGAACAGACTGAAATATGGTGGTCCACCACCTTCTCCACTTGTCTGTAGGACTTTACTGCAAACTCCTAGGTTGGTTCTGCTTCACATTGATTTCTACAGTGATTAGGACAAAAATAGGGAGAGACAGAGAACTGCGCTGACAATGCTGCTGCTTAACTCACTGTAGTGTCCATACCCAGCAGGAGGTGTGGCTCCACCCTCTGCCCACACGTCAGCTCTTCTGGGGGATGGGATTGCCAATTCCCGAGGGCAGCACACAGCTTATGAATGGCAGCAGAGCCCAGTGAATGGGAGGTGACCAATCGCCACTTCCAGAAACAAGTATTGTGCATAAAGCACAGCTCTGAAATAAAGCTAATTTCATGGGGGTATGCAAAACACTTCACTACAGAACAAAAACTGGAGAAATGAACAACGGAATGAAAGAATAGAAATATTCAAGTATGCTGTGAAACAGTATTTCTTAAAGCCATTAAATGCATATTTCTCTTCTAAGGCAATACATATATATTCTGCTTTATATATGTATAGTTTCATAAGGTCAGGTTTATTCTGATCCTGCAACAGCTTCATTGGAAAGTTTTATAAATAAGAAAATAATATAAATCAGTCTTACACAATCAGTGCAAATTAAAAAAAAAAGTCTCAAACAAAAGCCAGCAAACTACAGATAATGCAGACAACTGTAAACCTTATAGCTATCTGAGAGACCAGCTCTTAAAAAATATTAACTACTGGATGCTGCAGCACTTTAAAATGTAATATTTCAAGCAAATTACTTCTGAGGTTTCATTTTGAAAATCACAAATGATGTTTTGTACTGTGCCAAAGTACAAAATACGTGTAAGAGCATTTAATCAAAACACCATTAAAACATCATCCTGTGAAGCAACCAAGAATCTGGTACCAGACAGAAGCAAATGAACTTTCATTTAAGATCTATTATTAACTCTATTCTGGTAGTGTTTTACAAATGCAATACTTTTATTCTACATTCCATACAACTAAGACTGGCATAGAATTGTGCAAGACTGAGTCAGACAGATTTTTACATATTTTCATCACTGTGAGTGTATGAAGAGTTAACAGAGTTAATGAGTTAAAAATGCTGTTTGCATCAGACCACCAATGAAAAATTTACCATACAGCTCATGTTTATTTGTCATCATATATACCTTACAATTACCCCCAGCCAACCAAAACACCCACTGAGTTTCAGAAGGAAAAAATCTGCAGCTGTAAGAAGCAGTCTATATATTCATACTGCAACAGGGAAGTAAAAACAAGTCAGACTTCAGCAAGGACTGAGAAGAAGCAAACTGCCAACTAAAGTAATTTCACTCAATCTATATATCCACCAAATGGTAACGTGAAACCAGAACCTGACCAAAGGATATTTTCACAAAAAACTTGCTCCATTATTATGCTACTTTTACTTGCATAGTAACAGCAATAATCTATCAAGTGGAAAATACTTTTTGCAGAAGATCCTGGGGAATCTGCGAATGCACTTTTTGTATTCTTGCAAAGGGTTAATTTTCCAAGACCATGGATGAAGTCAAGCATGGCTTTTTAAAAGAGAGCTTGATGAACTTGTTTTACTTTACAAATGGTGTTTCTTGACAGATCATAACATAACTTGTTTCATCTGGTTTTGCATAATTCTCATGAAATACAGTTGAATTGCACTTTGGCTTCAATTTTGATAAAAGGAAAAAAGTGAGCTCTGTAATGGAGAAATTCTTGTGTAAAAGAAGCCAGTCATTATTTCATTACAGTACATATAGTACTGTATTGTATTGCAATATTGCCTATAAGACTGCCAGGGTAAACATCAGTTTTGAGACTGCATTAAATAATGCAAAGTAAATAATACCACTAATGAACAAATACAAATGACTAGCAATAAAATCAGTAATATGCCCTATAATCTCTAGGTTCCATAAGGGAAAAAAACCCTAAACAAACAAAAAAGAAGAACCACTGAATTTGTATCCAATTCAGATCCCTTATTCAAGTAATCCCAGAAAAGGGAATGAGATTGACTGAACAGTGCAGGAGTTTGTCCATAGCCCAAGTGCAGTTTCCTACTCAATACAATCTGCATTTCCTACTCAATACAATCGTTTTTCAGTTAGAAATGCTGTGCATTGAGGTGAATATATGGCTCTGATGTTGCTTTACTGCATACCTGTATTTTCCATTGCTTCAAGCATCTCTACACAGCATCACTCAAGACCCCCTAAAATTTCAGTTCATTTTCTTTTCTCAATATGAGACTTGACCAAAATCTGTAGGCAACTTTTAAAACCTTTATTTTAAAATGTTCGTTTATTACAATGAAATCCATCTTTCTTGCCTATCAATACTCACCTTTTCCCTCACCAGATCTTGGTTAGATTTCACATTTTCTGTATAAAAAAACCTCAACAAACAACCAAAACCCCCATGCACAAAACCCCCAAAAAACCACAACCAGAACTCTAAGGGCATAAGAATCATCAATGCCCAGTAAAATTCCTTTTCTTACAAGGCCAGCACTTTAAATGACGTGAATCTCTATGAGCAAACCAGTGCTAGCAAAAGCCTAATTTGCAGAACAATTCACTAATCTTATGAAAATGTAAAGAGGTGCCAACTAGAACACTATCGTAATAACAGGTGATATGATCTTAACAGCAGATGCTACGGCAAGGTGTTAGACTGGAAAGCTGCAAATCTCCCTTCTTTAATTTGCCTCTACCTACTTTGATTTTAAAGAAAAGCTGAAAGGTTTAGTATTATCAAGTTCTGTTAGAGGTCTCTTTTACAGTTTCAACTGGCTACCCATCACGAGTCTTAATAAAGAGCACTTAAAAAATTTGTCCACCGACAATACTGAGGTCATCCCTGTGGGTGACCAGATTTACAACTCTTTAATTTAAATTTAAAGGTACTGCTAAAAAGTGGCTCTTCAATATCACATTTACAGGCAAAAAAGGTGCATACACATGCTTTTCAGAAAGCTTTAGATAAATCAAACATATTTATTTTATTTCATTAATATCATACTAATGATCTGAGATTTATGTACGCTAGTTCTTCAAGCAGGTGATTTTTCTGCAGCTTAATCTCCACTCTCTAAAGTCAAAGCCACTTGCACAGGTTTTACCATACTTTAAGCCCATAAAGTCCTCACTTTTCCATCTCATAGTGTTTTCTATGGAACAAGCACGTAAAACATAATGAATTTTTAAAAAATTATAAAAATCTTCCTCCTGAAACAATATTTAGCTGTTATAAGCACAAAGCAATTTGTGCTAAAGACAGAAATAGCAGAAGTTACAACTGGATAATACAATGTCCAGAAATATATTTCAGTAAAGAAATTATAGGTCTAACCATGAGGTGAGTGAGGTTTTGAACAGTCTTCCAACAGGAACTGGGAGGAAGTAAAAAACCAAGATATATTTCACAAGAAAGACTGACTCTTTTGCTTCTGCATGCTGATACTATGAACACTGTACCCTGGACTACTACTGTAAGGAGTACAGTACTAACTCACAGACACATAAATCCACAAGAAACTGTTTAAGGGGAAAAAAAAAAAAAAAAAAGATCCATTTATAAAAGCAATTTATATGTAGAACCCTTCCTGGTCACTGGGGTACAGATGTGAACAACAGACTGTTGCAAAGTGGACTGGTACACAGTGTTTTACTTTGGCCCAGGGTTTAGAGGCCCTGGTAACTTAGTGCTGGCCCAAGACATGAAAAACCTGCATTAAAAAAATTATGGAAACATTGCCGCATTCTTCTCTTTTCTATTCTGAAGAAATTCCACGAATGAGAAACAGGCAGGTAAGATGGCAAACTCCAAATCAAATAGCTCCACTTGTGTTACACAAACTGCCTTCTCCGCCAGGATGCAGTGGAGATGCAAGAGCTCTCTGTGTGGGTGGCTCCAGCAGTCAGCCCAGGATCTTTTTGTTTAAAAGACTCAAGAGGGATGCAGAACTAATGGATCAGAGGCAAATCACCATCAAAATGACATCTTTGTCTGATTCTTCGGAGCATGAGGCTAACGTTCCTTCCTAACAAATTCAGCAGGTCAGTTATTGTCCTGAAACCTGTTATTTTATGGTACTTTCCAAATATAACAAGTGCTATTATCAGGCAAAAATTAGCTCTGCACTAATGAACTGCAAGTCTGCCTGTAACAGAGAAATCCCAAAGGCGACTCAATCCACTGGGCCCAACTCCTGCCAGGCTTCGAGATCAATTACCCAGCATTATGAAAGGCAGGGGCTGCAGAAGCCATTAGAGAGAGGCAATTTCTACATGAAGAGCACTGAATTAGGGATGACATTTCAGCTCTTGCATTTGCCAGTTTATGTCAAGAAGATAACATTAATTACATTTGGATTTTGTTTTGTTTTGCTGCAGTTGTGCTCTGTTCTGTGTTCACTTTTATTGTTAGTAGGAAGACAGACACTGGTGCTTTACAGAGCTTTGATTTCTCTCTTGCCTATCCAGCAGGAATGTGAAAAAGCTTTTTTGGATCTTGGACTGTTAAGTCTAAGACCATTAGCTTAGATTAATACATTACAGACTGCTGGTGAGAAGCATGACAAAGTGGTAATTAAAGAAGGTCCATTGTCACGTTTCCTACAATGACAAAAAAAGACTAGGTATTTATAAAATCATTTAATTTGTGCCTTATTTTCAGCATGGGATAATGGTTCAAGGCATTTTAGCATATACACCTGGCCTCACTCTGTGGCTCAATATTTACACCTGTGACAAGTCCATGCTAGAACCAACTTGAAATAAAATTAGTAACTAAATTTATAGTTTCTATCTCAATGGCTTTCATCAAAGATCACAAGGGTAAAATGTTATTAAGTTACCCAGTCCCTTGAGGGTCTGCGTCTGTCCATTGGTTATCACAAGATAAACTAAATCTTGATCTCCTGTGCTGCTAACTCAATGCTTGTCACTTCATGTAGGAGAACAGAGCAATGCAGCCAGCCTGGCTGCCTCTCTTAAGTAGTCAGCTGCCTCCTTCTTTGGCACACTTCTACTCAATGCTTTGCCTCACTGTATTTTCAGAAACTTGTTCAAGATGCCCACTGTGCACAGAACTTCCTGCAATCCATTTCAGTGAGATTTGCAGTGTGCTGAAACATGACTAAAACCTGGCAATTCTTTTTTTTTTTTTTTCCCCTATTTAAAAGCAGTTGATTCAATGTTAAGTAAATAAAGAAGTACCAAGTTACTCCTGACATAAATGCACACTTACTTATGTTCAGGTAAGAAACTGCTTTCCAGGAGTGGATGCAAGCATAACGACACCTATCCTGGGATTACGTTAAGCCTATTTCTGTGACTTATCCTTAGAAGTGAATTTAGACAAGACCTCTTTTTTTCCTTTCTACTCTATTGTCAGCAAAGGCATCAGGGAGAGAAGGTGCTACACTTTTGTCAAGCTAGTCACAATCTTTATTCTGCTTCCTAGTTCAGACATTGAGGATGTGACTCTTCTCCCTCTATATAGAGAGGGAATTAAATGAGTATATTCAACAACCCAGCCTTAGAATATTATTACAGCTGCTGGAAGGAGCAGTAGAATATATGCATGTAGGTTACAAAGGAAGCTTTCAATTATATTAGAAAAAAACCCTCCCCAAACCAAACAAAAACCCAAATCATAAACATATGTAGATTACTCCCTTCCATCCCCTAAGGCAAACCAAGATATCTTACCTGATAGGCATCTAGCTGTTCATCAGTAAATATCGTTTGCTTATTACCCATCTTAAATGAGGAATTCTTCCTCTCTGCAAATGCATCCCATTAGAAGTAGCTGGATTCCTCTGTATTGTAGGCATTTAGAGCACGTATACTCCGTGAGTGTGCTGAAAAAATCCCAGAGCCTGCATTGAACTGGTTTTGACTGTACCTGCCCAGTGAAGAAGGCCAAAGTCTGGGAAATCTTTGTAAAGGCTTGACTGGAGCGTGCCAGGAAAGAAAGTGTTAAAATCACAGGCGGGTGTCGTGCAAAAACAGGGATACCAATCTGCCCCTTTTCAGATGCTTTTCTAAGAGGCATACGGAGCTTTTATAACCCAAACCCCAAGCAGCCGCTCCAAGCAGAACGCAGCTCTCTCTTGCCTCGGGGTCCCGCTCAGGGCGCTCCTCACGGCACCTCCAGGTTTTGGAGCAGCTCTGCGTCAGCCGGTGGCGCTGGGCAGCGCAGCCGTATTGCCAGGCACCCACAGCCAGCCTGGGAACTGGGGAGTGCAGGGGCACCGCACACAGACCCCAGCCAGCTCTGCGAGCTGCCCTTGCCCCAGGCTGCCAGGAGACGCGAGGCCGGGTGCAGCCTCACGGTGTCCTGAGCGGCCCCACTCCAGCGCCAGGTGCCGCGGGGGCTCCGCAGTAAACGCTCATGTCTGCACTGTGCCTATCGAGGATGTGAGTTCACTACCAGAGGTACCAAACTCCCGGGTACAGCAGTGAACGCAAGGACTCCTTCGCACACTACCTAAATTTTTTTAAAAGTCAGCAAGATTAAAGCAGTTTAACAGACGCTAACCTGACTCCTTAGGCTCTAGCAAGAACAGCTGGGAAGGAAAAAACGCTACCACAGCCTAAGGCGAAAGCAGAAAGGGCCAGTAGAGGGCTCACGGGGTGTTTTAGCGCACCACAACCCTACCGACGGGAAAATAAAAAAAATTAAAGAGAATCTATGAGAAGCAGACAGACAAAATTATATTATCTAACATCTGCAGAAGGATAAGCTCTTATAACAACAGCAGGAAGAAGTCTAAGTGAGAAAGGATGGCAACGGGGAAGAAGGACCCGTTATAAGTTCACTTTCCATTCATGCACATAGGAACAGGAGAGGGTAAAATTCCTAACTTCTTTATTTACAGTCTACCAATGGTCATTATTTCCTCATCAAGATAGCAAGTTTAAAAAAAACACTTGGAGAATTATCTTGTGCTTTTCCCTACAGCTTCTAATGATCCTGGCTTGATAGCAGGGTTGGATAATAGGAGTTCACTTTACTTTGGCATATAACAACAAAGAACAACCATTTAAAAGTAATAGTGAAAGCAAATATATTGTATACATAGTAAAAATATCCTATGAAGTGTGTTGGATATATAGTAAAAACATTCTACAAAGTGCTGAACCACAGACTGTTGTAAGAGATGGCTTATTCAAATTATAACATTTAGAAATGCAGGTTTGATTAGCTGCAAACCAGCACTGCCCTGAGCTACAAAAATTACAAGGTATATCACATACACAAAATAAATGCCTTGGGATGAGAATGTAGGCAACAAGGTTTATTAGTAATAAGCAAACATCAGAATTGTAACATCAAAGAAGTGGATTCTAGCAATAGAGCATATTGCAGCACAGTTTCAGAATAAGAAGGAAGAAGCTACAGTAGTAAGGAAAATACAAACTGAATTATTTACCATCAAATCAAGAGTGCAAGATGCACCTGTTCAAATATCATACAGTTGTACTGACCATTACACGGTCAAACTGATCTCTGTTGTCCCAGCCACCAGTGGGTTTTTTTCTTTTCCCTGTTGTGTAGTGGCATTGGATTCTTATTATGTTCCAAAAAGCTCGCAATAGGTAAGTCAGAACATTAAAAACAATTGTAAAAAATCCACAAAATACAGTATTTAAATTTCTTTTAAACCAGAGAACAACAATCTCTAAAGGCCCCTTGAAATTAAGAACTTGCACAGTTCTGAAAGTTCTTACCTGTCCTCAACTGTGAATGAGCTCCATCGCTGGCTTTAGTGGCTATATGTATAATGAAGCATGGTTAATATTTCTGATCTGGTGCTACTGAAACACAAAAGATAACAGCTGTTCTCAATCAGACCAGACCAATATTTAGGCAAGTGATTTGCATGAAATAGCATTCCATTCACAGCCACCTACTTCAAGCTGCCCATCTATGCAAATCAGATTAAATATAAACGGCCAAATTACCTCTAATGTCATTATACAGAAGTTAATTGACAGCAGGACTTGGCTCCGTATCTTAATCTTGTGATTCTGTACACTTAATGGGACTCCTACAGTGAAAAGCTGATAGCACATCTCTTCGTTTTTCACCCTGCTTTTATGTCCCTGGCTGCTTGGTCCCACTGTACCCCAGATGACACACACATCAGGAAGTCTCTATCTTTTGAATCAGAATAACAGCAGAAAAACAGCAGCAGAGCTTAATGGAAAGCATTAACCAGGTAAGGCGTACTTGTGGTTACACTGTAGGCCAGAGGTAGAGTTCCTGAGGTTCACAGACGTACTCCTGTTTCTTCCTTTGGGCCTGGCTTTCCACCCTGCCACCTCCAGTTTCTCTTGGTATTAGGAATGCCTTGGGTTTATTCTGTTGTAGAGAAAGTATGCAGGGAAACCTGTATGGCTGAAGGAGTTAATTGCTTTAAAAGAAAGACTCAGCTTACCAAGGGAACAGCATCCTCTGAGTATATGGACTGAAAAGAAACAGTTTCTCAAATTCTTCTTGCCATACTCTGAAGAGTATTTTTTTTTTAGTAAATAGAATTAAAGTACACATTTTAAAAAAGACAATTCAGATTTAACTGTTGAGGCTTACACTACACCAGCTAGCTCTTCTCAAGCATATCATAGTTAGTGGTAACTATATTTCAATGCATAATTATCTTGCTATACTAATTGGGTAAAATTTAAAGGCAGTATAACAAACAAAGTCTTCTTCACTCCTATTTGTTTGTACATGTCAAAGTTCAGATGATCTTCCAGTTTACTCTTCTGCACTTCTTCTATCTGTTCATATTTACCAAAGATTAGTTGTATTTGCCAGTTGGGTGTTAAGCAAACTTACTCCCAGCATGTTGCAGCAACAAATCAATACTTTTCAATGTGCACAACAAGAACTGACCTTAAATACTACCAGCACCACCACATTTCACTGTGTTTCAGTTTTTAAAAACTGTTTGCCAAACCAAGTGGTTTTAAGCTATTAGGAATACATAACATACATCTTGCAATCAGTTGCAGATAAAGTTTAGTAAGGAGGACAGTATATATAGAATAGTCTTGCCATTTCACCGCCCATTATACTAGAGACAATAGTTAAATAGCAACTGCTCATCTGTTCTAGAAGCTTAAATCCCAGAGCAGAAAACACAGTTACTCACACCCCCCAATTTAGTATTTGATAGCAAGATGGCTGTCAGCTGCAATGGCCTCACCTGACCACAGCTGCAGGAGTTTGTTTCCACAGCCACAGCTCAAGGGAGTGGGACACACCAGACTGGCAGCTCCAGACAGCCTTTGGTGCAAGTTTCTCTGCTCTGAAGTGTTGCAAGCCCTGGCTACTACAGCAGGTGACTGCTCTGATTTATTAGGAGAGGTGTAAGTTTAACGACCTCCAACAGCCAGGTCAGAGTACCTTAAATTGCCTCTGTAAATTATGCAGTGAGAATGCGACGGTGGTTTAAGTATGAAAACTCTTCCTCCTCAGCAAAGGAAGATCAAGCTACTCAGAACAGATCACTTTACCTGTTCATGAGAGGATCCACACAGAGTTTTAACAATCATGCCACACATCTGCTGCCTTCACGTGCTGGTTTGCTACAGCTTTTAATAGGGGAGAAAAGAATCTAAGAAATTTCATACCCATTATACCAAGTATTCCAACAACTTCCCTCTCACACAGAGGTGTCCTTGCAGAATAACTGTTCATAAAGAGTTACTCTGTTAGCAAAACAAACGGTTTTGATTCAGAGGGGCTGCCTGTACATTTATTCTGTTGTAACCTTTTATGAGTCCTTAGGGCCCACTGCTACTGCAGGTGTGAGTAACAGTGATCACTACTTGCAATGGGAGAAGTTCTATCCTCCACTGGTGCTGTAGAAATTCCCCCTGGTATTTGGGACTTGTTTTATTTACTGGAAAGCTATTTCACAAATCTGTTTGCATACAGATAAACAAGGAATAATAACATTCACCTACTACAGCTACTGTGGAGCTAAAAAAAAAGTTCCTTAAAGATGCTACAGAGCTACAAAACATTACAATTGCAATATGCTACACTGACTGTTATAACTTGCCCCCTATTTAATACTTATTGTGAGCTCTAAATAAAAAAATGAACTGTAAATACACAGTTACGAAAAGGTAAAATATATGGAAAATGACAGTTTTTGCTACTTCAACGGGTTAAAAAGTTGCTTTTCCAACACATGGTGGATGGGAGGATGCTCAGACCCCACTAAATTTGTCTGGAAGTGCTATCCTGTGAGAGAAGGCTTCATGGGTCTGAGCCCTGCTCAAGGAATGAATAAACAGCTTGAGAAAGATGCAAGACTCATGTCTCTCAAACCAGGAAATGCTGCCAACTGTGTGACTAAATTGCATTCGCTATGAGGAGCAGGAATTTTCTAGGGAGTTGTATTGCTAAAGAAAATAAACAGAAAGGAAAACCTTGTGTGAAAAATTGTTGGTTTCATGATCTTATCTATCTAGCTTAAAAAATACACTATCTTAGAAAAGGGTGATTTCTGACTGCATTTCATTAAGCCTAATTTATCCATAATAAATCAAATAGAAATTACCTTTTTTTTCTTAAGATGTTTTACACAAGACAGTGTCCAGCCTCAGGGACAAAATAATCATAAAAAAATAAGTAATGGTTGTCTAAGCAGACTAAACGTCATATAATGAATTTCCCTGTAGGGAGTCTCAGTATAGTGATCACTAGGGGAAAGACACTGCTGCTGTCTCCATACAGGCATCGTTTTCTTAGGCAAAATAACTGCTCATGGGTTATTACTGTGTTGTTCAGCCCTTCTCAGAACAGATCCAAACCAGCCACTGTTAACACCTTATTACTGTAGCATTATTATGGTAACACCCACAAGACATGGACAAATGGGTGTTGAAAATGTGTAAAAAAATTCTCCACAATATCTCCCCTCAATTTACAATCCAAGAGCGACCCAACAATGTAGATGCAGATATAGTCACAACACAAGAAAGCAACATGAATATATCTGTTAACTATGTATATAGTTACCAGAAGAAAATCAGTATTAAGAGAATTCAGCACATCTGCCATTACAGATATCTGAATAACAATTCTCAATTCAAAGCAACATCAAAACCAAGATAAAACACCAATAGAGGAAATGTTGTAAGTACCTCTTGTGTCCTGTCACAAAAAAAAAAAAAAAAAAAGCAATGATTCTCAGAAAATAGAGGCTACTAGTGCTGTATATAATCAAATATCAATTCTAAGAATTTCTACTCACACATTTAAGATAATAGGAAACTAAACACACAGTCTTAGTCCTCAGCTTTCAAGCACACCCAGGACTGAGGTAAGTAACTGGAAAGGCTGCAAGTAATCTGATAACTCTATCACTAAAAACTGGTACGAAATTACTCTGAGACAAACCCCAAATTTTAATGTTGCCAAGTGTAAGAAAGATAGGAAAAGTTTTTTAAAGCGGTCATTCCCAGAGGTATGAGCTCAAACTGCCTTAGTTCTAGTTTGGTGCTTTACCCCGCGGAACACGCCAGGCTCTCCGGCCACCCTTCAGCGCGAGCGATCCGTACGAGCGAGCTGCCCTGGGCAGGACTTTCGAACAGCTCCGTGGTGCGGCCCTCAGCCGGCGCTGCTTGGGAAGGGGCACTGCGCCCTCAGGGCCTCCCACGGCCTCCGCCGCTCCTCGAACTGATACGGCAGCAGGTTTTAAAAATAATGAGACAAGTACCTCAGAAATGAAGGCAAATAGAAGTCTTAAATTGTCCCGATTTCAACAGCTTTAACACTTTAAACTACATAGGCTTATGAGGCTTCTTATCTACTTCAACAAAAGTCTGACGTCTTTCTTAACAAGAACTATTTTTTTCCCATAAACAACCCAGTTCTAGAGGCTGAGATTTTACAAAACCATCGAACGCTTCAAAACTGGGGCGTCTTTGAGAACTGCTTGGTTGTCTCCACACAGATGCCACAACGGTACCTCCTCAGACACCACACCTGGAGCTCCCGCGTCCTCCGGCGGCAACCGGGCCGTCCACCCCGGCACCTCCCGCACCGCCGCGAGCGAGGTCTCCCCGGTATCACCCTCGCCGGGCGGACGGATGAGGGTTGAGGGCCGGGGGAGGAGGCTCGGAGCACCTCAGGCAGCCGCGGACGGCAGCTGAGGGGCCAAGGGATGAGGGCCGGGAGAGGAGGCTCGGACCGCCTCAGGCAGCGGCGGACGGCAGCTGCGGGGCCATGGGCTGAGGGCCGGGAAAGGAGGCTCGGACCGCCTCAGGCAGCGGCGGACGGGAGCTGCGGGGCGCGGGATGCGGGGCGCGGGATGAGGGCCGGGGGAGGAGGCCCGGACCGCCTCAGGCAGCGGCGGACGGCAGCTGCGGGGCCGCGGGCACTGCCGCAGCGGCGGTCCCGGGGCGGGGCCTCGCGAGGCGGGGCGGGGCCGCCGCTCCCCGCGCGCCGGTTCCGGTTTAGCGGCGGGCGCGGAGCTCTCGGGTCTCGGCAGCCGCGGTGCCCAGGCGCATCATGGCTGCGACCGCGTGGATGCCCACGGTAGGCAGGGGACGGTCCGGACTCTGCCCCGCGGCGCCCGGGACGCGCCCCGGAGCTTGGTGGCGCCTGAGGCGCGGCCGCCTGGCCGCAAGGTCGCGGTGCCGCCGGGCCCTGGCAGCGCTCCGAGGGTGAAGGGCCGCGGGGCTCGGGCTGAATGGCGGCTCCGCAGCGCTCGCGGGTTCTCTCTCTTCCTCCTCCCCGGGGCGGCGGCGGGAAGGGGCCGTGGGGGCCGTTACTCGAGCGGGCCGGGCCGGGCCGGGGGGGCGCCGCGCCATCCCTCGGAGCGGCCTGCGGGGAGGTCGCGCCGTAGAGGTCACAGCAGCGGCGGGACCACCGCGGCTGCGGGCAGCTCCCGATGCGCGGCTGACAGACAGCGCAGCCTGGAAACGCCATTCCCGCGGTACTAGGCACTGCAGATCCGGATGGGAAGAACTGCTACCGGGCTCTGGCTGGCGGCTTTCTAGCCCCCACACCTGTCCTCTGGGATTTACTGCTCTTGAACCATTCGGAAATGCAGGCCTTATCCCGGGGTTGTCACGGAGATGCAGCTTTTTGCTTTGAGTAAATGAAATTTCTTTTGCACCTTTAAATAACAGCCTGCTAGAGGCAAAGTCATTGAGGCCGCCCCATTTAGCCTATCTGCTAAAAAAGGAAGAACTGTCAAGAGCTAATCACAACACATGACTTTAAGGTCAGAATGGATCAGTTTTCCTTAGGTGGATTCTTCGTTGGTGTTACCAGTGTTGAACTGTATAACGTACTAGGCCCATGATTTCTGACAAGACAGACTGTGCCCTTTCCAGGGTTACCCTGAAATGTGAATCCTGATTCTGTATGCAGGAACTGTACCATGAGAACACTTGCACTCTACAGTCCACTTCACGTTTCCGTTTGATTGCTCTGCCTTTATCCTCAACCATATGGCTTGCTTTGGTAAACACTGCTTGCCTGTTGCAGTGACCTTGTACATCTCATGTGGGGCTACAAGTAAAAATAGATCTATCTTAGATTACTCCTCCCCCAGCGTTCATTACAATATACATGAGAATTATATTGTTTCTAGTTGTTTCTGTTGGTGCCAACATAGTTTGTTCCTTTTGCCATACACCATACCCATCAGTAAACATAAGAAATAACAAATACAAGTGGGACAGGAGAGGAATACAAATTGTCAAAGTCATTTCTAGCCTGATAGCTGCAGACAGCCTGCATATGTGAGTATGGCAGAATTGAAGTAGTGTAAGTCTCTGCAGTTAGAAGTCTTCTGGCTCTTAAGTCACAGAGGCATCAATATTCCTAGAGAGGAGGGTAAGATTGGGAGGCTGTGATTTTTCTGCAGATTAGGGATTTTGTCCATGGTGCTCAGTTGGGCAAGAGCCCAGGCTTAAATAACATCCCAGTTTTGAAGCTTAATGCCAGTTCAGAATACTCAGAAAATGTAATTCTTTGACTATGCTGTGTAAACTTGTTGCTATGGTGAATTTCGTCTTTAATGTGCATTTCAGTTCCACTTTTAAAAAACCGTCAGGCAAGCAGAAGGCAACAGTACAACACCTACAGATATAAAAGGCAGAAGAATAAAATCCACCACAGTTTGAATGGAAGAAGTGACACTAATGTAGTTTTGGACACATTACCTAAAATGTGTAAAGATACTGTCCACCCAACTGCTACCAACAAAGCATTTAATTTTTCACTTTGCTTTCCACAAATCTTCATCTGTAGTGTATCATGTATTTAGTTAGAGTTCCTGCAGCCTGGCTTCCAACATGTTGTGTGTGAGGACTTCAGGTAGGGTGCAGTGACCCCCAGGCAGGAGGGGAACGAGGCGCAGGGCAAAGTGTGGCTGTCCCAGGCTCACCTTGTGCTAAGAATACCCACGAGGCAATGCTGCACTGCAACTTGGCAAAGCACTGGGTACTCTGGTTTCACTTGGACTTTTATACTAGTTTGAGATAGGAGATTTAAAGCAGTATGACTTTAAAAGGCAGATTTGTTGCAACATTGTTAAACTTTTAAAATCCCATTTGTGCAGTAAAACAGGATCTTTTTGGTTTGTACTTTTGCAGGTTTCTCGATTGCTAGGTGCTTTCAAAAACCAAAAAAAGGTGACCAGAAGTTTTGGTAATGCTGTGAGTATAATAGTCCCATTTTTTTCTTTTAAGAAGTTTCTCAATAAACGGGTTTGGAAATTTATAAGATCACTGTTGTTATTCTTATGTTCCCAAAAAATAAGGGCCAAACAAGTGAACATGCATGCTCTTAATGCCATCCTGGATTTATATCAGTTAATCACTGTCATTGGCAATTGCATATCAATGTGGGAATACAAAAGGCTCTAGCAAAAGATAGAAGTGGCATGGAAAGTTTTCACAAAATATGGACATAAGCCAGTCTTCTGAAACTCATCTGGGAATGGGCAAATATTGGGCAAAGTAGAAAAATTGTTGAGAACCTTCTCATTTTCTTTCTTTTGCAGACTTCCCTCTAAGCACTAGATTTACTTTACTGCTGCTTGTAGAATTCCTTGCATCTAAAATTCTGCCTTTTCAAGGTCCTCTTTAAACTATCTTAGACATTGATTGTGTATTTCCCTGTAGATGTTTTACCTTCTTTATGTGTATGTGTTTGAAGTGCCCATGGGCCTTCTTTTCAATGAGGGCAGAAGCAGGGCTCAGCACCCCTAAGCAGGACTTAATCTTAAAGAGGAACCGTGGCTTTTCAATTTTAAGTTTTGTAGAACAGCAGGTACAACAGTTGGAAAAGAAACTGAAGGGTCACTTATACAGTATAAAAATCAGAAGGTGAGGCACCCCTGGTTCTGTTTATAACACAACTGTTTCACACTCAGGTGGAGCCCTGCAGTGCTGTCAGACAGCACAAAACTACTCTGGAGGCATTCTGTCAGTGACAGCTTGCTCAGCAGCAGTATGCTTTTATCTGAAGCTCTGTTTTTTTGTTGTGCACAGTGAATTTCTTTGGCTCAAAAGTTAAAAAATCAGTCAATATATATTGAAATTCTGCCTTGTGAGTTGGTTCTATTGGGGGTTTTTCAAATAATGTACGTGAGCTGCTTTTTTTGTAGGTAATAATGAGCCCTTAAAAACTGTTGGAACTCTTTAAATAAAACAAAATGAGCTGGAGCACATATCCTTAAAGCAGTGATCATATTTTTTTTTTCTTCAAAGCAGAATACATTCTTCCCCTGCTATTCATTGAGCCTGGGCTGTGCATTTTTTTTTACCTGTTTGATGATGATAAAACAAACAAGACCAAGGACATTATGAGAGGAAAATAAGTTGGTATTGTTAAAAATGTGTCTGAGATTTTTAGGAGGTCACTTGAGAAGTTTAGCTTGGCATGACCTTTTTTTTTAAGGTGAATGTAGCTTTTCATACATGTAATCATTTCTAGCATGTGCCAGTGTTATGCGGCATGTTGATAATATTGTAGACATATGTGGAACGGAGCCATAACTAGGTAATGGAACTTTCTCTCCAGATTTCCAGAGGAAAGGATGCTAAGTTCATTAATTTCAAGGAGTACTGAGCAGGAATCTGCCTTTCACATTCAGCCTCTGTTTTGAAATAGGAATAGGTAGTAGGCAAATTTTTAAACAATTCTCTCAAAACATTTGCACACTCCTTTGGAAAGCAAGCTAGTCCTTCTCACTTCTGTCCAGGATGCTGTTCTTCATAGTGAATATTTGGAAAAGGAAATTTTTTTTTGTTTTCCAATAGTTACTTTGTTCCTACAACACATGAAAATGTTTTCTATGTAGAAAACAAACATTCATTTGTTGTACTACTGATATTTCTTCATCTAGGTACAAACAGTAACTTTAATCCCAGGAGATGGCATAGGACCTGAGATTTCTGCTGCTGTCATGAAGATCTTTGATGCTGCCAAAGTAAGTTGTATTTGTCTTGCTATAAGCATTGTAAATTTAACTGCAAGAAGAAATATTAATTAGGCGTATTAAGAAAAGCTTTATCTTTAGCTTCCAAGAGATTAAGTCATATTTAAACTATTAAAACTTCTTTCCAGTAGAAAGAGTTTGAAGCTTCAGCTAATAAAAGACAGGAATGTGATACCAAGGCAGGGCTTGAAACTGTTAGCTGACAGAAGAGTAGAGACTTGAGAGCAAATGCTGTGTTTAATTTTTGGAAATATGAACTCAATGTCATGTGAGATCATCTTGTTGATGTAGTAATCCTGAGCAACTGATAGAGGATGTTCTTTCATTCATTATGACTTCCAGTGCAGGTCAGAAGTGTGTGTGAAAGGACTGGCTCATTTTAGCAATCCAGCTGCTGTGCTGCCAAACACGTTAACTTCAGTGATATGAAAACTGACTGTACCCAAGAACAGTTCTCTTACCTATCTGAGAAACTTCACCAGAACTTGTCAAGTTTCCTGGAAAGGAAATACAGCTCTTCAGGCAAGATGCCTGTTAAATTGTTCCACATTATTAACAGCACCCAGGCATCTTCCCTTTTTATTACAACTATCCAACTTGGATTTGAAAATGTGAAGTTCTCTTTATTTATGTTATATCTTTTCCTTTATGATCATTCCTGATGAAATGAATGGGTAGCAGTCTCCACTTAGATTCCTGTGGTGAATGCAAATTCAGAAAGCATTGTGGAGCATGTGCTGATAACAGATACATATCTATGTCATGTACTGTCTTCCAGGCAGTAGGGATGATGAGTTTTCAATGAATACAGCTTTAAAATGTTGTATCTTGTATACAAGGAGCTCAACAGCTCTAAAATCTTGAAAGAAATAGGGCATGTGTTGCAATTCTAACAAATTCTGTGTGTATGACATCTAGGGTGGCATTCAAGTTTATGATAATTTGCTGCTCACACTATTTCATTTTCACTTAATTACATTTTTTAAAAATTACTTTAATTCAAACATCTCATGCTTACCCTTACTCACCAGAGAAAATCCAGGAAGGCCTGAACAAAATTCCTTACACGCCTTTTTGTGGAAAGAAGGTTAAAACTTGAAGCAAAACCATTACGTTTAAGTTAACATAGAGTGTGTATGTTTAGGCACCTATTCAGTGGGAAGAGAGGAATGTTACGGCTATCCAAGGACCAGGAGGGAAGTGGATGATACCTCCAGATGCCAAAGAATCCATGGATAAAAACAAAATGGGATTAAAAGGTATTTTAGGGGTTAATACAGAGATATTAAATATTGTTGTGTTTATTATGAGTCTGATGTAAGGCCAAAGTTCTTCATCCGTAGCACAATAAAATGGGTAATTATAGGGGACAGCCTGTCAGGTAGTTGTCTGTAATCTTGAAACAGTCTTTCATTTCCAAGCCATAAGTTTGATAGTTTTTGTAGTTGAAGGTGAGTACATACCAACCTTTGGACTCTCTGCAGAAGGCATTTCTAAGGTACACAATAGTATGCAATAACTATATTCCTATAATGAGTAGTATCTTTATATGTGTTTAATGAAAACATTTTGTAAAATCTCTTCCAGGTAAGGGTTGCAATTTGGCCTTTAACCAGCTGATTAATGTGCCTGTGCAGTATTTGACAGCACGGAGAATTCCCATGGTATTCCAGCATAAGGGTTAAACAGGAATTTGGAGATCTTCTGTAGGAATCCCACTTGACCTAGAGTTTCAGCTCTCAGATCCATGGAGGGGTTTATCTTCTTGTTCATCCTTGTGTATATTTTTTTTTCTTTAGGGCCTTTGAAGACTCCAATTGCTGCAGGGCACCCGTCGATGAATCTGCTGCTGCGTAGAACCTTTGACCTTTATGCCAACGTGCGTCCCTGCGTGTCCATCGAGGGCTACAAAACCCCCTACACAGACGTGAACATCGTCACCATCCGCGAGAACACCGAGGGCGAGTACAGCGGCATCGAGCACGTGGTAGGTTCCTCAGCTGCTGCCTTTCTGCTGCCTTTTCTGCTTCAGCACTGCTAACTTTGCCTATCTCACTGGGGTTCAGTGGGATTTTTACATTTGGCACCCATAAAAAAGTTCCTTTGTTGTGAAATGCATTCTGCCTCACTCAGAATTCTGCTGCTTGGTTCCAAATGGGAAGAATTACACTTACACTGTTGATGCAACTCCTCTCTTTCAGATTGTTGATGGGGTTGTGCAAAGCATCAAGCTGATCACAGAGGAAGCCAGCAAGCGCATTGCAGAGTTTGCTTTTGAATATGCCAGAAACAATCAGAGAAGCCACGTGACTGCTGTGCACAAGGCAAATATTATGTATGTTGACACTTCTTTTGAGAAAAACAAAACAAAACAAAAATCCCCAAACATTTAATTACAAATAACTTCTTAAGTCTTACTCAAATGTGAAACTTCTGTTGATGGCACCAGGAGTCAGTAAAATGGGAAAAAAGTCAAGTAAATGCCTCCTAAGTAGAATGGGCAGTATTGACCTGGTATTGACAGGGCTGAGATAATTATGTACCAATGTTCTTACTAGCAAGTTGGTAGTAATTCTTCCTTCCAAAGCTCTTATTTTAGAAGCTTTTACATAAGGAAAATGAATTTTAAAACTGAGGATGAAAGTGGCTGGTGTCTTTTGCAGTTTCCATACACCTGAGTCCTAACATGTGTGATCCTATGTGACACCACCTTCACAAATTCAGTAAACCTCTCATAAATGAATAGAAGTCATTCTGAGAATTATTGTATGCCTGTTAAACCACTGATACAGAAATATTTTAAGAGGGATAAATGGTCACAATTAAGTTTCTGAACTCTAATTAAACCTCTGTTGCATGCAGTTTTATCTTTGGTACTGCTTCCTTACAATAACTGCAATATTCTCTTGCTTATCTAATTGCAGGAGAATGTCTGATGGGCTTTTCTTAAGAAAATGCAGAGAGGCAGCAGAAAACTGTAAAGATATTAAATTTAATGAAATGTATCTGGATACTGTATGTCTGAATGTGAGTATTTACATGTTTTAGTTGTGGGGTTTTTTTTAATTTAAATTCTTAACCTTAATGAAAATATACTTCCTTCTAGATGGTTCAAGATCCATCTCAATTTGATGTGCTTGTTATGCCAAACTTGTACGGTGACATCCTCAGGTATGGAGATTTTCATTTAAACTCCCAACATATAAAATACTAATACTTTCCCAACAATCACTGAGGTCATATGCAAGCCAGATGGGTGATCATCTTATGCATTCAGACTTTTTAAAACTGCATAAATCAGACACTAACTGGGCAGAAAGGATGGCATTATTACGCTTCAATTATTAATATACTGATGGGAGGGGCTATATAATGATAATGTACTTATTATTGAAAAAAATCTGTTTCTGCCTATGGAGGCTATGAATATTGTTCAGATGGGGCAGAAGAGAAATTTCTCCAAATGTGTGAAGAATATAATGGCTTACATTGTAATAGAGAATGAATTCCTGGTTAGATATTAGAGAAAAACTTTCTCATCCTCAGCACTAAAATAGATTGTGTAGGGCGACTGTGGGACTATGATGAACACAGGGAGCTCATCATCCAGTTAAATGAGTCTGCATAGTCACTGAAGAATTAAATATGTGGCCTCGTAATATTCTGCTAGCTCTTGGTTTATGTATTACTTTTCCTTACCTTCAAATTAAATTTTATATTTGAATAACATTAATACTAGAGGTACTTTATGTCTTGAAGGCAAAACCCATCAACACGCATTTTCTATTCTGTAAAATTATTAGGTAGAGTGTAAATTCCATTAAACACTTGTAAAATGAAGTGTTTTGATGCAAACTCATATGTGTAAAATGTAACGTAGTTTCTCCTCACATCTCTAAGGAGAGATTGAGAAAAGAGCCTGAATCGGAATTTTTATTTAAATGTTCAACTATTTACTTCTTAGAATCCATCTCCTGGTTTTGTACAGATAATAAATTTAAAGGTAACTTATGTATAAGAAGAAATGGTTCTTAAGCTTCTTTTAAAACAGCACTCTCTCTGTGATAAGGCTGTCTATCCACTCCAAGAAAAATCAGATTCTAACTGATGTTTCTTGCTTTAAGAATTGGTAAAGGAGTGAACAGGGCCCTCATAGCAGCTCATACATGGTTAACTGAAAGAGGTGAAATCAGAGGAGTCTCATCATCAATACCATTTCACTGAGTTCATTATCACCCATTTTAAAGTTCTCATAGAAATTCCGTAAAAAATTTCATCATTCTAAAACTTTTCAACAAATTTGATTCTGTTCTTCAAGAGGGCACTGTCACCACTGGATGAGGTCTCACCTGTTGGTCTAGAAGTATGAACAAAATGCCAAGCAGGTTCCTTAGACTGTATAGGTCTGAATAGGCAGAAGACAATCTCTTTAAGCATTAAATACCTAGAGTGACAAATGCAGACTGTATGCAGTTTTTCCCCAGGCTTTATGCAACTTAAGATAATTGGTTTATTTTAGCTTAAAATATTATTCTGCAAAGTCATCCAAACTTTTCTCATTGGTAGTCCTAAACTAAGGATTAACTTAGCTTAGTATGAGCTAAGTTGTGGGCAATAATTATGGATGGATGTGAAAATACCAGAGTTTTGAATATACCAGCTTTGTTCATCAATGTGTTCAGCTCTGAGGGGACAATATGATGACAATAGGCACAGTTGGTTTGTCCTTCCCCATGGTAATTTTGGTGGAAACCAAATGCAGATTACTTATATCTGATGATCTGCTAATGTCAGATTTGTGACCTGAAGGCTGTTGAGTAAAGAGAGGGGGAAAAAGCTAGTCTAGTGTCACTTGGGAAGTGTTCCTTAAGGTGCACACAATACACTACAAAACCACCAGTAACTTACCTACCTGAGCAAAATTCTTCCACATTTTTTAGAAGGACTTTACATAGGAAAAGTTGTTCTGGACCCCTTCAGAAGAAGTAAGATTTTTGTATAGTTACAGAGAACTGTACATAACAATTAGTTTTTGAGACTTCTACACATATTCTGTGCTTCTAGTACTTCTCGTTGTGCCTATGTCTTATCAGGTTTATTCTAGTATTTGGAATTTCCTTTTAATTTTCCTTTATTACATTGTCTTCTGCTAGTAGTTCTAAGAATTTTCCAATGTTCTGATGGGGTACAGGTGGCCAACAGCATCTGTTCTTTCTCCATATTATTCTCAGACTGTGCAGGTGTATAAATTTAGTTGCAATTGATTAAAATATTTTTATACCTTGCAGAGAGGCAACTGTATATGGACAAACTTGTGGGGTTTTTTATTTGATGGTTGGGTTTTTTTCAGTGATTTGTGTGCTGGACTCATTGGGGGTCTTGGAGTAACACCCAGTGGAAACATTGGTGCCAATGGAGTGGCCATTTTTGAATCGGTAAGTCTTGTTACACAAGGCAGAGCAGTAATAACTTTGTCTCAACTTGAGAATCTAAAACTTTTCCGTGCCATACAATGTGGCTGACATTTATCTAACAGAGTTCTTTGTAGAACTCTTTTTTACTGGGAAGATGCTCAAGCTTTAGCCTGAGAGACTGGTTAAAGTAAATATTACACGTAGGTTTTTCGCATGTCCTTTTTTTGACAGATACTTTATTTTCCCACTTTTTCATAAGATAAATACTCCCCATGAAATAGAACCTGAGGGGCACAATTTAAATTATTAAGTGATCTAGTTTTCCCTTTCTGATGTCTTTGAACTGAATTGTTTTGGTCCTTGGTATCTTCTTTCCACTGACTGTATCACAGCAAAGCCAGTCCTGTTTTAACATGCTGCTGCATGAAGACCTATGGCTCAGGTTACTTGCACTAAGTAAACTTGAACTGCCTAAGACATTTTAATCAACCTAATGACATTATAACAGATGGGTTAATTCTCATTTCTAGGTTCACGGAACAGCACCAGACATTGCAGGAAAAGACATGGCAAATCCAACTGCCCTCCTTCTGAGTGCTGTGATGATGCTGCGCCACATGGGACTACACAAACATGCCACAAAAATTGAGTCAGCTTGCTTCGATACAATTAAAGATGGAAAGGTAACATGAGGGTGTGCAAAGAAACGCAGTGAATTAAAATCATTGTATCAACGCAAGAATTAACTTGGAAGAGTCACACCAGAGCAAGGGATGGCCTGCTGAGCTGGCCTGTTGCGTGAGCAGTGTCACTGTCCTTCTCTGATAGTAATTATATTATCTTTGATGATATTAAATCTGCCCAGCTCAGTAATAAGGGGATAGGCTGTAGCATTCCTTTTGTCTCAGCAATGCTCATCTTACATTTCCACAGCTTTATGAACTCCAAAATAGTGAACTGGATGGCTGTTTTTCAGGAAGGGAATGAGAGTTTTAAGTAACTTATGAAGTTTATAAAACATACAAAGCATATATAATGAAATCTGGATCCTGAAGGACACTCATTTGCCTTTCACAAGCTAAATCATCCACTTTGCTCATAGCATTTCAGTCCTGACTGTAATACTTCTGTTTCTGTTTTTTCAGCTCAATTATCTTCTTTTTTTAATTCTTAACTGCTTTCACTCTTTTTTGACTACAAAAGAACAGTTTTTATCCAGTATTAACTTTTTCTCTTAAGATTATATATGTTTCCTTTTGGAAGTGAGTGTCTTCAGATTCATTACTCAAATGGGATATTGGAGGGAGGGGGGCTTATGCTCTGTAATTTGACAAATTTGTGGTCTTACCATTATTGGTTCACTCCTCTACATTGATGTCCATCTCTTGAAAACATAGTTGGAAAGATCCTGAAGATTGCAGTTAAAGAGGATTAGCAGCCAGTCATGCTGTTTCAGTTATGTTAGGCAGGACCATGAGAGGCTGCTTTGTAATTAAAAGTAACTAGAATGCTGAAAGCAAAAGTTGTTATCATTTTGTAAGTTTGCAGCTATCTTGCTGTGTATAGGGGCCAGTTAAAATCTAAACTTACAACTGAATAAAGAGGTGCTCCAGTAAAGTTCCCATTTACTGCTCTGGAAATGAAATCCTCCATCTGCAGGTCAGTAGTTCCTTGGAAGATAACGGTGCAAGTTTTGTGACATGGCTACTTGTTTACTAGTTACTTATAATGTCATATGCTCACAATGGAGAGAATCTTTTTAATTGAAAATACCCCATAATGCAATTTAAATTACAAGATCCTAAAATAGTGACCTTGATCGCTTGCTATTCCTCCCTTCCCCATAAGCAGTAATTAAGATCTGTGTGAGTGCCATGTAGGTGGGGAAACTAATGATTTTAATTATCTCCTAGAGTGCTTTAATCTAGATAGGTTGCACAAGCAATGTTGCCCACTTTTTAATTTTTATTTTACTGTCTTCATGATGCCAGACAGTTGTACTTGATGACAGAGACTTTTAACTCTACATTTTCTATCTATTAACTAAACTAAGCAAACTTTGAGAATTGTTAACATGTAGCATTAAGAGTTATGTGTGCTTGTTCTGTGTGGGTTTCTTTTAAAAAAGACCCAATCTTTCTGAATGACTCTCATTAGTTGTCCTTGTGCTGAGCCTTCATATATGAATTTTACCTCCGAAGGACAAACTTCTTACTGAAGATGTAAATACTTAACCATTAATTACACCATTAAAGGACTTTGTAGAGCTTTGACCACACACTTTCTTCCTGTAGTTAAGATAAAATCATGTTCAAATCATGTTCAAATCTGATAACATTAGAAGTACTTCATGTATACTCAGGTCTTCTCTACCTGCACAGTCCTTATTGATGAAGTCTGTATGGGATGCAGAACTCAAACTTGATGTATTCTTGCTCACCTTATTTACTATCCATACACAACATACCACGAGATCATCTAGAACTGTTCAGAGACAAGACTGGCCCCATAATACAATTCAGTAATATTATTTTTTCTTTCTTTCTTTCTTTCAGGTCTTGACAAAAGACTTGGGAGGCAATGCCAAGTGTTCAGAATTCACAGAGGAGATCTGCCGCCGAGTACGGGACAAAGACTAAACTTCCTTCATACTCCTGCTGATAACTCTGGAAGGACACATCACACAGAGTACAATATATGTAACCTGATATCTACATGCATATAGTTTGCTTATCTCTTGAGAGCAAACTTTTTAGCTGAGGCCTCTCCATTAATAAATCTAGTCCAAATGGCTACAAATGATGCTTGTGCCTGCTTTCGGTGGACTTTTCCAAGTGCTTTGTCTTATTTATTTTTTTTCTATCTGGTGAACATTTTTATGTAAGTGAATTCTTTTATTGGCACTGTAACTGTCTAATCTTTTTTATTTCAATTAGAGGGTTTTACTTTCCAAATAGAAAAATTATGCAAACAAACCAGTAACAGAATTAGTGAAATATAAAAGCACCTTAATGTTTGAAAAGATAGGTTTTCAGCCTAAGAGTAGCACAAGACGATCTTCATAAACAGAGACGGGTATAAAATAACTTAAAATAGCAATTTTGTGTTAGAAGCAACGAGAAAACCATTTTAGATACTCTGGTGATTCATGAAATACAGCCCTGCCCACCAAAGGCATGAATTAAGAAATACAAAATTCTAGAGATTTACTCTATTTCTGTATGTTAAAAAACCTACAACCATTAACAAGGGGTGAGAATTAATGCTAAAGTGAAGTTATTTTTCAAATCTATATACCAAAATAATTCTTACCAGTTTTCCTCTCTGAAACACACTTTACAATAGAGTTCTAATGAGGGCAAACTATACAAAATTACTTCTGCCATTCCCCCCCCATGTGAGGGGGAATTACATTCTGCAAAATTCCCCCCCCATGTGAGGGGAAAGTATTAACTTTGCAAATTTATACTAAATATTTCATGACTTCTGCTAGAATGCTTTTTGTGTTGTAGTTTTCTGCACAGTCTGTTGAGCGTGTCTTCCTGTATTGACTAGTAATTTTATTCTAGAAACTCTGAATCTAAGGGACTAGTCCTAAATGGATTAAGACAGATCAGCGGTTTGGCTCTGGTGCCTGTGTTCCAGAAATACATTTCATCCCTATTCAAGGGGATCTGAATCTATTTTCTCCTTGCTTACTAAGCTTAATGGGTGCAAAAGCAACTCTTTGCCCTCCCCTCCCCATCAGATGCAGATCATCACTCGAGTTGCTCTGATCTGTAGGTATCAAGGTATTGCTTCCATTCCTGCACCTGACAAGAAAAGATATATTTTCAAACTCGTTAGTATAGCACAGGATTATCCCTACTGCCAGGAGCAGGCTTCTTACAGCTTAGTTCTATTCATAGACAGTAACTAAGTGGAGTAATATCTATTAAGACTGTTTTGGGCTGGCTGTTTCAGAAGTGAAACAACTTTGGAGTAACGACTTCTCGCGTCACTCTAAAGTAAGCACCCCAGCTTTTTTATACAGTCTAACAACATGCTGGAGGAGCTTTATTCCTCCCACACTCTGCTTTTGGTGAATAGGGCAACATTTCTTTCCATGTTTTACAAGCTGCTGCTTCCTTGTTTCCTTCAGATTAATATTGTTAAAGAAATTCTGAATTACCATTGCGCACAAAATGGGGAAGAATAAACTTTTCAAAGTCCTATTGCTTGTTTTGTTTTTATAATCCTAGGCTGCTGCTTTGTCTTTTGTGTTGAGCTGATTATTGGTACTTGCAACAAATTTTAAGTCTGTAAGATGTGTGAGACTGGTAATGTAACTTTTATGGAAACCTTACCCTGTTCCGCATAATTTCTTTTGTCTCAATAACAGTGGCTGTGGCCTGCCTGCGTGTGTGAGCTACTAGAGCTGTCTGCCAAAGATCACTTACAGCACACCCTTTAGACAACTTTGTGCCAAGCATTTCCTTCACATAATGTGATTTATTTTGCATATGGGTAAGAAGAAATGCAGCCCACATTTGTCAGAATTAGTGCAATGTGAATACTGAAACATGCAGATACACACTGACAAACACTGCTCAAAGAAAAGCACTGTAAACCATTTAAAAGAAATTTCTGTAGTAGCATTTTCATGTGAGAGCTCCTGTGGTTACTGCTTTGTGTTTTTCAGTCTTAGGGAGCTGTTCCCCTGCTTTTTCTGATTATTTGTTTTTAGGAGAAGTAGTAACGCTTATTCCAACATGGACTTAAGAAACGAACTGCTGTTTTCCCAGAAGTCTGAATTCTAGGCACTACAAAAATAGGAGAGGAGTGTCTTCACGTTCTCAAATATATTAGTGAACAAGAAAGTTGTTCTCTGGGAGGGGAAAAAAATCCCAGCCCTTTTGATTTTTATATATTTTTAAAATAATTATCACTGGAGTGGTATGGCAGTTGCACTAAGCAGTGCTGCTATCTACCAAAATATATCATGAGCTACAGGAAACATCCTGTAGAACAAAAGGAAAAAAAAAAAAGGAAGAGCACTGTATAAAAATTTTATGTTTCAGTCTAGAGGAATTAGTTATATCTGCTTTATACAACACAGAAGGATTTTTTTAGTCATTTAGGTCATAAAATAAAAGCAGCATTAGAGAACGGACATACTGTAGATGCTTCTGTAAAAAGAGGACAAATGATCAGGTGAGTATCAGGAACAACTAAACTGGCAGCAGCTTTCTAGTGGTTTGGTTCAATAGACTACAAACTCAAAGCATAAATCCTCATTAACGCTTTTGATTAGAAAGCATTTCCTTTTGCTCACAGATCTTTCTTAATGCTTGGAGGAAACACTTCTTATTCTTCGTAGAAGGAGTCTACTTCATTTCGGTATTTCTCAAGCACGGTGAGCCGCTTCAGCTTCATTGTGGGACCTTAAAAGAGGGAGAGTCAGTTCCAGAAATTGGAACAAAAATTCCTGCTCAGTTTGAGCTTTGGAGCCTAAGTTTTTTATTGAAGAGCCTGTTGGGAAGAACATGCCCCACTCTAAGCACAGATAAATGCTAAAAGTGAGAAGCAAGCGTGGTATGTGAGGTTGCCTCCACATAAGCATGAGGACTTCAAAGTGAGCTGCACATAAGAGCGTGGTAACTGGCTAGTATTTTTTCATAAAATATGTTTTTGAAAGCTTTTAAACAATTCCCAGTTTATTCAAAGAGCCTGGTAATGTACTTTGTGCTCCATTACCAGGCTTTCACTCTCTTGCTGTGTCTGGGGTTTTTTTTAAAGAGAAACTTTCAGTATTATTACTGGAAGTTATTAATACTATAATGCACAAGGAATTAACCAAAATTGATTAATTACCCAAAGCAATCTGAAATTTATGAGCTCTACTTGCAAATGAGCACAGATTCATAAATGTGTGCACAGCTAGAAGTCCAATTTTTGTATTCATTACCACACACTGCATAAGCATTTTTCCTTTCCCTGTACTGAATATTCTTAGATCAGCAGCCTCTTAACTTTGTGTACCTCAAGATAAATCAGTAAGTCTTACCTAGTTCTCCCCCAGAAATGGAAAAATCTCTCGGCAGGACTATCCATTTTTGAATGCAATGAACCCTGTTGGTAGCATTGCTGTTGACTCTGTTGATTCCCTCCTGGATGGCCCTGTAGATTGCCGGGTCTCTCGTAGCTACAATCTCGGACACTTTTGTGGCTTTACTGCCACTCCTCTGGCAGAAGTCTCTAGCTTGCTCTGTGAGAATGTCAGTGGGATCAGATGTATCTGGGTCCACCACACTCTAAAATATCAAATGAAGTGAATCATCAAACGCTCACTCCTAAAAGGCATTAACAAGTTCTCTGACCAGGCCCTCCCCCTTACAGGATAAATACGCAAACATTCTGTAAGCCTTAAAAAGCAGAAATACCTACAGATCATAAAGGGCTTTTCTTTCCACTTGGCTACCAAATGCAAATATTTTTAGCTTATATGCAGATGTCATGAACAGACTTAAAACGTGTGAATGAATTACGCAGTAGAGTCCATCTCTGACCTTGAATTTCTGCCATATTTTCCAAATGACTCCATTGTTACAGGGAAGCATTTAGCTCATCATTCAATGGAATTACTATGGTGTAACGTGAACAGCTTGAGATAGAAGTGTTCCTTAGACTTCTTAAATTAGTATTTCTATTCTACCTGAATATAAGGGAGTATCAGTCATAGAGACAAACAACTTAAAAACACCTGAAGTGGCATTCTCTTGGTGTGTACACAGAACTGAAGCGCAAATGTTTTAGGAAAACAGTGATTTCTCAATTGAAGCTTATACCACAGCAAGGCTATTAATTATTTTGTTCCACAGTCATCCTTCTTGTGTAATAAAAATAACAAATTGTAAAGAAATGTTTCTGTTAGAAAGTTTCTGGGTTTGCCCATAACAGAAACATTTATTGGTTTTGCTCATCTGTAAGCATGAAAGCTTTTGTTGTTCTGTTACAGAGACTTCTCAATATTCCAGCATTTCTTATATAAAAATTTGCATTTAAATAGAAAATACTTCTTATTGTATATGTAGGAGAAACAGCAGTAAATACATGGATGGTTAGCAGAGCAGGTAACCCTGAGTTTAGACCCAGCAGGATTTGGTCTGTAGTTGCTATACGTTTTTTCCCTCTGCTAACAAAACATCCTCCTATCTAATTTTAGGTCTTTTTACAAATGGTTCAAAATTATTCTTCTTTTTTTAGGTGCACGTGTATAACTTCACTGAAGGCGATATTAAAACTGGTTTACCTTTAGGGTCAGGAACATTGACAAAAACTTCTTTTTATCTCCAATCACCATAGCATTACTAACAATTGGGAGTTCTTTTTTAACAGCATCTTCGATTGGAATTGGAGGCACGTTTTCACCTCCAGCTGTAATAATCAAATCTAGGCAAAAAAAGAAAGGTAAATAAATTCCAAATAAATTCCAAAAATCGGGTTAATGTCTGGCTCAACCTGCTTTTCTTAGTCTGACATAAAAAATAAGAGATTTTTTTTCCAAGATAATCCTATTAATTATCTTCAAAATAAAAATGCTACTATTTTTCAAACATACTCAAGTTCTCAGATCTCCTTCAGTATATCTGCTCCAGGTATTTTTTACATAATCCAGTAACAGGTTAACCTCAAGGGACTGTTACGTAACTGGAATTTTTCTGTGAGAGATCATCTCTTCCAAATTAGCAAAGGATTCACCCTCTATTCTATTGTTGCTATCTCACCAAAAAGCAAGTTCATTGTTAACATCATGAGTAAAACCAATTCTTAAATCTACCAAGAGGGGTCAGACAAAAATAAGTTAATACTGCAGGAAGCCTCCATAAAAGCAACATTTGTTCTGAAGTGTAATACATATATTCAATGAAATTATTACAAACTTGAGTATTCTCTAAGTAAATTCCAGTTCTTTGCTTTTGTTGCATTGGTGACTTCTCATTGTCCTTAAATAATTGTCTTTGCAGCATTTCAGAACATGCTTCAACAAATAACACAGACATACTTTCCTAGGTCTAACTTTCCCTTTCATTCCACCCTCCTTTTGCAATAGTCCTGTCTTTGTCTCAGATCCTCTACCAATCTCTCTGGCCCTTAGTTTTTCATTGTCCTTATTTGGACTTGAATTTAAAACTTCAATGATATTGGACATATGGTCATTTTATCTCAGATTGTCTACCTTTCCTGTAATTTAGGGTAATTCCTATTAGTTCAGCAATCAAGACAGATATAAGAGAAACACAAATGTTCAGATGGATTGAGACAAGGGGTTGTTACTGCTGTACTAAAGGAAAATGAATCAGACAAGAAAACAAGTTAAAAGCAAGACAGCTGCATTTGGTGCAGGCTATTAATAGTACCAACTTCAGTCCTGACTCCCAGCAGGACATGATGCCACCTGTGACAAATTCACTCCTCTGTGTTATCTCCCTAGTAATTCGTCTTACGTTCTAAGATATTTACTCAGTTCTTAAATCTTCCTCAGTTACATCTTGCCTGTGACCAATCCCACTGTCTGAATAACTATCATGAAAAAAGCCTCCAAGTAAACAAGTGACCAGTCTCAGTCTTGTGAGACTTTACCCAATGTCCTGTAATAACACCTAAGTTCACGGCTTTAGCTTTAGCTTTCCCTTCTGCTCTCAAGCTTCAGCTCTGGTCTCTGCAAACACTTCACCTAAGGCACCAGAGGAACCTACCTCTGACCTACAGCAACAATGTCTGTATAACAGAGGATGCCTCTCCTTACTGTCTAAACATTCTAAAGTGCAATTAAGACAATTTGACAAGATTCAGAGGGAGACTGGACAGCTTAATGGTATCATTCAAATCAAACAAGACACATTAAACCTGTGTTAGTAGTTTATACTGCTAATTGTAATTGATACTGAGTAACGGTCTGGGAGATAAAAGGCCTCATTGTAGGAACTGAATCATCTCCATCTATTGCAGACTAGAGGGAAACCTTCCCTGAACACAGAGCACGCTGTGGTTTTCTCATAGGAAAGTTTATTTTACCTTTCTGTTAGGGCAATACTGCTGGCATTAGAGGAAAGACACTTCATTTAGATGGACCACATCTGAGACATGACTGAATAGTGCTGAACATTTACCGTAAACATACAGCAAGATTTTGCCTATTACCTTTAATTCTTCCAGTGACATAGAGAAAGCCATCCTTGTCTAGCTTTCCTAAATCTCCAGAATGCAGCCACCCCTCCTCATCAAAGGCTTCTTTTGTTCTGTCTTCCATATTTAAATAACCCATGAAAACAGTCCTTCCCCAGAAACAGATTTCTCCATTGCCTTCTGCATCTTTGTCCACCAGTTTCACTCTGCATCCAGGTGCTGGTTTACCACAGCTACCGGAGAAGAGCAGAAAAACCCCACAGGATCACAGAAACATCAAACATAATACTGATAAGTTGGCCAACGAGCCAGATCCCTGAAACTGTCAAAGTATCCGTGACTGCAAATATCACTGTGCTGTAGCGGTCCCACAGCTATGGAATATTCGCTCACTAGGGCAGATTTGTCAGGGTGTCTGAGTACTTTCTGGCAGTCTGTCTTGCCCTCTGCTTGCTGCTTGTTTCCCCCCTGTATCTTCAGGCATAAAACTACTGTTGTCTTTGAGGTCTTGCATTCCTCCCCTGGGCCAGGGCTAGGGTATATGTCAGATGTAGTCACCGTGTTTGCCTAGAATGTTGTAGCTCAGTTTCAGTGCTCCTGGCATGGTGTGCTACGGAGTCAACGTGTTCAAATTCTGACCTGGAAATTATTCTGACTCCCAAAGTCACAAAAGAGTGGCAGTGCATTCAGAGAAATAAAATAAGTTGTAATATCTTTGCTGACCTTAGTAAATACTCTTTTCATAGATAAAATGGAACAGATCATATTAAAAAAATAGCAATAAAAAAGAGCAAAATTACCTGTGCTGCCTGTAAATATAAGGCCCAGACAGGCAATGTGGGCCTGTGGTCTCACTCATCCCATAGGCCTCATACAGGGTGATGTTCAGACCCAGGAAGAAATACAGTGTTTCTGTATTGAGAGGAGCAGCACCAGAAAAGTGCTTCTGACAGGAAGAAAACCCCAGTGCATTGCGTATTTTTGCAAGCACTAAGTAGTCTGCTAATCTTGTCCAGAGCTGCTTTAGATCACTGCTGAGTACAAAATACACAAGTAAGTCAGAGCAACCTAGGAAGTTTTCAAAACAAAATCAGGCACAGATTTTGCTTAGAGATGTATTTGTCATTTGGTTTTGGGTGTTGACAGAAGTTTGAACATAAGTAAGGTGATACATTCATCCTTTCTTCATTTATTCAGTTTCTTTCATTTCTCCAGCTTTCCTATCTCCAACTCTTGAGGTATCTGAATTCAACAAATAATAAAGAATCTATAAAAACATATTGCATACAACATGGCTCTTGTATTCCTGATTTTTTATCAGTTAAATGTGACTTTGAGAACTTACATCATTGAAATCTGAAATTTGCAAGATCTATCTGAGAAGCTGAATGATCAGACAAGCAAAGCAGTATCATGGAATGATCTTTTGGAATACCATTCTGCATAAGAAATTTTTACACTTCATTGTGAAATAAGTGACATCAATAATAATTGACAACTACCCCCTCCCCCTTGCACTATATTTGCTATGTCGCCAAGCCAAACTTTACCCACTTATACAAAGAGTCTCACTGAGGCTTCACAGCTTATTACAGTAGCAAATTGCTACTTCCAGGTTGCTGGAAATCTCACTCATTGTACTACATACCTGCTTGAGCTGTTCAGGTTCGTCTCTAAGCTAAGAGACATAGCCCATGACAGCATTTTCTTCTTCATAAATCCTGACTGAGCAGAAGCATCCTTTAATTTCTCCATGATTTTCTCCCATACTCGGGGAACTCCCATGTGAGATGTTGGCTGCACTTCTTTCAGTGTGTTAATCAAGCTGCCCTGTAATAATCATAAAATAATTTCAACAAAAGGCACACAGCAGAGATAAAGAAGTTTGGTGAAGTAAAACCTGCATCTTTAGTGATGTAGAATATCACTAAATATGTAAGATACACAGAAGGGCTGCTAAGCCCACTTGAGTCAGCCATATGCACTAACATGTGTCAGGTCTGACACTTCAGGGGAGGTATGTACACAAGGAGGAAAAACACACATGGTTTAGTTCCTCCTGCATCCCTTTCCTCCAAAAACTGCTTATATTTTTTTTTGCCTTAAAAGAACCTTACAGATATGAATTATATATTTTAATTGGAATCTAGAGCACTGGATCACAAATATAATGAACTTTATTTTTCCATAACTCTTACAATAATGGACTCTCATTCTTCATCCTCTACAACTTTTCAAATATCATATTGTCTCATTGGGATGTTTTCTAAGAGAAAAAGTGCAATCTTAATTAGATGTAATGCAAGACAAGGTACCTTTAGAGCATCAGGTTCAGCAAAGTAAACTTGCTCTCCCCATTTGATTCCAGTCCACAGGTCATAGATCTGTGCAGCTATGTGGCTGAGTGGGAGATAACTGACTATAGACTCCTGTTGGACCTCTGCAGGTTGCATATCTCCTGCTCTGCTGCAATGGGCTGATGTCCAAGTTATCTGTTTAAATAAATAATTAAATGCATTAGGTATGGTGGGGATTTTGGTTTGGGATTTTTTTCCTTTTTTCCTCTTTACACAAACTAAGGATCCTCTTGCTATGTTAATGAAACTGAAAAATCTGTGCTCACAGAAATTGCTGAAGACACTGCAATATTGGCAACACACCAGACTGTCAGTTCCCTGGGGACACTCTGCCAAAAGCCAGATGACCTTTGCAGCAATACAGAAGTGCAGGTAACATAAGTAAATAACAGCATTTGGGCTGCCTGACTGGGCTATGAATGCTAGCAGCTCCCCATGCCCTAGTGACACACTGAGCTGGGCAGCCATGGGCTGGATGGACAAGCAACAAATTGATCTGTCCCTTCCTTTGCAACTCTCCTGCTCTGCAGGCTTTCTATTAAACTGGCACCTTGCACCAGTGCTGTATCTACAAGTTAGAAAAAGAACAATAAATATTCAGTGATCAGTGAGCTCAAAGGACAATTTAGTATCAGCCACAAGCTCATTGCCTTGTACTGATCATCCCCTGGCTAAGCACTAAGGAGGAAGATATGAGCTGGAAGCCTCTGGGATATTCACTGCAGTGGTTCCCAATTGACACATACACACACCCCCTCATGAGAGGTAGCACATATATGAATAGTTTTGAAGTTGTGTTGCTTGACTTCTTAGTGAAGCTGGATGATGTTCCCCCTTCCTTCTTCCCATTTCCCACTTTATCTCAGAAGATGCAGTTCAAGGATGTTAAATATGCATAGCTTCATTATCAGAACACAGCATAGGGAAGACCCATAAATATATGTGATAGTGTGAGAGGTGATAGAAAAGATATATGTGCACAAAAATAAAAACCAAAACAAACAACACCTCCCAAAAAAACCCCAACCTACAAAAAGAAACAGCTCTTTCTCAGAGGAGTCTGTAATCTAAACTGGTAGTGCAGGATACAGAAATGAGAGTATTCAAGATGGCAGAGCACGGACACAAATCACATGTATTCCTGTTATCACAGTATGTTCCTGCCAGCTCCTTTGTAATAAATTAGAAGGTGCAAGTGTAGGCTTGGTCTAAGGAAACAGAGATTCTCAAGAGAGGGTTTTAAGGAGCAGCGTGCTGCCAGGCCAGACCACCCCAAGTTTAGATGGCAGCATTGGACAAGTGGCTATGGGAGATGTACACAGTAGGAAGAATGGGATGTGTTTAAGATGTGTCTGTATTCATTGCTTGTACTCTAGGCCTCACAGCACACAGGCACACTCACAGCAGATCTGCGTGCGTCATACAGGACTGATTCAGCACTGGCTTTGCATATGAACAGTGGCAAACATCTTTGACTAAACAAGGCAGCAGCAGAGCTACAGGCATGGCATGCTTTCCACTGTTTGTCAACATAAAAATAGCCTGTTTGTGATCAGCAGCCAAGAATAGTTTGGCAGCTGGCATGGAAATGACACCAGACTTCTTTGAGATAGAAGAGCATAGATTTGAACATCAGATCAGTCTTTTTGTCTCCCAAGTTCATTATGTTCTGCTTCCAGGTACCACTGCACTAATTCCCTACATTTGGGTGAATTGCTGTTCACAGTGTGCATGTCTGCAATAATTTCTGCTTTATTTTAAGGGGTGAGACCTCAACTTAGACCATCCCATTCACAGATTCTCTGTGTTTTCAGAAAGGCTCCCTACCACCTTCCACTCCTGCTCAGCCGCCAACCACATATCTTTCCTAGCAAACCTCTCGGGAAGTCCTTTTAGCAAACAACTTTGCTTTTCTCTATAACTGAAAATTTTCTGTTTGCAGCAATGCAGGTAGGGCTACTGTAAGTACCAGCACTGAGCACTGGAGCTGTATTATCCTCCAGGGACAGATGCAGAAAACTGCATACAAGTCCAGGAACAAAAAACACCACAGTAAATAACCCACACATCCACCCTCAATTTTAATAAAATCTGCAAAAGCAGTCCATTGGGCTGCTTTGATAGCAGCTCGCTGATGTGTATGATTTGTTCATAACAAACTGTTCAACTTTGTGAAGTGCTGTTTGAAATGGAGTTTCATTCTTTACCTTGCTTGTACTTTACCACAAGCAGCTGACTGCACTTGGACATTGCTTTGCAGTACAGCATCCATGCTGTAAAAGCAAAAGCATTTCAGGGCTCTAGGATGTACCAGCCATTTCAAATCACAGGAATAAATACCCTCACACTTTGCTGTTTCTCTGCTACAGGAAGAACCTGAAGTACCTACATTGTCGTGACTCAGCATGGCTCCTTTTGGCTTCCCAGTTGTTCCGGAGGTGTATATCAGAACACAGCACTGATTTGGCTTTTGGGAGTTAATAATGTCATCCAAAGTAATGTCAGAGACGTCACCTCCCAGCTCCAGAAACTCTTCCATCTAGAGCACGGAACAGAAAATTCAGGATATCAAATGGCTTCTTACAAATTGACTCAGTACTGCATCTTTCCTGTCTCAAAAATGTTAGAACATTTCCGTGCCTTGTTCTGAACATGTATCCAAGGCAAGTTTCCCCAGACCTTGGCTATGTAAGAAATATGGTAAGTCTATCTTAGAGCTTAATGTGAGAATTGCAAACAGACTATCTAAAATTGTGCTGCCAAGAGTCTTTTCAGTGTCTAAGAAGGGAATAGTAATAGTAATATCCTCCAACGTGGATACTATGGGTAAGTCATGGAGGCTAAAATTCTGTTACCATCTCACACTTTAAGAATGATTTTGTGTCTGCTTAAAGGAATCTGGATGCATCATTTTTAAGAGTACACTTGTGACAGCCCATCTATAATTCATTGTACACTATATAAATATAACTATAAAGCAATTGGATGAATGCTCCTTTGCAAAAGCATCATTATCTAGATGTGTGAATGTTTGCCCAAAACATGTGCTATTTTATAGGGAACAGCATATGATGCTGGTCACAACTTTCATTCAAATTTGTCTCATTCTAGAGATAAAACTTTTATGACACTGGACTTTTGTGCCACATAAATTGGCCCAGAAGAATCCTGAACCTGATTCTCTGTATTATATTGTTGCTCCCAGATACTTCTGTTGCACACCCCTGATATGCCGCCAAGTGTACCATTGATTTCAATGCTAACTGGAAGAAAATTGATAACCAAACTGTCAGTTTCCCATTGCAATCATGTGATTTATACTGTGCTATAGAACTGTCTTGTTTAAATGCAAGGTGCAGCACCTTCATTTTTCAGTGATTTCTTGGGGCTGTATCTAGGACCATAAAGCAGTAACGGGCATGATGAGAAAGACAGAGGTAAAAAAGGAGAGTCTCTGCTTGAGGGTAGTTCATTGCTTCTTTTAGACCTCTGGCATTGCCACTTGGCTACTAAGATTACAATAGTCAGCCTCTGGGCCACCTTAACTTCCTTTTCTTGGGTGGCAAGGCTGTCCTAAGGATTATTCATCAGTTTTATGCTTTCTTCCAACAAACCACACCTCTGAAAAGAAAGGCACTGCACAGCTCTGTAGCAAGTAGAGGATTTGTCACATTCTATCCCTTCCCACAGAATGTGGCTGCATCAATTTCACAAGCTCCTGGAAAGCCTGAGGTGTCAAGGATGTAGTTGTTTGTATGTCACTAAGCAGTCGTTCCTGTTTTCCTGACCTTTACTGTATTCACACAGTGGAATGCATTGATCACTGAGAATCTGTTGCCCAGGCCTTGTTTACTGAACAGCACCTGCAACAGATGGTGTTGGCCTTCCAGCGACTGTGGAAGGTACAGAACAGTCACACCACACTCCTGACTTTGCATTTGCCTTCTGGAAACACACACTGCTCAGCCAGCTCTGCCCCTGCAGCCGCTCATTACATGGCACAAATCCCTTTTATCAAACACCATGTGGGCTGGTGGTTTGCTCTACATCACACCTTATCAACAATCATTTCTGCCTTTGCTGATCTGATCTCTAATTTTTTCTTTACATGACAAACTGTGGCAACTGTCAGACACTCAACAGCTACCCTGCTCCTTTGAGAAAATGTCCAACATGACACCTGAACACCGAACCAGTGTTTAAAAATATTGCAATTCTCAGACATTTAGATTTCAGCAACTGCAGGTTGTTCAAGAATTAAATGCTAGCACTTAATCTTTTTAAATAGTAAGATCATCTTTGTATTAACGTTTTTATTGTACAAGATGCAAGGCATGCTCTATACCAATATGTACAGTATCAGAACAGTAATGGTTTATTATTAAGTTATATGCAGGATATGAAAAAAAAACACCGAAAACCTTTTTCTTATCAGATTATCAAAATTGCAAGTATTTTAAAATATTTCTATGCTGTTCACTCCTCCTTTTTATATACTGAATACATTATACTTCTCTTCAATATATTTTTTCCGCAGTTGAAGTTTTTCAGCCTAAAATCTGATAATCTGTAGTCCAGTTAAAATACTGGATTTAAAAAAAAGTTACCGAATTCACGGGCATCAGGGGACAACTTTTATTTTTAACTATTTGAGAGTACACATTCCCACCTAAAACCTACAGGTGTTTTAATAACCCAGTCAAGTTAGAGATCAGGAAGACACAAGACAAACAGTTAAGCAAGGTAGCTCTTTTTTTAAATGTGAAGAATCAAAGGTAAATTAAAAAAAAAAAATCTGATGAAACTTTTGAACATGTTTGCTGGAACACAGCAATGCCTTCTAAATGGTAGATACTCACAGTAGAAATTTATCAAATAAATAATACCCCACGTATTAACTGGTAATACAAGGGCATAACTCCATGTATTATTTGGTTATGCCTCTGTTCTAGTATTCACTCACCGTGTACATATTTGGATGTCTCTCTGCAATGGAGTCCTTATATAGCACCACAGCCTTCAAGTGTGGCAAACGATTCCAGATCTGTTGGATTTTTTAAAGCAAAATTATGATTTATTACTCATACCTTGTGTGGGCTTTTATCCACTCAAATGCTGCCAAAACTGTAATGGCTTGACAGGCACAAAAATCCTCCCATTTCCCTCCACCCCCAAATATTTTCCCCTAAACTCATCACCACCTAGCTCAACTAGAGGAGGTGGGAAGAAGGAGGGAACTACACAATCTACACAGACTGCTCTAGGAAATCTGGTTTCAGTCAAAAGTTTAAAAAAAATGAAAAATACACCAGAAATGGCTCCTCAGCATCCTTACTCATAATGCACAAAAGGGCACATCAAGGAACAGTGCAGGTCAAGCTAGAAGCTGACCCTGGCTGTGATTACCAATAGAGATAAAGTCCCTCAGCACAAACTGCCATTCAAGTGCTAAAAAAAGCTCTACTTCCTTAAGGAAAAAAGAACAGGAAGCTGTATGCACATTGTAAGGATAAATAAAAATATAAAGCTGCAGGCTTACAGGCAGACAGCAGTGGCTGCTGCTTTCAGCAGCTCTTTGTGTGCTTTGCATGGCCTGCAGAAAGCATTGATTTCACTGAATACTGGGGGAGCCGGTGCCTCACAGACGCCTTTCAATTGATCACATTTTGAACTGAATTTTGCCAATACAAAAGCAGTGGCTTGATGGTAGCCACTATGTACATATTATTAGAAGGACAGCAATTGAAATGTTATGTTATTATTTCAGTCTTGGGTCCCAGAAAAAAAAGTTTCAAAAAATCCTCTGCTGGATAAAGCAGTGCTGGCCAGAGCTCTCTTTTTCTACATAGTTGAGTATGAACCAAACCCCTCGAGTTCCTCCATTTGGATTCTTCTCTCCACGTTCACAACAGCACACAATGACCCTGTAAGAAGGCTTGTCTGATTGTGTGTTTTTATAGAATACTTAAAAAAACCCCCTCTTCCTCCGTATTGCATGTAAAACAAAACTACAGAATACAAAGTAATTAATGAACAGCTTATATGAAATATATTTGAAAAAAAACACTGCCTATTTTCTCTCTGGCAGGTACATGGTTTTGGCAGAAAACTCCATCATGGAGGCCCCTCTTGCTTCAGCAAAGAGTGCTATTTGGTGCAAGTTTGGTGAGGCCACAGGTGTCCCTCGATATCTGACAGACAGACAAGCCCTTCCCAAGGAGCTGCCTGTGCCCCTCTCCCAAGTCATCTTTCCATCTAATTGGTCTTTCCATCTGGCACTATTGCTGAAAGGCAGTCCCAGCTGCCCAAGAGTTTTGTCAAAATTGTGGCTGTTCACTTCAGGAGGCTCCTCCTTTCTCACTAAGGTCTATCTGACGTTAACAATCATGCTATCAAAGTGCAGTAAACTCAAGAGCCTTAATGGCTGATATTACACGCAGGAAAAGATAATACCTTGGAAAGAGGAAATTCTGAACACTGACATCCTTAATATTTTAATAGCAGACCTTTCCAAACCTGCATCAGCATAATCTCTTCCATTCAAGTGGACTGTGCTTTTCCAAACAGAATCATGTGGTGACAGTAAAAACATGGGATTAAAATGTGGGTTTTTTTCAGGTAAGCCTGCAGCGAACCATCCAGTGAGCTCTCTGCTGGAGCCACAGACACTGTAGGTCAGAGCCACCCACAAGCTTTAACACCAGATACCACATTTCTGAGTAACAACACACACCTCACAAAGAAAGTTTTTGTGATACAGGGAGTGTACATGGTATTTGGGACCAATACAGCATTGAGAAATGAAAAAATTGTGGCTTTTCAGTAACCATTCAGCCACCTCATTACCTGCATTATCTTGTCCAGCTGTTTTTGATTTTCCACGACCATGATATCAGTCTTGCTGTCATGAGCAATGTAGTGACAGGCCTCTGGAGAATTGGTTGTATATATTCCTGTGACAATTCCTCTGCATCAGAAAATTTATATATATAAGAACATATATTTACATACATACACACACATACACATGCACGTAGTATCAAAAGAGAATAATAATCAAAGATCAGATGAAACCTGAAGGGGTATGAAGACATGGAAACAAACAGCAGGACAGCTCTAATGTTTGTTTCACATATTCAGATATACACGAATCTCTGATTTATGCACATTGCAAAAACTAATCTTTGAACTATTCATCAAAAGATGCTGTAGGCTAGGACACAGTGTTTTAACCCACTTAAGGCTACACAGGAGTTAGCTCAGGAAGTGGTAAAAAAATCCCCACTTAGGTCCTTTTTTTGTTCAAGCTGTACACAGATACTAATTTGGATTTCATTGGTACAAAACAGCTTAAGAACTAAAATCCAAATTAACAGGTATCAGAACAGAAGAAATCAGGGTAGCTAGTATTCATATGTTACTTCATCTGCTCACTGTAGACAAGTATCATTAATATAAAACTGTGATTCTCATCTGTTTCCCACATCCTCCATGGATCAGATCCTGAACAACAGCCTCTCTGTAACTGTCACGGTTAAGCCCATGGCAAACAGGATCCATTTATAAATGCCTGGACTATTTGGGATATGAGACTCCAGAAGGTTGCTGAATATGTTAATCAGTAGCAACACAACTTCCAAGATATGACACATAATACTGATCTGCTACATTTCCAGACCTAGCAAAACAGAAATCCCCAAATCCCCTTTGAAAATTAACCCCCCCCAAAATGTCTTACCCAGCAAAAACAGCTCCAACAGCTGAGATGAACCATTCTGGAGAATTAAATCCAAGGATTGCTACACTATGGAATCGCTCAAGACCAAGCTTAAAAATAATATACATAAGGTTATATAATACAGGCACACTGGAGAGAAACATACACACAAATATAAACCATGGAAACCTTTGATTTATTATTACAGTATTGACAAGGCATGTGAAGGCACATTTTGGTATCCATTACAAACATGGTATTTATCAGCAATTAACAGGATGTGAATTTTCTACTACCTTCTCCTGTCTGGTTGAACTCTGCTGTCCAGAAAGGCCTAAAACCCAGAATATTTCATATGAATAAGAGCCTAATGAGTACTAATATCACCCTATGTTTAGAATGTTTTAAAGATTGTCTTTATCTCACCAAATTCATGATAGTAGTTTTCCCCTATTTTTCTCAAGGCCTCAAGCTGAGCTCTGCACCTATGTCCCACCGAGAAAGTGGAACACAGCAGCTCCTCACTTGCAGTCAAGGTTCCCTGAGAGCAGTGTTACCTCTGACCAAAACTCACTTTCATCACTATCATTTCAATAAAGAATATGACTACTGATCTTCAAGTAATGCAAAAAGCCTCTTACATTGTGGGTTTTGAGGTTGGGGGTTTTTTGTTTATTTGTTTTTTGGGTTTTTGAAGGAGACAAAAGGATTCAAGGAATTGGTTTTGTTTCCTGTACCTACCTTCAAGAAGCTCTTGGCCGCTTTCCTAGAGAGGGAATAATATTCTGAAAAAGTTATTTTCTCCCATTTTCCATTCTTTTTGCTGGCCAAAGCATTAAGGGATCCATATTTTTCCAGGCTCTCCTTGAACATCTGATGAACTGTTATGGGAGTCTGTGGACATGAGTTATCTATTCTCAGTCTGACTCTGCCATCAGCAAACGAAGTCCACAGGGACTCTGGAAGGTAAAGCACCGTTGTCAAGGTAATCTATAATTGAAAATTACCGGACTGCGTACCAGACAACAAGAGGATTGAATAAAGACCACGGGACTAAGCACAACTCTGGCACTTCCCAGCTCTTGAGAGAAGGGCTTTCCAATTTTATATTATCAAATAGACCATGTAGAAAGAGAAATCTTTATTTCCTATTCTTTGTTCTGCATAAAAGTGCCATACAGAATTATGCTGATGATTCTGTGTGTTACAGGCACACCACCAGTTCCAGAAGAATCTGTTTGCCTGTACTCAGCTCTGCACTCCCCCTTGTGCCAATGGAGTAGCTGGTGAATCAGGAGGCTAAAGAGATCCAAAAGACATGAAACCTCTGCCCCTGCTCAATATCCAAGCTCCTTTTGCTTGTTATAACTCTTCTCTCCCTCCTGTCCCTCCAGCTGTTCTCCTTCATCCTGTCCCTGTTCCTCACTACTTCCCACAGTTTTTCCCTTGTTCTAATGTGTCCATTCCACTCACTCCTGTCTCACCCTGGTTCCATGCCTCCATTTTTCATCTTCTGCTCTTGTCTTCCTCACCCTGTCTTTATACCACCCACTTTTTTCTCCTTGTATTTTTTCTCCCCTTCCTTGACAGGACAAAGACGCAGAGCACCAACAAATGTCACTTGGCTCTCACCACTGGTGCCAAGGACTGGGACAGTCCCTGGCATTCACAAGAAATATGTGTCTCAAAGACTCTCCTTGGTTCTTGCAAACCTGCAAGAGGCTGAGTATGAATACATTCCTTAGAGAACCTAGGGGTTATCAAGTTGGCAAAATTCAGGTGAATTCTCACATGCAAAGCACAAACATTCCCATAACTCCCTGGTCAAACAGTTTGTATACTTATGAACAGAATAGTATAAGAACATTTTAACAACATTTTTTTCCTTAGATTTACTTCCATAAATGAAGCAATATTTCTAGCATAGACATAAAAAAATATATACTCTACAGTGAGCTGATGAAAAAATTTTAGACCAAAGTGCTTGGGTTTGTCAGAATTAAGAGCAACAGAAAACAGCACTTTTTGAAGTTCCTAATACAAGTTAATAAGCATAACTGTCTTTTACTACACTTACAGAAAGCAAAAGTTGTAAAGCAAGCTCAGTTAGTATCTGTGCTGTTTCCTGCCACCTCAGTGGCTGAAAAAGAGCAGTTTTGGAGTGTTAGAAGTACAACATGCATCACATCCCTCTCCAATGCTATTCTAGTTGCTTCAGAAGTCTGGGAACTGCCTCTCTGAGCACTTCTGACAATATATGAATACACCAGCCATAGCTGGAGCCACACCAGTGCTTTAGAACACACTTGCAGCCTCCCTCAAGTCAGGCTAGCAATCTGCACCAAGAGCCAGAGGCACAGCAAGATGTTGTAAGCTCACAAACATTTCATTCCATTCCTGCTCCTGGCTGGCAGATTTGCCAAATAGAAGGTGCTAATGACAACAATAAGTACAAATAAAGCTGCTTCATCTCCACGTGCCTTCATTTTCTCATGTGTAAATTGCACATAGTGATTTTCAAAACAGGTGGAGCTGTGCTGAGGTCAGTGGAGAAAGGGCATCATAAATCCAGACAGTTTAGAAAACAAATAGCTCTGAAGGATATTAGGTAATAGACTTTATCAAAGTGTAAGCAGTAGCACCCAATAAATACTTTATGAGTTGAGAAGGCAAAGCAGGTGTTTGCGCACTTAACCCCAATGCAGGTGTGAAAAGGTTGAAAGGTAAGACCGGTCAGACACAGAATCTATTGTTAATCCAAAGGTTTACTGTCTGCAGTGACACACCAAAGCCCAGATGAAAAACTCTATATAGAGATGTTCTGGCTTCTTAAAACAACAAAGGTGTCAGGGATTGCAGGCGTGCTTGGACACAGGTGGGTGACTGTTCTGTTCAAAACAAAATCATACCATACAGAACTAAAATACAACATTCTGGTCCATGTACTAAAAATGCTCCTGAATAAAGGGTACCTCTCTTGAAGGAAACAGAAAATATTAGCAACATTCCTACAATAACATTACAGAAATTGCATTAATAGTGATTTTCATCTCAGATGTGCAGCAGATAACTGCACAGTTCCCAGAGAAGAATGAAAATCAATCAAATGCCTGAAATATACATAGAAACCAAAAATGTACTTGAAAACTGGGTTTCCTTTTGTTTTCCTTATTCAGGTTTTTCCAGCATTAAAAAGGCATATTTGATTCATATAAAAGACAAAGAACAGAACTGGTTTCAGAGACTGTGTGCACCACCTTAATAATACTCAAGATACAGTGCAAATAAATATAAACTTGAATGCCCATTCAGCGTCCACTTTTGCATGTTTTTGCAGGTAGAACTTAAATCTCAAAAACTGTTCTGAAATCTCAATAAGCCAAATAATTCTGAAAATCTAATTAGTCTGTCCCCAGAGCTAGTAAAAACAACATGAACAATATATTCCTCTGTCAGTTTGCAGAGGGATTTTGAGCAGAGGGCTCATTCTTTGCAGAAAGTGCCTGGGAAGGAATGCCTGGCTAAATACTAAATGCATCAATTATAAATGTTGGGAGAAGCAAAACAGGTGCTCTGCCTCAGTAGCATCTGAAAGTTAAACTGCAACGTCCAGGCTGGAAATCAACTCAGTACCTCCTGAAACCAAAGTGGAAATCAGAATAAGACCCCTCTAAATACACTATTATCATTGGTTCATTATACAACTGTAGCTTCACAGAGTACAAGGAAAAAAACCAGCATTCCAGCACAAAGCACTCAATGCCACTGAAAGTTTTCTGTATGCATGAAAGTTGTTCCTTTCCTCTTTCTTCCACTAACTCCTGCTACCTGCATTATACTTCAGACCCCAAATACTTCTCCATCCACTACTATGTGACCTTGGCTCATGTCCTTCATGTGAATTCTGAAGGGCAGGTATGTTGCAAAAAGATTTCTGCTTAAAGAAGGCTATATTGTAAGGTAAAACAAAAAGAGCAGAGATTTTATCCAGGTAATAAAATCTTGACTGTCACTGTTTGAGACCCTTGAAGTACACTTTTTTCCCCATGTCGTTCTCCTCCAAGGCCAAAAACTCCACGATCCAACTGCATTTTACATGTTTCACTGTCTTCACTACTAAAGGAAGAGATGGCTCGGGGTAGTCTCACACATAAGTTATATCAGGATGATTGTACTGCAACTTGTCTTGGGAACTGTTCTAAATACCTGGGATTTCAGGTGGGCAGTTTTCCCCCTAAGGTGAAAACTTAGGCATAAATTTTCAACAAGGAACTTTACAGGAGAAAAAAAATAGTTAAGAACCACTTGAAAGATACACTTGCAGTTTTCAACTGATCTTTTACAATACAATCCTAAAATTAGGAACCATTTACATGTGAATACTGACTTACAAAAGTACATTTGTTACTCAGACATTTTCTACCAAGTTTGAAATGATACACAACATAAAACACATTTTGTATTTTTAACAGCCAGTTTATTCCTTCCACCATGTACAATGGGAAGTTTTGACATGGTACAAGCTCAGATATCAAAAATTACTTTAAACAAATAAAGGAATTGTTATTTGTTTGGGTTTTGGGGGTTTTTGTTCGTTTGTTTGGGTTTTTGTTTGGTTTTTTGTTTGTTAGTTTTGGGGGTTTTGGGGGTTTTTTTCATGAATACTCAGTCTGGCTGAAACTGCTGGGCCTCTGGGATATATGAAGGAGACTCTGTAGTAGTTAAAAAACAAAGACAAGAGAAATACACTAATCTACAGCTTAAAGCTAATATAATTAGTGAAACCTTTTCTCTGTTCACTACCTGACCCACAAGTATTCTGGTGACTGCCAAAAAGGATTTGAGAATGTAAATGAATTCAGATGTTTATGGAGGAACAGTTTTGAGAGTCATATAAAAAGCAAAAGACCCAAGGTCACCTTTCAGACAGATAAACAAACAGACAGGCTGATTGTGGAATGGCCCTGCTGCATGACCTGAGCCACTCCAAGTGATATTCCATAGATGTGCCCTGCGAAGCAAGAACTAAACCAGTAATTTAACTTCTGCTTGAAAATGAATCAGATTTAACTCACAAAACAGTGTCTTGATTATATGCCAGATGCTGCAAAACAACACTCTGCCCTAATGATGAGAGAAGGAATTCAGCTTTTTGCTGGAGGCATTCCTGACAGACAGTCATCACGCAAGATTCCACAGCTATGATGTCATCACATTCTGCTGACAACAGAAATACATAATTCCTCCTCTCACCCACTATTTTTCACTTTTCTTCAAGATGTTTGGGACCCTGAAAGATTAACTTCTTTTTAGTAGAAGCTCTAGCCGAGTATACACTGCTTAGAGTCTGAAAGCTTAGTATCTGTGTCAAACTTCTCCTTGTGCCAAGAAACAGATTAAACAAAAGTACAGAACTTTGCAATTTCAAGTGAACCTGAAAGTCTCAGCCAGCCTAAACACATGGTGATTCTTCCAATAAAATACATAAACCAGCTCCTGTGGCTTGCCTTTCAACAGCTTGGGGAGGAAAAGGGTTTTCTTCTATATTACCAGTTTTCCACAATAAACACGTAATTTTACCCTCTGTAACAGAAAAAACAATAAATAGAGGAAATCTTTTTAAATTAGCCAAAACACACAAAAATATTTCACTTAATGGAAACTTATACTTTTTCCAATGGAGGAAAAGGGAACAATTATTAATTGCAATAAAATACTCTGCTCTTCACATCAGTGAAAACCCCTACCAGTGTGGATCAGAGAAATAAGATATGGTCCAAAGAATGCCTTCACAAGCTGGGAGGGAGTGGTGCACCACGACAAGTACAAAATAAGCTTCATAACAATACGGACGCTTCTAAAACTGATTACAATGCACCAAAATGAAAGTGTGTAGAGGGTGTAATCAGGAGGAAACATCACTACAGAAACATTGCCCAGGCATGCAGGAATAGAAAATCAAAACTTAGAATTGAAATTGGTGAGTAATGTGACAAAGCACAAGAAGGGCTTCTACAGGTACAGTGACAGCCAAAAGGATAACCAGTGATACTGTGGGCAACTCACTGGCACAGGACATGCAAAGGGCTGATGCTCTCAGTGCCTTTTTCACCTTGGTATTTACTGGCAAGGTCAGGCTTCCTGAGTTTCCATGCCTAGTGGCATGTGAGACACATACAAAAGAGTTGATGGGACCACATGGGATCCTTCAGAGTGGACACTAAGAAACCAGGTCAAAGCCATCGCAAGGCTGTTCTCTGTCAACTTTGAGAAAGCACAGCAATCTGCTAAGGTTCCCATCACAAGAAAAAAGGCAAATGTCACACCTGTCTTCAAAAAGCAGAAGAAAAGAGGATTCAGACAACTAAGGGCCAATCAGCCTCACCTCAGTCCATGGAAATGCTATAGGACTCTCCTATAAATCATTTTGAGCCATAAAATGGTGACTGACAACAGCCGGAACGGACCGACCTGACTTGGCCCTGGTAAATCTAGCTCACCTGGCTTACATCATGGCTCTGACACGGTGAGAGCAGTGGAACATTGCTTACTTTACCTTTAACAAGGTCTTTGACAAGTTCTATATAGCTCAGCATTCTTGGAAGGTTTGAACCAGCTGGAATTGGAGGAACAGGTGGATAAAAAATTGACTGGATAAGTAGTCTTTGAGAACAGTGATCAACAACTCTAATTAGCAGTCAATTCCAAGTGACATTCATCAGGGGTTACTTGTGAGAATGACACTGTTCAACGATGGCACTGTTGTCCTGGACAATAGAATGCAACCTCACCAGCTTCAATGACGACACCAAACTTGAGGAAGTGACTGACAGGACAAAAGGCAGGGCAGCCATCCAGATGGACCTCAGCACACTGGAAGAATGGGCTGGTATGACCTGAAAGCTCGACAAACTTGCAGCCAAGTCTTGCACTCTGGGGAGGATAACCCCATGGCCCAGCATGGGCTGGATGCCAGCTGGCTCAGCAGAAAAGCCCATGAGGTTTGTGGTGGACAGGTTGGCTGCGAGTCAGCTGTATGCCCCAATGGGGGCTAACTACACCCCTGGCTGCATTGGCAAGATCATAGCCAGCAGACCAAGGAAAGTGATTATTTGCCCCTACTCAGTGCTCCTGAGGCTGCACCTGAAGCAGTGTGCAGCTTTGGCAGCCCCAGTGCAAGAGAGAGATCCTGACAAACAAACTGGCACAAGCCCAAAAGAGGGACTCCCAGGCAGTCAGGGGCCCAGTGCACACCATGTACGAGAAGCCCATGCAGGTCTGGAGGAGACGAAGTATGAATCTACCTGCAGTTTGCCAAAGACTAAAGCAGGTGTTACAAGGAAAACAAATTCTTCTCAGAGGCACACATCAGAAGAACAAGAGGCCATGGACATGAGCTGCAGCAAGGAAAATTCTTGCTGGATCAAGAATTTCACAATGTAGGTGACTCAGCCTAAGAAGAGGGACTGAGAGACTGTACAATATCCATCCCTGGAGGTTTTCAAAACTCAGCTGAACAAAGCCACAAGGCTTCCTATGAGCAGAAAGATGTCCTAGTTGCCCTCCACTGCTCTTTTCCAACATAAATTATTTTGTTGATTCCATCAGTATAAAACCAGCATGGATGAGTTCTCTTCTAACCTCACACTGGTTTTAAGTCAATGTAATCCTTGCTGCCAACAGTAAGGATACTCTGGATTTACATATCCATTAGAAACCACAAAATCTGGCCTGCTTCCACAGGAATGAGCTTCTATACATTGGTGGAAAGGAATGAGGAAAAAATTCCAGAACAACCTGTGGTCTTCATTAGAAAAATTTACTCCTGAGGTTGCAGAATGAACCAATTATAAAGTGAGGAAGACAGTTCCGCACAACTACAAAATACCAGAATCTCCTTCTTTATTCTTTATATACAATGTAGACGCCCTGCAACCAGACACTGAACTTCCTTCTCATAGAGTATTTTTTGAGAGGAGTTTTTGAAATTCAGCCCTCACTTCACCACACAGCATCTGCATAGCAGTGTGATGTTTTCAAGTTAAACACTGCTTCTCATTTAAATGGATAAGAAGTAGTGCCACAGATTCCCAAAGCCAAATAGAAGACAAAGTCTAACAAATTGTAAGCTCCTGATTCATCAACTTAGAAACATACCTAAACACCAATAAAGGAACTGCTTAATTAAAATGGATGAGGTGTGACTTGTGTTTGCAGGAAAATTATGATGGAACAGCTGGAATGGCTTCTACCCTTAGCTGTTCACCTCACCTTTGTGGCAGAGGCTGTGGTCACCTCTGTAGGAGTGGCTGAATGGCATGTGCATTCCTTCCAGAGCACTGCTTTACAACCCAGCTTACTTCTCTAAACTGCAGCCAGCAGCAACCTCTGGGAGAGAAGCAGGTAGGCAGCTGACAGCATTAACCACTGTCCCAGATAAATTCTTAGAAAAATAGGTCAGAGCCTTCACAAGCACACAAGCAAGTACTCTGCAGAATCACAGCCTCAGTGATAATCTACATATAGAACGTGTGGCTCAAATAGTTCAATCAGATACCCTGAAAATTTGAAAACAGGCATTTGTTATCACCTTTATTCATTTATATCCACATTTATTTCCTGCTCACTGAAAGCATACAGCTAGCAGTTCACTTCTTGGAAAGAACCCAACTGTGTATCAAAGACTGCCTTTTGAAAAGCAACTATATAGCCACACAGATAGATTTATACACATGTATAAAGTCTGCATGCAAGACTCCTACATAGATCTATATCTGTGTACTCATTGCTTCAGTTTTCTCCTAGAACAAATATTCTGTTTCAATGAGCATATTTAGATAAAAGTAACAGCCTCACCAAGGCAACAGGGAGCTCCCTTAGGGCTGCAAACCTTCCAAAGAACCTCAGAAAGTTCTGCGAGCAAACCTCTTTTAAGCCACATGATAGCACATTCAGGCAAGTCATTCACCGCTGCAGTTGGATTAAATGACACCGCTATGCACATGCTGCAACGCAACACAGAACTGACCAAAGCACAGATATTCCTTAAAAGCCTCCAGTCATTACACTGCACACCAAATCCTCCCCAGTCGACAGCTGGTGAGTAGGCTGTGATGCCAAAGGTAACCCAACAATTTGCATGATTCCCAATGGGATCAAGCTATTTTTCATTTTTATCTAGTCATCATCTCAAATACAGACAAACACTGGCAGAAACTATTAAATCCATGCAAATTTACAGACAACTCCTGAAATTTTTTCAGCTGCCCTGACTCACTTCAGTTTTATTTTAATTTTGTCTTACATTATCTGAGAAATTGTCAGTCATAACCTGTTAGAATAGACACAAAAATTACATTAAAAAAAATTCTAAGAAGAGCTCGAATTTCCAAGGATCACCTTTTACATGCTTACCTGCTGGCTCTATGCCTTCACCCTGGGCCTCCTCCAAATGAGGCAGCAGATCTCTGCAGACAGTCTGTGCATCTACAAAGGTTCTAAAAGCAAACAGAGCTATTAAGATGTTATCCAGGAGTAGGATCTACTACAATCAACATACAATATGCAATATAAGTATCAAAAGGGAAACAAAAACACAGCTTGCAAGCACTTTGAAATTCAAGCAGGTGGAACCAGAAAGCTCAGAGCTATCAAATACATTTTGACTCTGTTGCAAACTCCACTACAACCCAGTTAAATGGAAATGTCTTCACTCTAAGGATGAAATTCTTTATTTCACACTTTTGGTTTTAACATCATGGGATATACCAGATGAAGACACTAACTTTGAACCTCCACAAAGAGGCCGTGAACAATACAAGTATGAAAAATGAGTTACCAATCTTAAACCTGATTACACTGCCACTACTAATATCACAACACCTTGTAAATTGCCACTGTTAATACCTGTTGAAGCTCTGAAGTCAGGGGGGGTTATTCTAGGCCAGGAAGAGAAGGCAATTTAGTTAATAATAATAATAACAATAACAATAATAATGAAGTTTCTCAAAAATTTCACCAGCACAACAAATTATCATTAACACATGGATGAAATTAACTTTTCCTGGCTAAAAGTAAACAAACCAAGTTTAAAGCACAAAAACAAATTCCAACCCAAAAAGTCTGTAAGGTGACAGACTGCAAAGAATTCCATCAGCAAAATACCTAACAATCAGCATTTAGAATGACTGCATATAGCAATGCACTGCAGATTATTAATGAATAGCAGCATAAAGATTTTTTAATTTAATTAATTCCATTTCATAGAACAAGTGGGAATCAGCAGCCTTTAGAGGCTAAGAAGTTAAGATTTCCTTCATTCCATCTCCATAGGTACAACAGAAGAGTCCTGAGTGAAGCTCAGGAAGTCCTTCCCCTCCACAGTGCAATAAATTAACTCAAAACATAGAAAAAGAAAGCTGAAACAATGCTCTTCACAGCTCAAATAAACAACAACCTCAAAAGCAGTTTTTTACACAGTGGTGACGGGGAGCAAATGGCAGGACCAAACACTACATCAGACGTTATCACCTATTTCATATTAACAACTACACTTGTAAAATACTCATATGTGGGACACTCCTAGAATTTATTATTGTTAGTCACAATGAAATAAAACTGCAAAAAAGCCCTAACCAATTTGTATCCCTTTTACAAGAATGCAGCAGACTGCGTAACTCTTCACCCCTCAGAAGTGACAACCACAGTTCTTTTCCTGCCTTGCTCCGCCCCGCAGGTCCTCTCGGAGGAGGGCACAGGTCACAAAAGCAGCTGAAGGAAAACAAGGAGTCATCACTAATGTTGCCTGTGAGGATATTTCCTCTCTTGCTAATGGCATAATAGGACAAAACATGAAAGGGCTTGTCTGATAAGCAAAATGAGGCTCTGAAAATAGTTACTGGCTTGGTGAAGGCAGATGCTGATGAGAAACTGAGTAATTTAAATATAGAAGGGGATTATCCTGCACTTTGAGAGGTAAGCCTGTGTTTGATATGTGGAAGAAATGGTGACTTAATGAAGTGGGATTGCAAAGACAGAATGAAAGACCAGGAAGACTTATTTGGCAATAAAACCAAAACAAAACATCTGAAATAACCTAAAAAAAAAGTGTTTGTCTGCCATCTCAAAGCACTTGATATAATTATTGATTCTTTTCCTATTTTAAAGAAAACCTACATTTGATGTTTAGTAATCCAGTGGAATCTTTTCCTTTAAATATCTTGGGAATAATAAAGCTTTTTAAATTTTACTATTTTACAAAACAAATAAGCCGAAGTCTTGGTCTAAAGATAACTGAACATCCCTTTTGATGAAAACAAAGAGCAGAAAAGCCTTCAGAATAAAACAACTCTGATTAGTAATGTATCAGAAGAGCCTCATTTGAGGATACTCAAAACTTTAATAAACATCATTAATGTCTTTTCCCAGATTATTACCTTTTTAGTTTGCTTTAGTCTTATCTGTTATAGGATACTGGTTCAGCTTACATTATGTTCCATTTATAGAAAACCAGCCAACCAACACCTGAACTTCTGAACTTCCTCTGGTAATGCTTCAATGTGCAGAACTTCTGTGAAGAGTCCTACATGTTCAGTATCTTCATGAACGTTAAAGTTGGTAACACTCCATGCAATAAAGTTGCTACCTGTCCCCATGAATTAAGCAGCTTGTTTGAGAGTGAAGTTTTTTGCCCTGAAAGTACAATTAAGAAATTTTCTCTTCCAACAACAATTCCTGTGTATATTCAGAACCATCGTTTCTGACTGAAAGAATGTGGTTTTGATGTCCTTACTTTTACCTCCTATTAGGACTTGTTCTTTAAAAATTAAGTAAATATCCAAGAATGGTTATGGTATCTGGAATTGTTCAAGACTGAACTGAGCAGAATTTGGTGGGGCTGCCTGATCAAGAGCTTACTGAACATATACTGCAGCAAGGAGGAAAGGCACTGCAGAACCACGGCGTGGTGCCAAGATGCCCCAGCAAAACCAAAATGCTTTGGAGATCTGGACTTTGGCTCTTAAATTTTTTATTAAGACTGAGGTTCTGCATAAATTATTCAGTGTTATTAGTGCAGGGCCAGCATCTTCCAAAATCCAACTACCAGTTTAAAAGTTGATTTTCTATGTCTGATTCCTGCAAGTTTATAGTTCCAAAGATAATATGCAAAAACCTCTACGAATCACACAGAGCAAGAATTTAACAGTAGAGGTCACTTCAACAAGTCAATTAGACCAAAATGAGATCATGTTACAAAACATTGACCAGCTAGAACTATCCAAAGCATATTTCTGTATAACTCCATTAGCATGGGTGATTTTTGAATGACAGTATTTCCTGATGTAATTTGGACTTTAATTTCAAGGTACCATTCTAGCAAACACGACCTCATCTGCTGCCTGAATTCAACACACTGCCCTCACCTGAGACAGAAGCACAGCTTAGGCTGACCAGCTTATCCAAAGGTCTGGGACAAAGCCCAACCCACCCGCAGCTCCCACCACTCCCCTGTGCCCCTTGGACGCTATTTCACACTGAAGCTGTTCTCACACACCAGGCCAACCTGAAAAGCAAGAATCTGAATGCTCTCTATACTGGATTAACAAAGGGACAGCTTCCTTTCCGTCTGTCTTTCCATGATTGTAACAGCTCTAGTGAGATTTATCTTTGCAACCCCGTGGAAGCAATGTGTGTGTGAGGTAAAATAATGACTGATGTAACTGACAGCCCTTCCTGCTGGGTGTGAGTCACCAGAGGAGAAGCATCCAATCTGGATTTGCTGGCATAGCAATTACTGGTTTTATCTGAGTGTATTTGATAGCAACCACTGAATACAGTATCATTTCTTATTGTAGCTACAGAAACTGAATGCCACAGCTAAATCTCTCTGCTTTTATCATTGCAAAATGACAGTGCTCTTTTGCTAATTGCACACTAGAAAAACTGTTTGTTCTGTTACCATAATGATGCTTAGTGCTTTATGGCACTACTTACTGCGATACTAATTTCCATAATATTTTGTTGTTGTTTTAAGGGACTTCGGAATTAGCCTTTTCCTTCCACAGGCTCTGTTTCCTGGTCTGGCAATTAGAATTTCTGCTTACACCTCATACTCTAGGCCAAATACAGTCAGATATTTGCTGTCCTCTAAATTATTTCCTCATAGTAAAATCTGGTGAAAATACAAACAATAAAACTGAAGAGAATCTATGAAGTCAGTCTTTAATATGACAATAAACCATTTCTTCTATGGGGAAAACATTTTACAGAAATTCTCACTCAAATAAGTCCTACAGGACACGCTGATTGTCCTGTATAATTAGGTTAGCAGCTTTTCTCTCAAATTTAAAAACTATGAAATTTATGTTCTAGGATACATTTTGGCCTTGTTTCTGCAGAGGGATTTCTACTATCACAAACTGGACCAAACGAACACTGTTATGCAGCCATCATATTAATATGAAATTTAAGGGGAACCTATTCATTAAACAGATTATGTATGGGAACAAGTAAAAAGACATCTCATTCTTTTGGTATTCCTATTCCTGATCACTGTTGTTCAATTCTTGTAACCTTGTCAGTATAAAGTTTTTACCACTTGGCTCTCTACAGGGATTATTAAAAATTTTAAAAGATCAACCTTCCTATAGAAAGAGAGACTTTCTGTAAAGTTGCAAAAATAAGCTGTTTAACAAATAATTACATACATAAACTGTTAGTACATTATTCAGCACAAGGTGTTCCTTTAGACTTCAGGATATTTACTGATAACCCTCTACACACATATAGCAAGTCAAAGTACTTTGAAGTCTGGAAATCACATTCACGACTGCTCATGAAGAAGACTCAAATAAACATTTTTTTGCCATGAAACCAGTAGGTAGTTCAGACTACACATTCACCCAGATCCATATTCTGAGCTTCCAGACCTGTGCTGTCAGATTCACAATGAAGATACCATCTTCTCCTCCCTTTCTTGGTATTCCTGTTGCAGAGGCTTCTCCATTACACAGCTTCTCCACTCCCACCCTGCTCCTGGATACTGTTGTACCACATATGTGAGATTACCATACAGCAAAATTATTTTTATTAATTAATTATTTCTATTCTGGTTTAATGTATGAGACATATGCACTTTTGAAGATAATGCATTCATAATATACATTATTAGATAAGATGAGGTTTATGTGATGCCTAATTTTAGAAGAACAGTATGTTCAAGGTGCAAAGCTCTGGCTGTGGTCAACCATGTTACTGCAGTTCAGGTCCACTTAAATTCCAAAGCTTTTAATATAAAACTATTGCATGATTTTTCTGCTTTCATCCTTTCAAAAAAAATTATCTTGCAGAATGTCTGCAACAGAGAACACAGCCAATAAGGAGGGAATGCTCAGTTACAGTGTCTGCTGAGTGCATACAATTTCTCTGTCACTTACATGGTTTTTCCAAAAAGCAATCCCATTTAGCTGCTCCTGGGAGTGCTCTCATGGCACTGCTTCCAGACTCAGTGGCTCTCAGGAAGGCTCACTGGTGTTCTGCCCTCACTGTGATGATCCAAAGCAGTGCAGCTCCTTCCTCTGACTTGCTGTTCCTCTGAGCATATCACCTACAAGCTCACCCACCACCAGGCTGCATTCATGTGGCAGTAGGCATGTTACTTCATACTTCTTACAACACAGTCCCCACCTTTTAATTAAACTCCTTTCTCTGCTTGCCTTGCCCAAAGAAATATTTTGTAAGTCACAGGTGTTTATCTTAGGGAGCAACGTGTGCAGATCCCCATATGCACAAGTATTTTTTTTCCCAAACACTTCTTTGTTGAACGGGCTTTCCTAACTATTAAATATTAATCCTATTTAATATACACAAAAAAATAGACTGAAGTGGAAAATATGCATTTTTCCAACACAGAACTTTTTAATAAATTTTGTTTTTATTTTTCACTACTTGCTTCTCATGAGGACAACTTAATGAATTCCTTCTCTAAACTCCTCCATCTTGGTGGTTTGATTATTTATGGAATCCATTATAAAGTGGATGATAAAACATTCTTCTTCCAATCAAGTGTCCATCTTTTGCTGTCTTAGTCTTGGTGACAAGCATCCTAAATATTGATCTCTGTTCCAACACAGAAATTCCCCCCTCCAAGCTTTTGTTGCATGTTCTCCAGGCTATATACATTCCAACAGCATTACTCTCCATTAGAGCTGCTTTGGGTCTACATCTGCACATTCTTAAAAACTTTTCATTGGGTGTCAGACATTTTCAACAGCTCATTGTGGCATTTGAATTCAAGATGAAACCATTAAGTATTCATCCGACAACTCTTCTGGCAGCAAAAAGCAATGGCTTAAATTACCTAGAGGTAACCTCCGAAAACTGTAATGATTCTGGCATTTTGCCTAGAAACTTTAGAAACTAAATATCATCATCTGGATCCCATTCATTTGAAATCCTTTCCCAAATCCCCATGTATCCTGCAAGAGTCAAATCCAGTATGTTAAAACAGAACTCTGGGGACAGATTGTAGGCATGAGCACAAGACAATAAATTTAGAATCACAAATATATCCTAGAATTCTAGTCAAAGACAATAAAGTCACTCTGATTTAAGTCAACATAGCACTGCAACTTTGATAGCTCAGCAGCTAAATAGAAACGTGTGACTGGCACAGAAATAGCCAAGCAAATACTGCATCTCCAGACTCTGAGGTGCTGTCAACTGTTACCTAAGACATTCTGAAGATGTTTTCTCATTTTTTATGACATAAGAGAAAAAAAACACACAGTAATGATGCACCACATTAGTTCTATAAATACACATTTTCTGTCATGCAATATTTTTCCTATAGTGAGTAGAGTCACAGGAGTTCCCCATGGCCCTTTAGACATTGCTGTCTACTATGACTGGTCATCTTATTTCCTAATTACTCCTCTATTCAAATGAGGGCAATATTATAATACATTCCTTATTGATTCTATTTAAAAGTTCCCATTTGTCCCTGAAGAACGAGTTAGATTTAGCTGTTAATTGGTTTCCATGCCCTCATGAGACTTAAAAACAGGGCCACGGATCAGCCCAGATATGTTCCTACTCTTGCAAAAAGGCCCAGCTGATTCGACAATTCCTTTGCTTTTCACAGTGCACAAGAAACCACTCTTTGTCAAATTACTCATACAACTTCTTCTCTCACAAAGATATATTTAAAAGCTAAAAAAATGCTTTAATAAATAAAAAAGAACAAATTACTAGTGATAAAGTTAACAGCTAAGATCTATTTTACCATATAACACAGTTGGCATACACCTTGTAGCAAAACCTATCTCTTTACTTGCAAAAAATAGATCTGAAGTCTTTTTTTCTCTTGTTAAGAATAAATATTCTCAAAAATCAGGTCATTTATTTTGGTGAGCAGACCGGTTTTATGGATAGCTGAGAACTACATGGTTGAATGGGAAGAATTGAACAATGTAACGAGCCTTTTTTATTCTCCCCCCAAAAAGGCTCTATTCAGCAGTTGGGAGCAAACTACAACCCTGCCCTGACCTTGGTACAGATTTTCTGGCTCTGTTCTCCCCTGCACAGCAAAAACCTAGACCTGAAGCAGAAATCTTCCAGTAGCTGGCTCTGTATGGCTATTTGCAGGGAAAGCAGCAAAGTTAGGTCACACAGAACTCATTATTTCATCTCTTCCTCATTTTTTAGGTCACACAGATTCAATTTCAGCCTTATAAAAGGTCTTTTTTTCCTATTTCCATTTGATACAATTTTTTTTTCTTTGTCTAGTCCTTTCCACCTGGAATCCTACTTCCAGCATACTAAAAAAGGTATGATAAAGTTTGTTACCTAACTTCAAATCACTACCAGGTAAACAACAGCATTTAACAGGACAACATGCACTGGCTACTTCAAAAAACACAAACAAAACACACAAGTTTTATGCCAAGGACTTTGAATGCATCAAAAGTATTTAGAGTTCTAGGGTCTGATATTCTTTCATTAGAAATACAGAAAAAAAACAAATTCAGAAAAAACATCTTTCTAATACAGCAAGTTTAAGCTTAAACTTCCTGTTTGCAGTGGACCCAAACCACTGTACTTTTAAATTCTCCTATAACTTTTCTTTTTAATGAAGAAAACACAGGAACTTTTTTTTTTTTTTACTTAAGCATGTCACAAATAGAAGCATACATGGACTAAAAGAGAGGCATTATTACTAACTTAGCAAAACCTAACTTTCATGAGTCAGAGTGTACATATACCTATATTGACCATAAATCAAATACGTGTTTTATGATCTTTGGACAGATTAAACCAAAAAGTGACAATTCTACTACCAACTACATTAGGATTCCAGAAGCAACAACAATATATTCAAAAGTTTTCAAAGATTTCTTAAACTTCTTCCTGTTCTGAAAACCTTAAGTCTTTGGATTGCTCCTCATGATTCTTATCCAGGATTACAAAGCCCAGAACAGAAGAAACCATTATGGCAGAAATTATCCCAACCAAACCTTTACCTGAAGGGATCAAGCAAATCTTTCAAGAGACTAACATGCAAGTTGTTCCCTAAACAAATGTGAAGTTAGATGTAACAGAAGACTAAATATCATACAATAGTTCAGTCTCTGGAAATGTATATTAGTACTTAGCAAAACTGACAAACTTCTAACAATCAGAAGCTAAAATATTTCCTGTGAGATGTCTTGTTCTAATCTTAAGTACTTCCAAAAACTCTAGAGATGGGAAGATTTCTCTATCAGAAGATAGCATTCCAGTGACAGATCAACAGGTAGAAGAAATAATGCCTTCTTTTTGTGCTGCCTGGGGCACAAAGGAGAGAGCAGCCAGTGGGATTATTTTACATGTAAAATGTAACATAAACATTAAAATACACTCTTCTAAAATTCACTTCCCCACTTCTGTCTCTAAGAAATGAGTTACCTGGTAAAGTTCTGTTGCCTTTGACAGGAAGAAGATGGTCTATCATAAGGATCAATTATTATCTAAGGATTACTCCCCCAAATCCAGAAGAGGCTAAATAGCCTCTGTGCTATAAAATAAACACTATACAGATATATCCTCTATGCCAATAGGATACAAGCAACATAGTCCAGACTCAGTGATGGCTATTAGGTTTAGTGTCAAAGCAGAATTTAGCATAGGAGAATAAACCTATTTAGAATCTTCATCAACAACTTTCTCTCATTCTAGCCTCAAAAGATATACCTTATTCTTCATTAGATAGTAGACACCAGACAAAATTCTTGTGCATCTGCACAGTAGTACAAGACAAACTTAAGCTATGAAAAACTGGTAGATCAGTTTGTTAAAATAAATGCTCAAGCTACTTTACCCATTTTCACAGCTTCCTGAAACATTCCTTGCATTTTCATCCTGCAATTGTTTTGTGAGAGTCTCTCCACTGTTAGGCATGCTGACAAACCCTCCAAAACTGGTCACAAATATGCTAAAGAACTGTGCAGGTCAGGCATAAATGAGCTACTTGGAGAACCAAAGAAACCAACAGTAACTTGTTATTTGTTAGAAAAAACAACACGTAATACAAGAGGAGGAGACTACTGCTACAAAAGCTATTTCTTTCTGATTTTAACATGCTTGAAATGTCGCAGTGCTTGTGAGCTGCTTACTGTTAAACTTTCCTTTTAATTCACTTTTCTTTAATTATCCATGAGAAGAATTTTAATGAGTTTACAACGCTTTAAGATGCAAATCTTTTCTTTTGCCAAGATTTCAACAAACTTGTTCACACAAGTTGAAGCAATTCGAACTTTACTAAGTCTGGTTTCAAAAAAGAACATTCAATGAAGCTATTTTCTTAAGGAAAACACAGATTAATTACATTAGGAAATGCCTTCAAGTCAATTATACCTATAAAACCCAGTACTGCAACAGCCAAGCACCTCCTCCAGCACCACAACTACAGCAGCACTTCCTGCACCTCATCAGAGCAGGCCTATGGTGTAATGTGAAAGTTTCTACACACAACTGAACAAATTACTTCCCAGGATGTAAGAGAGTCCAGTTCAGCTACTTAGGCTACTTCTGTACTGGTAAACAATCCAGAGAATGGCTCAAGCCACTCACTGTGAGCACCTTCCCTGGCATGGTTTTGATCTGTATGAACAGGCATTTCCCTGGGACAACCCAGGCCAGAGGCTGTCACTGGAGATGATATTAATGACTACCCTGTCTGGAAGAGGAAGACAGATGCAAGCCATGCCATGTCATAGACTTCAGAGCCAGAGAACATCATCTAAAATGTTTTGCTTACTGGTACAAAGACAGCCATAGTGATCAGGAGCATGTAAGATCAGCAAATATTAACTTTATAGAAAGTGTGGATTTTATTCCAGAGTGTCTTACACCATAGATAAATGTGTAATTGTAGACAATGCAATCTGAAATGAAAGTAAACTTCGAAGTGAGATTCTAAGGGATCTATTCTCAACACCAGAAACTTGATTTGAAAATATCTGAACACATAATGGAGGATATTTCAATCGTAAAAATAGGTCCTCATATGCAGCAAAACTCCATATTTGTCAGGATTTATTTAGCTCCTTCATTTTGGGATAATTCTCCAAACTCTTTGTTCCAAAGATTCTTTGCAGAAAGCTACAAGGTCTCTTCCTTGCAACCAACTTTCCAGTAATAGAATAAAGAAAACTCTGCTGCAAGAAAACTCTTATTTTTCTTCTTCAGGTCATCTAAAGTGTTTTAGGTGCTATATGAAAGAATCCAATTAGAGAACTGCTAATTACTTTGCTTGAGTTGCTTCTTGGGTGTTTAGTGGCTGGATAATAGGCTGGTCTCACAGAAGGAAATGGCTGCTCACTCTCTAAGACTTGTACTTACAGTAAATAAACAGAAAACCTCAAATATATGTGTCTTCTATACACACTGTGTTTATGAAGGGGTTTTTGTTTTGTTTTTCCTATAATTTTCTTTAAACTTACTGATGGTTAGCAAATTTTTTGACACAATCAAGCATTCTCCAATGATAAATCGCTCCCCCAGTAACAAGGGCAGCTGCAGGGAAGCCAGGCTGTGAAGCAAGGGGAATTTATCAAGGGGAGTTGGTGGAGAAGAGTTGCTTTTGGACTCTTTGTTGTGTGACTGTAACAGAAAACTCACATGATTGTGATAAACTGTGTTTCCTGCAACTGTCAGCTACAGTCTTGCCACTTAAACAGTAGGCTCATGAATGTCAAGCTGTAATAGTTCTATGCAGACCTTGCCTTTGTAGTCCTAGTTCTACACAGAACCCGCCTTTGCAGTTCTAGTACATTTCTAGGTTGTCTTCAAGTTTCAAGAAATAAATCCTATTAAACGAGGCCAGCAACTTATATAGAGTTCAGCAGAAAAGACCTTCATCTTGAAATGATTTTTACATTCTGCACCTTACAAGATGCTATGATCCTTTTCTTTTATGCCTAGATCTACCTGCATGCAAGTTGCACAACACTGTACTAGACTCAGACTGAATTTTTGTGGTGGGATGGGCTGCTTTTTGCAGCTACAGGTTAAGATTTCTGGGTGTTGACAGGCTTACAAAGCTATGAAGGAACAGAAAAGCCAAATAAAGCTCACATACTACTCACATCCTTTGCTCTGCAATTAGGACTGGTATCTTTCAGAAATTTGCAACTGATACCTCAGAGTTGAAGACACTGTCACTATAAATTTGCACTGTCACAAGATCCCAAACAGAAATATCAGAGAGGTTAAAACAAAGCCGTGTTGTTACTAAGGTCAGTAACCAATAGAACCACAAGGCAGACCAGCCTTGGCGTGGGTGGAGCATGTTTGGGACAGAATGTTTCAGGTTTAATTTACAATAACATTATGGCAAAATGAAACAACCCAGGGCTGTGCTGCGCTCCCCCATCTTTTTATGTGTAAGGCAAGAAAGTGAATGTTTCACCACAAAACTTGTATTTACTTAAAATGAATGGATGAGTGTACTAATTCTGGATGCTCCTTGCTACTCATCCCAATTAGTTTAAGCAACTGTATGATAGGTTCCCTTTTTTCTTTTTTTAGTTACGTAACTGGTAACAAATAGTGTAAAACAATACTTTCTGGTACAAACATGACATTAAACTGGTAGTCCTATTGTTATCCCTATCTTTCAGCACTGAGTCTAAACCAAAACAAAAAAAGCCTTACCCCACAACAACCATCAGCCAAACATCTAATAACCTTTATGTTTCCTATTTCAAAGGCTTTGTTACACGTCTTTACATAAATGGCACTACTTCTAATCTTTCTTTCATTATTTCAAATCAGTGTTCTTGTCAACTTTTCAACTTGCTACTAATTGCAGCCCTCTGCCTGCTATGTTCTGTTAACTGCATTTACTGTGATTATATATAGCTCTCTTTTTCCCACTTTCTCATAAAAGACTTCACTTGGTGTCTAAAACATTTTCGCTAAAGTAAAAAAAAAAATTAAACTCCACAGATACTACTAAATGAGAGTAGGCTTCTGGGTTTATGCAAAATTCTAAATCCAAACATATCTTCAAACATTGCTGTGGCAAAGCCTCCATTAAGTCTTACTAAACAAGTGAGTCTCAACACATACCTTAAGGATCAACCAATTTATGCTACCTTGGGCCAAGGAGATGATGCTGAGGGCAGATTCCAGAATTAAAAGCTCCAGACAAGCAATAACTTTTTTAATTCACATATGCTTTTTATACTAATTCATTTCTATTGAAGGAATTCAAGTTAGAGAAAGCTGTGACTGCTACTCACTCACTATACACTACCCTAAAACAGCTCAAAACAAATGCCATCATTTAAATTTTCTTGCAGATACAGACCTTTTACTTTCTATCTGTAGCAAAAAGATTTTCCTAAGAGCTCGTTTCTGTACGAAATATCTTTTTCGTATATCAATTATGGGCCCAGGACCATTAAAGGTTCATTAAATTAAACTGTCATACTTTACTGTTTAACATATATTTTTTAAAAGACTAAAAATCATAGCCTAAAAATATTATTTAAAAGGTATTTTCCTAAGAGGTTTGTAGAAATTGTGATAACTTTTGAGGCCTGGATGCTTGAAAGAATCCACCTCAGCACCAAGGAAAGTCTGCTGTAATTCTAACTTCACCTTATACAGGAACTACTGAAGCTCTTTATGCAAATTTAGTGTGACTGAAAAGAAACACAAGTTTCAATCCCGCAGATTCCTGACTTTTTTTTCCAGTGTTTGTAATAAAAGTTACTCTTGATACTTCTTTACAAAAATCAAGGGTGCTGCAAGAAGATGCAGCTGCAGTTCAGCAGATTGTACTCTTACCTGTGTCTCCAGTATGCTGCTTTCAACAAGAATGAGCAATAGTAATATAAAAGAGAGAAATGCAAACAAGGAGATTCTAACAGTGGTTTATATAACGGGATTAAAAGATACATGCATAATTCTTGTAGCATATAAAGATACTGCATGGTCCCAAGGTCAGGGGGAAGCAGTTTTAACTCTTGTTTTGTGCTAACAGTGCAATGCCTGTTTCAGAACCAGAGTCCTCTGGTGGTTAAATGAAACGGGCACCAGATCCAATTACTCCCCATTCCCAGTCCAGTCCTGCCTCCTTGCAGAGAACAGAAATTCTCTGCTTGTTTTCCTGTTGACACCCACACGCAAGTTTGATACTGTGCAAGTAAAAAGTGACAAGGTGATTCATGTTACATGTAGCAGGAGGGAAGAGAGGAAAAAAACATTAAAAGAAATTAGCTGTTCATCTCAAAAATGCGTAAGCAACTGCTGGTTAGCAACAACCATAGATTTAAGGAGGCAAGGTGCGCACCAAAAGAAACAGAGTTGGGCATATACACCCTTGATCACCAGGCTGGTTGAGTACAGGAACCATCACTGTAGTTGCTGAGAAATATGGCTGCATGTGTAAAGGCTGTATGACATTTATTACTAATTATGACAAAATCAGCTGCTGAGGATTCAAACTCTGTTCCATAAATACAGTATTGATAAATATGAAATGTTTTGCTTCAGACACCTATAGGACTGTATTCCTCTCAGGTATCAGAATGAGTGCATCGCTCAGGCTAGAGTGATGTAGGAGATGTGCATGATGATGCAAATCATATATGCAGCCTGGTATCTCTCCTGTTTTTCTAATCCCAAGCACCAACCCTTACTACTTGTCCCACTAATTCTTTGAATAAACAAGGACTTTGATTGGACCAACTGGAACCAAAGATGGAGAAAACAAATACTGCATATTAAAGTAAATATAACCTGATAGGTCTCCCTAATAAAATAAAAGTAAATGAAGCAGGAGGCTCAATCCTCTTAAGCAAAGATCCATACCAACCAAATTTTTGGCTGTTATTACTAGTAACAAACGTTAACAGTAAGAAACCACCCACCAGTGTGAGTTCTTATTATATTTACCAATATCTACACACACCTACATGAGGATTTCTACTCACAGAAATTATATACTCTTTTTATGACATACTAAAAATTGAACTCTAAAATTCATTATGTGCTTCAAAAGCTTCTCATCTGTTGAAACATTCAGCTGCTACAAAGCTATAAGCAGATTTATTGCTTCTTCTTAAATGGAAATATTATGTTCAGAACTACAGATTATAGCTCATCTATCTTTAAGGTGAAGACCATTATGAGAATAAACCTTTTTTTGCCTTAAAAAGGGGATATTTAGTTCTTGGCCTACAAGTTTACAGAGTAACTTACCATAGTTATTTTTAGAAAATAGTTTCTGTATTTACTTGTCAATGTAATTTCACAATTGCAAAACACAGATTTACATGTTCAGCTGCTGATAATTATGCTTAGAGAAAGTAATAGTTACCAACACTGATTTCTTTCTTGGGGTTTTGAACTGTTCCTTTCATTGATATTTTCTATTGATTTCCTAGCTCCCCCTCCTTCAGTAAGTTTACATGCTTAATATAAGCAGATTGTATTAATTTAATCTTCTAATAGTATTTACCTGAAATACAGTAGGAAGTTCATTATAACAGAGCTCTAAAAAACGAAAATTTTTCATTCAAATCCCACACTGCTGCTTTTCCTTCCCCTTTTTCCCCATTTCCCACTGTTAAACAACACAATAGGGCCCTCTCCTTCAGAGTCATCCCGACTCCTTACCTGGGCTGTGGTTGGCAGCACAGGACACTGGAACCTTTGGGTTATCATAACCACAGGAGATGCTCTGGTTTCATAAAACTATTTCTAGGGATAAGGAACTGTTTCCTGGAATTAAAAAGCAGCTTGTAAGCATTTCTACTCAACTTAAGTTTGAACAAAATCTGTTCACAGTTCACGCAGCTTTTCTGTATTTTTCACTTAAGATTTTTCAGCATTAGTTGCCATCTTCTATGAAAATATGCTTTTGGTCAGGTCCACACCAGTACCAGTTATCTCCTTTCCCCTAAGCAGTAAATAATTAATTGAGAACCTTTGGTTACCTGGAGAAAGATGAAAACTAGCCCAGCTTCCAAGTCTGCTCCAGGCAGGCCGGCTTGAGGAAAGGGCAAATACCAAACAGGGAGAGCAGGGGCACAGCATTAGCCCAATTGATTTAAAAGGCTCAAAATACTGAGGAATAAGGCATCAAGAAAGCCACCTATTAATTAACCAGAACAAGATCTAACACACAGCGTGGGGCAGGTCGTACCAGGGTGCTTGCCAGGCTCTCCCAGAGGTGAATTAATGGATTTCACAGAGCAGGGAGAGAAACCGGCGCCAGTGAGGGGGCCCCCTCAGGCTAAACCCCGGTACCTCGGCAGGGACCCCTCAGGAGGGACCCCTCAGCCCAGCCAGGCCCACGTTATTTTAGATTAGTCTAAAGCTGACATAGGTAGAAGCTTTCTAAATTAGGCTGAAAATACTGTTTCTACAATACAAAGGTATAAAATATGGGGTGGTTTTGATGTATTTTTAGCCCCACAGAATAGTCGCATTTTAACCCTAATGGAAAGCACATCTAAAGCTTCCCTATAATAAACTACTGAGAAATGGTATTACATATAAGTCTAAAAGCAATAAAGAAGAGGTAAGAATAGACCTGCCTGACCACATTAGCATAGATAACCATTTTTCAGCTCACATTCAATGCCGACTCCACTGCCCGAGTACCGATTTGTGTGAGCTGTACTCAGGGAATGCCAGGCACGACCCCTGGGGAACGTCAGCTGTACGGACTGTGGGCTTAAAGACAATCAAGACACTCGGCCGTAAAACCCCAAATTAAACACCAAGCGCAAGCCCCGGGCCCGGCCCGAGGCTCCTCCCCCCGCGCGCACCGGCGGTGACGTCACGCGCCGCAGTTCTAGACCGTTCCAGCCCCGTGACGTCACGCGCGGCGTCATTCCAGAAGATTCGGCCGGGGCCCGTATAAAGCCCGCGGAAGAGGCGGGGCTGCCGGGATCGGTGAGCGGGCAGTGGCGGCACCAGAGGGACCGCGGCGGTGAGCGCGGCCGGCGGGGCGCCGGGCGGGGTAACGTGGGGGTAACCCAAGGATAACGCGGCGCTAACGCGGTGCGTCCTCCCACAGGCACCCACCATGGTGAAGGAGACGGAGTACTACGACATCCTGCAGGTGAAGCCCAATGCCTCCTCCGAAGAGATCAAGCGGGCCTACCGCAAGCTGGCGCTGAAGTACCACCCCGACAAGAACCCCAGCGAGGGCGAGCGGGTACGCGGGGCTGGGGGCCGGGGCTGGGCCGGGGCCCCTGGGCCGCCCACCCTCCGTGAGGTGGCCGCGCACCCAGTGGCACCTGCGGCCCCTGCGCGGCGCAGGCCCCGTCTGGCCCTTCTGGCGGGCCGGGGCTGAGCCGGGCTCACTGCAGGCGCTGCTGGGCCGCGGGATGGGCGGCCCTGTAGGGAGAACCGGGAACTGGCACAGGGCCGCCCACGAGGGGCACCGCGGATCCCCCATAGATAGGCTGTTGTTATTATCCGGCGTGCACGCAATCGTAGTTTAAATTCTGCTTTGCCCTTCCTGCGGCGTAGTGCCAGTATGTGAAGGCTCCCCTACTTCCAGATCTCTATTCAGACCTGTGAGACGGCCCAGCTGTGGCAAAGGGGATGCGGCATTTCTTGTTTTTGGATGTAGTGCTTACCAGTTTCCCTGTAGTTGCAGTAGAAAAATCGTCCTTAAAGGTGCTGGTTAAAACAGGCAAAGCTGGAAGGATTTCTAGTGCTCCAGTGGCCATTGTGCTGTCAGATGTTGAAAAGGCTGGTAGTCGATCCAGCTGCCAGCGTTGTTGTGCTGGATGGATTTGTGTTCCTGAACTGGATGGGTTTTCTTCAGAGAAAAATGCTAATGCAGATGTCCGAGGTAACTATCTCTAGGGAATCACTGGGCTGCACATGGGTGGACTGCTTACAACAGAACTATTTTACAAGCTATCAGCACAGACCTGCTCTGCTCCCTGTGTTGGCTTGGATCATAAACGAGCACCGCAATTGGAGAACTATGGAAAACATGAATGATGGGATTGTTTATCTAAAAGCTGGTCTGCTAAATACCTTAATATAGGAATAGAAGACCCATATTTATGTCTCTAGAATACTAATTTACAGAACTCAAGACAAACAGTAGCCTAGTCAAAGGTAACCTTTCCTGCTTTTATTTTGGGCCTGCTTTTTTTGCTTACATCACTTTACATGGCCATGAGTAAATTAAGTTTAAAATGGAAGTGGTCATTCCAGCAATAGCAAATTATGTTTAAAAATTGAGTTGGTAATCTTAGTAATAGGAAATTCTTTATAGCTATTTAAGAAAATTCCTTAATTGTTTTTTTAAAGTATGTGTTTTGATTTGTATCTAAGTCCTTGTGTTTGTGATGAGTAAGCAACACCAGTGTCTGGTCACATAAATCTCTGTTGTAGCTGGATGTACCAGCTCAGCAGGCATGGAGGATCCCTGTGTAGCTCTAGGCTGACTAGCACTGCTGTGGCCATGAGCAATTGGGGACTTCAGGGATAGTACCATATTCCTTTCTAAATGGATTTGTTAGAGGTTATAATGGTTGTTGCAACTACCACAAGCAACAAAATGCAGTTGGCATATACTTGTAAGGTGGATGTGACTCTGAATTAAGCCCACTTAAAACATGGGAGGAGGGGGGAGAGGGAGGAAAGGGGTGGTTTTCCTGGACAAAAGTGTACTGTTATAGTCGGTTACCCATTTGTTTAGGGAGTTTCCTTTTGGAAACAGACAAATACTTCAAGAGGGTGCTGTAGTGGCTCGATCTGTAGATGGAGTTGTATATGAGAGGGCTACTTTTCCTCTTGGTCATAGTTGTTCAGAGCTTCTTTTTTCTTTTTAGTTTAAACTTATATCCCAGGCATATGAAGTTCTGTCGGACCCAAAGAAAAGGGACCTCTATGACCAGGGTGGGGAGCAGGCTATTAAAGAAGGAGGCCTGAGTGGCGGCAGCTTCTCTTCACCCATGGACATCTTTGACATGTTCTTTGGTGGTGGAGGCCGAATGAATAGAGAGAGAAGAGGTACACAGTTCTAAACAAGTTCTAGAAACTCTAACCATGCACTTAAGCATAAAACACCTGTGCTATGGTACTGCTGTTCTGCTAAGTGCACATAGTGTGGATATTACTTGTTGCAACAATAGAATAAGTAAACTATGATTTTTCTAGTTACTCTAGCATTAAGATTCTAATAAAGTAGATAACATGACTTAGCCATAGCCATCTTTCTGCTAAGTTCTGTTTATTTTTTGTTGAAGGGGGACTGGGTAGCCTGTAGGGGAGGGGGAAACGTTAGTAAGTCAGCAGTTGAATTAGACCTGTTTAAGTTACCTGTTTTCCAAATCTGTGCCTCACTTGCTCATACGCTTTTGGGCAACTTGCTTCAAAGGACACCATCAACTTAAACTTCAATAATTTTAAATCTCATGAAAATATTTGGGAGAAATAATGTGAAACTGAGTGCAGTGTGCTGCCAAAGCACAGTATGATTTTTGTCTTTTCCATGCCCAGTGCCTGTTAAAGGAGCAAATAGTAACTTGCTGTAAAATCATTGAAATTATAATATGAAGTGGCATGGAAATTCATACGCAGGCATAATAGCAACTTCTGAATCAACAGAGCTGAAGCTGGTAGTGTCCTTGTATCTTGCTGTTTCAGTTAAGCTTATAAAATTAGGAGTAGGAGCAGGGACAGGGTGGCTTTAATGATGCTTTGCCTAATTACAGCTCAACTTTTATGTTTGGACATAAATGGGTGGAGCTTAGTGGAAGCTGATGGAACTGCATATTCTTTTAAGGGGGCTGAGTTGTGTTCAAAGTTTGGAATGAACTCTGCATTTCTTCATTGAGACTGTGCATGAACATTTGTCTTCACAACAGCTGAACAAGTACTAATATTTCCCTTTTGTTTTTTTTTTAAAGGCAAAAATGTTGTGCACCAGTTAGGTGTATCTCTTGAAGACCTATATAATGGTATTACAAGGAAACTGGCACTGCAAAAGAATGTCATTTGTGGAAAGTGTGAAGGTAAAAAACAAGTAGTGGTTTCAAACCCCTCTTCAAGTTTTTTGTGTGTGTTTGTGTGGATTGTCTGGGCTGAGAAAAAAGTCTGAAGGCTTTCTTACTTTTCTCTCTCCTTTTTCTTTGCCTGATTCCTGAAAGTCTGCCAGGGTTATTTAGTTCTACTTAACGCTTGTCCAAGAATAAGTCTCTCGACCACAATGTTACAAAGTGATTGTTCTAATGGCAGACTAAAACTCACTGTGAGTTACTGTTAGGGGTACCTAAATTAAAACTATCTTCACCCAGAACTTGGATGTAAATGTCTATTCTGTAAAACCTTTTAAATTGCTGTGGGTGGAAGTCTAGCTTGTGTTATGTTACTAATTTTACAGTTATTAAGTATTCCCTAATGAATTTACTTATTCGAGGTAAATTTTAATAAAGTCTTGGATCTTAGTACTCTGTTAAATATTTAGTAAGCAGATTCTTTTCCAAGTATTAATGGAATGTTTATGTCTTGAATCTGGTATGCTGACAGTTCCTTGGAAACCAGGATTTACTGGGGGGTGGGGCAGAGGCTAATACAACAAGCTGTATAAACATTTTGTTTGTAGAAACATCCAGCTTGTGGGGCATGTTCTGTGATGGCAACTAAATTCCATTACTGAACTTCCAGCCTGACTACTGTAATTTTTTGAGACTGAGATCCAACTTAACTCTTTTGTCATAGGTTATGGCGGAAAGAGAGGGGCAGTAGAAAAATGTCCTGTGTGTAAAGGAAGAGGGATGCAAGTTATAGTTCAGCAGATTGGACCTGGCATGGTGCAGCAAATCCAAACTGTGTGTCCAGAATGCAAAGGCCAAGGTGAAAGAATAAATCCAAAGGACAGATGTGACAACTGCAATGGCTGTAAGGTTGTAAGAGAGAAAAAGATCATAGAAGTTCATGTTGATAAAGGTAAGAACTGTATATTTGTACTGGTTCCCTAGTAAAAGTCTATAGTTCTGTAGAGAATAAATGGGTTTCTTTTCTTCAGGTATGAAAGATGGTCAGAAGATAGTATTTCATGGAGAAGGTGACCAGGAGCCTGATTTGGAGCCTGGTGATGTTATAATTGTGCTTGATCAAAAGGATCACAGTGTTTTTCAGAGACGAGGGCATGACTTAATCACAAAAATGAGAATTCAACTCTCGGAGGCTTTATGTGGTTTCAGAAAGACAATTGAAACGCTGGACAACAGAGTTCTTGTCATATCTACTAGGCCAGGTAGGTCTTAAAGAATTCTAATACTGTGTAGACTGTATCAACTACTTGCCTGGACTGGCATTTTTGGGGGAGATTGTTCTGTTTGGGGGGTTTTTTCCTAACTACAGATACAACAGATTATCTAATTATGATACAACATATCTAACTATGATACAACAGATTCACGAGGTAGTCACTTAATTTAATTGGTTCTTTGTTGTTATTCTTTCTAAAACATGCAGAGTTACAGTTAAAGCTGTCAAATGTGTCTTAATAAACCTCAGCCCCAGCTGGTGGATAGCCGGGAAAATAAATTTAGGAGGCAAGAATCTAAAATTCTACTAAATTATCTGTTCATTCAGCCTGAAGGCTGTGCCAAGAAAAGCTGATTTCTCTTATAGCAGGGGAAATAGTCTAAATGACCTTAGTTCTGTACAGCTTGGGTTTAGCTCTTTTCTATGAATTGGTTACAATCTCCCTGAGGTGCCATGGGAACACTCCTTGTGTACAGCCGTGCCTTGTGGGGCGCTGAATGCCTGTCACATCACATCAGCTTACTTACAGCTCTTGCCTCCATAGGTGAAGTGATAAAACATGGTGACCTAAAGTGTATCTACAATGAAGGGATGCCTGTCTACAAATCTCCAATGGACAAAGGCAGCCTGATTATACAATTTTTGGTAAGCTGCATGCTTTTCTGTAGCCAATATACTTGTGTTTGCACATGAATAAATATTCATTAAAAAATGTGTAAAATTGTAGGTCCAGTTTCCAGAGCACTACTGGCTCCCAAGGGAGAAACTGTCTCTGCTGGAGGCTCTGCTTCCTTCACGAGAAGATGTTATGGTTACAGATGAGATGGATCAGGTAGACCTTGAAGATTTTGATCCAAATGAGCAAACCTACCGTAACAGTGTGGGAGAAGCCTATGAAGAAGATGATGAGGGTCCAAGAACAGGAGTACAATGTCAGACATCTTAAAGCAAGGGGGAGTGGATGTCATCTAAGATGTAAATTTTCACAATGAAAACTGCATGGCTGTAATAGCCACTGCTTGTGGTTTTTGTGTTCAGCAAATTGAGTTGCTGCGCTGTCAGTATCACCTTTTTGTAACTAATTTATATTGTGTTCTTGTAGTCTTTCTATATAAACCAAATGTCATACAGCTGAGAACCAACTGAGTTGGTATACATTTTTCTTGCTGTGAAGGTTCTCAATTTATTTCACCTATGCTATTTCTATAAGACTTTGGCAATATTGATAGAGGCTAAGTGGAGTGTCTTATGTAAATACTTTCATACTGGAAAATTAATTTCATAGAATAAAACATAGCAGAATAACTTCTAATAAATAGTACTTCACCTTTACTCATGCTTCTCTTGTACTTTGTAAGCCACTCTGGAACCCTCTTTATTTAAATAAGTTTTTCTAAGCTCAGACTCATCTTACCTAGTCAAGATTATTCTCAATATCAACTTTGTGTTAGTTGCACCACTACTACCTGTCTTCATTTTGTATTTCAGAAGCATTTTGTGCATGCCCCCCTCTCTGCCTCATAGCCCTCTTCCTGTGTTCTGTGGATTTACAGTAGCATTCCTTCAGCTGCTTCTCTGTGTAAGTGTGACTTAAGGTTACAAGCTGTCCTCTAATCTGTTACCAACAGGCAACTACTTCCAAATAAAAGTTTGACCTTTCAGAAGCTCAAGCTTTGTATTTCAGCCGTCCCTAGAAAGGGTTTTTACTTCCTGCTAGGCATTGTATACTTGTGCCTTAACTAAAATGAATAAACCAAAATCACATGCATTGGCTATGCTGCTGCTGTTTTATAAACACACGTGATACCACACAGATACCATTAAAGCTTTTTTCACTTTTACCTATTTTCTTGTAGTGTTTGTATTAAGTCAGGTTTAGAAACAACTGGTCCCCTTTAGTGAAATTAAACCATGATGCATGATCTCCATGTACCACACAATTGTTGAAACAGGTGTTCAGCTTAAGTGCTCCTCATGCACTCACTGGGCTCACATCAAGACAAGGCCAGGCTGTCATTTCCCACGTTTATAACAGCCTCAGTCACTTTCCTTCTGCTAAAATAAGCTGCTGTGAGCCTTGGCCTGTGCTTTCCAGCTCTGCTCTATTTATGGTTAAAGGCAGGGGCGATTAACTGAGCAGTTACTTCAACCCCTGACTACATATTTCCAAAAATACTTTTTTCCAAGAATTAGACACAAGGACTTGCAGCTGTAGCTTTTATTTTAAAAAAGTAAGGCTTTCTCTCATGCTAAACAAAATCAAAATTAGATATAAACATATCTGGTTTTGCAGCTCAGTATGAAATGCTTTTTTCATACTAAAAAATTACATAGGGCAGTAGTAGTCCTTGCAACTGCCACAAGAGTTTAGTGAAGCATTGGAATCAAGACATTTAAACTGGACAGTCATAAATATGAATTTCTTGGTCATCACCAACGGACACAATTTTGGACCCACTTCCATTGTATTTCACTCCCCAAACCTGTAAATAAGACATACGCAAGCTTACCAAGAGAGGACAAAGTAAAAGGAGCTTTGTAGCAGTCATATTTATTACAAGGAGAAGAGGAAGGAGTATTTTAAAGGTCACCTGATTAGAGCTGGTGCAATATGGCTTCTGCTTTTACAGCAGCTAAGGCTGCTGAACCAGAGCAGGACACTGCCATCTAGGAGCTTGACGACTTCCTACACCCACTCCCACTGACAGGATTATACAAGCCAGAGATACTTGGTAAGGGCTGAAAAGTACTCGTCCCAGTTTGCATAAATCAACCCAAGCATTTTCACTCTTACCCATCCTGCAGCCCTTTCTGAAAATAGTATTTTACAGTGCAGGAAAGCAAGAGAGGAGGTATTTGTCATGCAGACTGACACATCATGACAGACTGAAGAATGATCTGGTTTATCCTTGAGCTCTTTCAGAGAGCCATTTCCGTACCAGTGCAAAGCTTACTTAGAAAAATTCAGGTCAGTCCTCTGATTTACGACAGTTACACAAGCTCTTAAGTGACACCCTTCTCCATCAGAATGACATCAGGAAGGGTGAAGGCTACCCAGCAGCACATTAATGTGAAATGCAGAATGGGTATATTAACAACAGTATGTTTTGGGCATTCTTGTATTATTAATATTTTGCATTAATACCAAAACCCAGCATTCCCAATAACTGATACATCTCTGTTTGCCACAGACTTAATGAGATTATAGGTAACAGCTAAAACAACAGGGGAAATCAAATCCCACTTGGTACTTCAGTATTAAAACCCTCATACCCGTAGGTAACTGAAAAGAAGGTTACCAGCAAAACAGTACTACAGAAGAAAGAGTTCAAATAAAATCTAGAAGAATAGCCTTTGTTTCTTACTCAGTGATCCATTAAAATATAATATTGTTCTATTTATCACCTGATGTTTGGACAAAGAGTAAATAGGTAGAAACCTAACTCCTTCCCTCACAAGTAGCTAGCACTCAGCAATAAATACAAAAACCACAGTATTACAGACAGTAGAGGAGGAAAAAGTCCCAAGTTTCAAGGCTGCTTTCAAGCATCTGTTAAGGTAATTCCATCCTTTTAGATAAGTATTTCCACCCTTACACATGCATATGCTGTGTAAGTGACAGAAATAAGTAAGACCAGAGACAAAGCTAACAGAGTCTGGTAAGATTTTGGCCACTCAGGCTTGCCTTTATTTGACCCTGAAAAATGTTAATTACTTGGAAGAGATCAGCATATACACTTGGGAATACTAGTTCAATATTAAGTGCCAAATAACCACAAACAACTTCTAAAATGTCATTACAGCAAGCTAAAGTTACTGCATTACTGCAAGGCTGGAGCTGCAGCGCCAAGGTGACACACAAATGTGCACAACTACACAAGCTCTCCTGGGAACATGGTGACTTAGGGAATAGCAGCCATACCTGATCTTGGTGGTCAAAGAAGGTATGGACACAGGTTCTCGTTCCAGCATCCCAAACTTTTACACTTTTATCAGATGAACTGGAAGAAAAATAATACTGATCAATGTTTAAATTAATAGATTAACTAAAGTTTAATGCGAACACTAAAAGGTCTCATATGGTAGACACAAGAAACCTTCTTTCACCCATCAAATACAGGGATGAAGTAGCAAAGGACTGCATCTTCTGCCAGGTTCCATTACCTTTAAAAGAAATTTACTGTTCCAACATCTGCAATGTGAAAATGAAGACCCACATTTTGGCCAAAAAATTCTTTCGGGCAAGTTCTTTGGATAAGGAAATTCCTGTTACATATACTTGGTCCCCCAACTGCCTCAGCTGTTTTAAGAATAAATACTAAAGTTCAAGTAGATTAATGTACTACTAGATTAGGTTGTACTTCTTGATTCAACTGCAATTTTTCAGCTATTTAGAATCAAACTGCCCTTCTCTTAGGTGTTTTTCACTTGTCAGGAACTACAGTGCAGTGAGATGACTTACTCTGTAGAATGCTCTCACTACAGCTGGTATCACACCACAGATTGGCTCTTGAGCTTTAAATTTTATGTTATTTCATTATAGATCCCACTGCAATTAATTTGTACACATTTAATTTTTATGATCCATCTTCCCTTATAATTTTTTTTTCTTCAGTAATCACAAACAATTAAAAATCCTCAATACCTGGAAACAAAATGGGTATCATCAGGACAAAATGCTACGTTTAAAACCCAGGATCCATGACCACTTAATGTGCCAGCCAAGTTTGCATGTTGCCTGTGGAAAGAATGCATGTTAACATTTGCTTTGTGAATTCCAGGGAAAAAGCAACAGGAGTATACTCTAGCTAGTGCAATCAAGAATGATTCAATGGAAGGTGACTTCTGGACATTTGTTCACCCAACCTGAACTGGTCTTACAGCAGATTATGTTTTTTCCATTTCAAATAGTTAACATAAGAATAAGTCACTAAGAAGATACACTGGAGGACAAAATAGTTTCACCAAAGTCAAAACAATGCAGGTTTAGGGGAGGGAAGACCATTGAAGCAGGGCCTTTTCCTCCCCAGGGTCTTCCAAGGTATTGCAAGATGCAACAGAAATAGGTCATAAATATAATTTCTTATGTACAGAACAGATGTTTAGGAAGGGTGAACACAAGCTCACAGGAAAGATACACAGAACAATTAGCTTGTTGCTTACAGGCAAATATGAGGAAAGTAATTTGTTTTCAAGTTGCAGCTGTCTTCTACCTATACACTTTAAAAAACTATCTAAGGATGTAGTATTTTATGATTTATTATATAAAAAGTCACCAAAAGCTGAAAGGAATTCTAGAGAGCAGAGGGTCTGATCTATTTTTAACAGTATCAGCCTCTCTAAACAGGTGTTCTCCTGCCAGCATGGCTGGCAGAGTCCCCACTCACACGTCGTAGATTTTGATGTAGCCGTCATCGGACGCGGTGACGAGTAATTGGGAGTCTGGGGAGAACGTCAGCGAGCGGATGGGCATCGCATGGCCTGCAAGGCACAGGGACACAGATTAGGACGTGCTATTACTCTGGCTAATGCCAGTGTTTGGCAAGCTATACCACAACAGCACTCCCTGCTCAAAGAGAGCAGCCTCTGAAGCCTCTTCCTCTCTAGAGGCTTCTTCCCACAACAGAAAATGGAAACGGACAGCAATTCTCAATTTTGAATGTTAAGACATGTCTGCAACACAAAGAGTATCGTATTTTTTTCAGCTGTGGATCTTTATTAGAAATTATGTCCTATTTTATAGTATGATTGCATATTTAAGTTGTTGGGGTTTTGGTTACAATTGGGCAGAAACTGCAAGAGCATTAAAAGCCCATGTATCTGTTAGGAAAATGCATGCGTTCTACAACATAAAATGTTCAGTTATTTTTTAAAACAGCAATAAATTGCTATAGAACAGATACCATAAGAAAAAGAAAAACCATATGCATGGCAGCCCACATTTGGTTTAGCTTCATTCCCTTGTACTTTCTGCAATACATGGAACTACTATTTAAGAATTTAGTTAAGCATTACTGACTGGATCTTTTGAAAAAAGGCATTTATGATGCAAGCCTGAGTTTACGGTTTGCCTCTAATATTTTAAGTGGTTTAGGTTAGAGCACACTAAATAACTAAACACTGTCTAATGGACAAAAATGTCAACTCACTGATGCCACGGCTGTTGTAGCTTATTCTGACTTGCATTATATCCTTTGATTTTGTCAGAAATGAGGCCAGAATTTGGGTGTTGCAAATAACCAAACCATACCTTCTAGCGTATGCAGAAGCTTTCCAGTTGCAATATCAAAAATATTGATAATGCCATCTATTGCTCCACTGGCCAAGTATTTTCCATCTGGACTCTGTAATAAAACACAAAAAGTGTGATTCAACATCTGTGTGCATTTATGCTGTGTAACCCCTGACATTCCCTTGCCAACTTTTCACAAGTAATGATCTATGCAAGATACCTGGATTCCAAAAATCCTGAAGACTATAAGCAAGATTAAAATGTATTTTCCAGATGTGCATGGGGGAAACGCCACACAATTTGTATTTGGACCTACAGCTGTCACTTAGTATTATTGTAGAGATAAATAGATAGATGGAAACAAAAATACCTATTTACAACATTACAGCAGTAGCAATTTCTCATAAGAAATTATCAATTGTGCTTCTTACATATGCAATGCTAAGGATGAACTTTCCTCTGGTGTCCAGAGAATATTCTTTCTTTCCAGTTTCAACACCAAAAATATTTACTTTCCCCACATGACTTCCTGTTGCAAGGTACTGGGAATCAGGTGAAAAAGCCAGGGACCAAGCATCAACTGTATTAAAAAGAAAAAGCCAGTTAGCTGGATCCTGTTTCTAGTTCTTATTCAACAGTGTCAGTTCTGTATGCATCTGTTCAGACATTTAGCCCTCTAAGACTGTACAAGCTTATCACATTACCCCTTCTATGTAATTAATGGAGCATATCTTGAGCCATTTACTTACACTTAGTAAAAGATTACATTTTCTAGTAAGACCTTGATCTTATGAGGCCCTCCTGTAACAATAAATTTAGAATTTAAGACTGCATCAGTTAAGCCTAAATTCTTACTTTTCTCCTAGTACCAAAAGATTGAAACTACTGAAAAAAGCAACGCATAGCAAAGCATAGAAGATGCAGGAGAAATGCAGATATACAAACATAACACAGATAACATTCCCGCAACTGAATGTAAAAACCCACTGTTTTTTATAGCAGTGCAATGTATTTATCTGGCAGGATGTAATTCACAGGTTTTTTTCTATAAGCTTAATATTAATTGCTTAAAACACTGCAAGACTGTTCTTAAATTTGTGACTTCCAATGTACTCATGAAATATTTGGAATAAGACCTTAGGCCCTTGGAGCCTAATTCCATCTTGGAAAACATTAGCATTGTTAACATTGATAACTGTTTTAACTTGCTCACTCAGGATTGGATGTGCTGGATAAAAAAGGATCACATGCATGACTCAAATTCATTGCAGTGTGATGAAGAATGTTCAGTTTCTTTGTAAATCAATCTGAATAAGCACCTGAATTCTTCCTTCCAAATATCCTTTTATCAATACATGTGTAAGAGCAAGCTGGTTTCCATTCTGCTTTATGCATACAGCAAAAAGCCAATCTATGTGTACCTGAGAAAGCACAAGTAGCGTGTAAAAATAAATGCAAAATTGTCTGATGCTGCTTTGTCTTGAGTTCATAAAACCACTATGATTTCTGCAAATAGAGAAAGATTAAACGCCCCAAACACCTTAATCCCCAACCACTATGATTTCTGCAAATAGAGAAAGATTAAAGCCCCCAAACACCTTAATCCCCTCATATACCCCACTCCCCCACTGTTCAGTATTTGCCAGGAAGAGTAAGCATTGTTCTCATGCAGAGCCAGCTCAGCACTGGTATCTTACCAGGACCAGCATCTATGGACTTGATCTGTTTGCCAGTCTCTAAATCCCAGAGGCGAATGTGGGCGTCCAGGGAGCTGGATGCTGCAATGGCGCCCGTGTGGCTGATGTCCACAGACACCACCCCCAGCTGGTGACCCTCCAAAGTCCACTGCAGATCCAGCTTTTCATCATTCCTTTGGTGCAAGAGAAAGAAAAGCCTCATTAGGAACAGCTGGGGGTACTGAACCATCCTCAACCTCACACAAAACAAACAATCCACATTCCTCCACTTGATCAACACAAGGCAATCCAAGTCCACCCTTGAAATGTGAAGGGCTACACACAAACTCTCTGTACTCAAAGAACTGACAAATCAATCATTTACCATATTCCTGCAAAGCAGGTACTTCATCCCACCAAAAAACGTCCATCACACACCAGTCTATGGGTGCTCACAGAGCTGATGTTCACCTGTGAGCTCAGCACAAAGTGCCATGATTGACATTTTCACAGCCACCACAGCCAAGCTAACCTGTCACTGAAGTGATGCACATCCTTCACATTGCTTTGCCTAAGAGACAGAATAACTTCTTTGCAAAAGCACACTTCCGTAAGAATTATCAGGATTTTTCTTTTCCACTATTCCCATTACTGCTTTCACAATACACATCTCCAAGGGCATTGTGTCATCAAAAGATGCATTTCTCATTCTTTGGTTTAGAAATACATCAACTATTCTCTGACATGCATTTTCAAAAGGATTCTCATTCTTTGGAAATGAAAGCACACCAGAATGCCACCACTCCAAGAGAAAGCACACACCACTGGAGATAAGCTTGCTCAAAGAAGCACCTCTGTGTGCCAGGCTACCCCTCCCGTGAGGCAACTTCTAACATCCCTGCAGATGGTGGAAATTCAAGACTGCTCCACACTGACTACTTCCAAGGCCTAAAACAGGTTAACATGGAACACTTACCACTTCCAGACCTTCACCAGATCATCCAAAGAACCAGAGATCACTGTTTCAGAACCATCATTTTTATTTTTTCCCCAGGCAACTGACCAAATGGCATCATCGTGAGCTAAAAGAGAATATAAGCACAGGAATTAAATATTTTCTTTTGATAGAAGACCACAATCAGTTTTGGTAATGCTGAAATGGCTAACTGCAATGCTGGCAATAGACCCCCCTGCTCCTCGGTTCTATTGAGTGCTTCGAGAGCCTTGTCACTGTTTTCTTTGCTCCAAAACATGCAATGTGTTGTGTGACCAACGTCACTGCTGAAAAAGCAGCACAGCTACCTCTGAGTTACTCAGATTTATGCCTAATATAAACATAATCAGGTCTCCTCACACGGATACCTGCCATTATCAAATTTACATCATCCCAGAACACCGACATTGCTCAATACCCGTTAGCGTTTGCTCACCTTGCTCTTGCTTGAAGAGAATACCGTACTAAAAAGAAAAAATAATAAATATTACACATCAGCACCCTACAGATATATATACACATATATATATATATATACCTCAAGCCAGCAGTTAGCCTAGCTAACGCTGTTTTTAATTACCTGTGTGGTCATGTCTTTCTGAAAACGATCCCGACGGGAGCGCTCTGGAAAAAGCCGGACACAACTCCTGCCGCCGTCGCGCCTTGATGACCTCAGTGACCACCGAGAGCGCCACTCCCCAGTGCCCGCCGGCTCCCGCGCCCTCTACCGCCGCCCTGTGGCCGGGAGGCCCAGGCGGACACATCCCGCCGGCGGGAATGGCGCGCGCCGCCTGCAGCGCCCTCAGGGACAGCGGGGCTGAGTTCCCCGGCGTCGCGTCCTGACCCTCAGCGCCCTCAGGGACAGCGGGGCTGAGTCCCCCGGCCTCGCGTCCTGACCCTCAGCGCCCTCAGGGACAGCGGGGCTGAGTCCCCGGCCTCGCGTCCTGACCCTCAGCGCCCTCAGGGACAGCGGGGCTGAGTCCTCGGCCCCGCGTCCCGCAGTTGTGTCCCACAGCTTACATCTTCATCGCCGCCTCTCACTCATCCGTCCCGCTCACCCACAGGAGCCCCAGGCGCGGGGCTGGCGCCGCCGCTGTCAGAAGCCCTCAGCGTCTTCGCTGTGTGATACCATTGCCAGTGATGCCCTGCGGTGCTGCGATGGCAGGGATGGTGTAAGCTGTGGGACACACCAAGGACTGAGGGGTGCGTTCAAGTCCGCCTGCCCAGCCGTGTAGGAAGCTCCTGACGGAAGGCTGAGCTGGCTGCCTGTTGTCTGAGGTGTGGAGGGGGCAAGGGGCAGGCTGAGCACAGCACGGACCGACCCCACGCTCCTGGGGCTGCAGCACTGCCCATGGCTCTCACCACGGCACAGAAGGCTTTAACTTCACAGAATCACAGAATCATTAAGGTTGGAAAGGACCTCCAAGATCATAAAGCCCAACCTTAGTTCACCGCCTTGTCAACTAAGCCAGACCACAAAGTGCCACATCCAGTCATTTCTTGAACACTTCAGGGATAGTGACTCCATGACCTCCCTAGGGAGCTCATTTCAATGCCTGACCACCCTTTCTGTGAAGAAATTCTTCTGATGTCCAGCCTGTGCCTCCCTTGACGCAACTTGAGGCTGTTTCCTCTGGTCCTGTCACTTGTTTATGGGAGAAGAGCCTGATCCCCACCTGGCTACACCCTCCTGTCAGGGAGTTATAGAGAGTGAGAAGGTCCCCCCTGAGCATCCTCCAGGCTGAGTCCCCACAGGTCCCTCAGCCACTCCTTGTGCTCCAGAAAGGAAGTTTCCCTACTGATCATCTGTGTCAGACCAGGAAAAAAGGTATGACTTTTGTTTTGGAAGCTGAATTTTTTCAAGTTGCTGCCTCTGCTTGAGTTAGAAGCGGAAAAAATGTCAGAATTAAAGTTCAGGAGAATAAATCAGATTCCCTGAGGCTTAAAATTAAAGACAAAGGATCAGTGGTCTTTCACAGCTCTTAATCAGTTTTTATGTGTACACAAAGCTCTTTGAGATCAATAGAACTTGTCTGAGTAAGCAGAGTAACAACCAAAACAGGAATTCTGAATGTGTCTTAACACAGTTCTGCAGTCAAGAATGAAAATCTGGGTAAAACTCTTACACATAATTACAGACTTTTACATATAATTACAGAATCCTTAGTTCTCTGATTAGGTTGAGTTTTGAGAAGATTTTAAGGCATATGGGTTTAATGTCTTGAATTTCAGAAATCCTTATTTTCTCGTTACTAATGACACAACGGTAAACATTTTCCACAATAAAAGACGTTGTTCTATTTCTGTTTCTTGCCAGTATTCTTCTAAGAATTCTGCCATTTAAATTTGCACTTAAAATGTAATACTTTCACCTTATGTTCAAATAATCAAGCTTTGTTTTGCAGTTCTTTATAGAGTGCTGCAGTATTGTAACATAGTCTTTGACAGACAAAGTGTTTCTAATCCCTCCAGAGGTTTTGTATCATGCAAAGTTCTCTCTGTGCACTGGTATTTACTCTGTACACTGATCACCTTAGGCTTTCATGGCAAAAGATTGTTATTGTTCTCCTGTGAGAGTGCAGAGTGAGATTGTGGGTTATTTCCTACATTACTTATGACACACATCTGTATTTGTTAGAGTGAAAGCTGATTAGATGCTGTTTTGGTGCATCAAGAGGACAATCTGAAGCAAAGTGTGCCACATGTTTGATTTACAGATAAATTGCCTCTGTGGAATAGTAACTGAGAGCAGGTTTCTGTATGTCTGTCCTTGTTCTGGAGCACTGTGTCTGTATGGATATTTCAGCCCTAATGACAACAATGCCGTAGGAGTGTCTCTGGGTTCAAATGACAGTTTTTAAAACAATGTTACAGGGAAGAAACCTGACGTATTAAAACCCATTATGATCACCCTCATTTTGTGCTTACACATAGAAGTGAATTAGGTCAAGGCTTTGGATGCCACATAAACATCGCAAAAGGCATTTCCCAGCCCAAAGTTCAGTTGCAGAGAACACATTGAGAGAAAGACAATTTAAAAACACAGGCTGAGTGCCATTGTGGCCCGTTACTACAATCCCAGTTCAGATTACTACAATCCCAGTTCAGATCAGCATTCACAGTTCAACACCAGCCTCGCACACAAGACGAATGCCAAGTAAGCCTGGATTCGTTAAGGTCTTGAAGACGCATGAACTTCCATAAAACAGGAAGGCTAGATAATTAACTGGGAGCTCCAGGTCTGCAGGTACATGAACACTGCAGCATTCAAATGCCAGACATGTTAACTCCTCTCCCTGCTCCACACCAAATAATTCATTTGCTTGTGGGTTTGAGGAAGATGAGAATTATACTTAAGTTATGTGGTGGTGTTTGCCAAAGTGGATAATACAGGAATATGTATTTTTGTGGTTACTAATGTCAGGCCATGACAGTTTAGAAAAGGGACTGTGTAATACAACTGTACCTGCAGAGAGCTGGATTCAATTCCAGGCTCCATTCAGGACTGATCCATCAATTTTGGGTTTGTTTTTCCATCTTGGGGTTCAGTGTAGGATCAGTCACCCACAGGTGCTGCAGAAACAAAGGGCGACTTGTGACAGAGCACAGAGCCTGTGTGCAGATTTACACATATGTGTGTATATATATATATATGTAAGTATATACCATCTGCCATTGTGGGGCAGCAGCAGCAAGAGCATCTCCATCCTCTTTCCAGGAGGTTGGCATTCATATTGAAAAATTGATCATTTCACTTCCTTCTGTGTCTGGGGACTCTGAACAGTTGTGGCAGGAGCAAAGAATCCTCTGCTTATGTTGCGTACTGTGTCTCTAGGAAATCATTAAGGGACTGTGTTGCTGGGAGTGAATTGGAATGGCGTTTGCAGTGTTTGCTCATGCATTTCAGATCTCTGTCTACTCCATCAAGTCACTCAGAGTACCTACACCTTTTTTGTATAGCATGTGTCAGCATTGTAGTGCATTAGCATTGGGGCAGTGTGGAAGGTATCTTTTCAGCTTTTATACCGGCTAGCGCTTGTATTTCAATGCCTTAGAAAGCCTCGAGCAGCCTTGAGAGGTAGCAAGGGCGATCTAGCACTTTAGTAGCTCTAAAATCGGTACCTGAATCAGCTGCAGAGCAAATACCATCAGCAGAAGCAAAGAGGGAGAAATATAGCTCCCTGCTCGCTCAATTCCCTGCAGTTAGAAGCTTTCAAAATGAGACAGACGACCAGAGATGTTTACAGGAAAGTAGCTGAGCTGAGAGAGGGCGTTTGCCTCCCCTCCTCCATCTTTATTAGGAGAAGGGGAAAGGGGAGGACTGGGGGCGGACCCGGGGTGAGCGGCCAATCAGACACTGCTGAAGAGTCTGAGTTACATTTGGCTTTGCCCGCGCTTGGAACAAAGGAGCTCAGAGCACATGTCTTTGGGAGGGGGGAGGGGAATTTCGGAACAGGCAGCAACAGGGCAGTTGAGGCAAAAGACAAGAGCCACAGAAAATCAAATCCTAATACAGCCTTCAGTTCCACTTTTGAAACAACTCCGGTTCCTTGCATGCAGATTTGATGAACTTTCAGCTTTTGTTGGTTTTCCTCTGCTCATTTATTTCTTTGTTATATCTTTTTGTCAGCTACTGTCCCCTTCCCTTTTCTTGCAACTTCATATGCTTTTTCACTGATAAGCTTCTTTTTGATGGTTCCAAGCAGCTGAATTGGGATTTGGAGTCGAGTATAAACCTTCCTGAAGTTTGAAGAGTTTCAAATCAAAGCTTTGCTTTAAAAAAGCTCCTGTCTTTTTTCCAAAAACATCCTTTGTAAAGGCATTGCATATTGCAAGTGATGGCACCAAACCCAGTCACCACACTTTATAGGATACAGAATTGGAACTACAGTCACATCTGTAGTCCAAGGGCTGGCCAAAACAGGGAAATGATATAATGGAAAATCTCTTCTTCAAGAATCAAGAAGCCAAGTCCAAATATTAATGACATTCTTGCCCTATGAGTTAAGAAAGGATCATTATCCCATTTCACAGATGGGTGAAATCTGAAGTAAGGTGATGAATTTAGTCAGCGGTAGATGGAAGAATGGAACCAGTTTCTCAGCCTCTTGCTATGTGCTCTAGCTCAGTGTGTACCTACACAATGACATTGCTTCAAGTTTACACTTAAATACTAAATTGTTTTGCTAACAAGAAAGGAAGTATTTCAATGTATTCATTCAACAAGCAAGGAAAAGTACTTGGGACAGACAAAAATGGAAAGGAAAATCAAAACTTCCAGAGACTTGGCCTAACAGGAATGAAAATAATACTTAGCACTTGCAGAAGGAAATCTTTCTCTGGCTGACCGTATGCAGTTCCAGCTCAAGGTGTCCTGGTGGGGTTCTAGTCAGGGGAAAGCTTGGCCTGGAGAGTACTTTCCTTCAGAATGGATCGGGTTCCTTTGGAATGGATAAGGTGGGCAGTGAGATTGGAGTGAATGAGCAGCTGCTTCTAGGAAGAAAAGAAGAAAATGAAACAGTTAATTAAACAAATAAATCCTAAAAGCTAGGCTTGCTTCCCCATGGAAGGAACCTCATCCCCAGTGTCACCTGCAGAGAAGCCAGAATGGTTAGATGTAATTACAGACCTTTTAACCTCCTCCTAATGGCATGTATAGGTCAAAGAGAACCTTTCAGAGCACTGTTGTTTTGAAAGAAATAAAAAAATAAGCAAAAAACCAGCAAAAGTCATTGTTCTTCATGAGAGATTTTCTAACAATTGGTCTTGATGATAAATGAACCCAGACATTATTTTCTACCTATCTTCTCTTTCTCTTTGTGAAAAACTTCAGTTCTTCCTTCATTTATTAACTTAATCAGAATTATCATATTTTATTCTTTATTTTATTCTCCCTCACAGCTTTCTTTTTTTTTAAGGAGCAAGAGGTGGATCAGAGAGAATTTCTCAGACCTTAACATGAGCCTAAAATGTTGAATGACCATATAGAATGCAACTATGATAAAATAAACGTCTGGTGCTCATTCATCAGGGTTGAAACAAGGACCTTTAAAACATCATGCATGTAGTTGGGACTGACTTACAGAAAGCACAAGTTTCAACCCATAGATCAAGTCTAGCAGTAAAACTTTTCTCTCCAGGATGATGAATTTTACATGTTTTACCAAAATTAATGTATGTCCCTTGCTATTGTGGCTTCAGATATATGAGACAGCTGGGGATGACCTGATGACCTTATGCACCAAAACTGAACTACCTGAGCTCTAGGAAAACACTTTTGGCTGTCAATTAATAATTGGCTGTTTAGTTGTGAGCAACTAAGTATTCACCACCTAATCTAAGGCACTCTTCTAAGCCTGATTGTGTTCTTTTTATTTTGGTATCCATACATAATGTGTAATGGAAGGCTCTTCTGTGCCAACCCTCAGCCAAGGGCTGTTCAATCTTCAAGTGCCAGTGAATGTCTGCAGTCACTGCCTGTGCAGAGTGAGATGCTGTTCTCACAAAGCAGGAGGAGGAAGGCATCAAGGATCCCCTGCACTTTACGCAGAATGCTGGCTCTACTTGCATCTCAGGCATGTGAGGTTATGGTGAGTGGTAGTAAAGAAGACAAGACAGAGCACCTTTTTTTTCCTTTTTCTGATCCATACAGACAAAGACTTGAATAGGTTGCTGAACTGGGAGACAGACAGGAGGGAAGGGGTTTTCCTTCACCTGCTATGGGACATTCTCTGCCTGACCAAACTATTTACAATTAACTAAGGATGCACTGAAAGCACTGTAGATCCAGTCTCTGGATATGTTATTTGCTCTACTGTAAAACATTATTAAGTTTGTTCTTTTTAGGGACTCTCTTTATAAATTGATAATCCACTTAGCTGCTAAAACTGGCCTGTCAATATGGCACCTTTGTAACATCCAGACTCTTTTTTATATTAAAAACTTTTAGAGGATCAAATGTAGAGGACACAACTCTAGCTTTTTAGAATAATTAGTAAGAAAACCCATGAAGAAAGCTCTTCGTTCATTTGCAGTAGATGCAAAGAATGTTCATAATAATTAGCTCAGATACTCTCAAAAACTTGTAGTTGTGTTTACTAACTATTTGCTCCTATGTATTTTTGTGTCACCATTTGGAATATACTTACATAAATAGGTACTTAGGTCTTCTGGTGTCCATTTGCATGGGTTGCTGGCAGACGAACTGTATGGATACACTTGGCTCAAGCAGACAATTACTTTGCCACTTATCTTCATGTCACTGCCCTGCTTTGTTATTGCAGCCTTCAATGCCTCTTCTGTCTTCATCAACACTGTCTCATTCATGCTGTTTGCTTTGATGACTTTGCTGAGCAACCTCTTTCGTGTTCTTGTCTCCTTGTGAGAGAGGCTTTTTCTTCTTCTTCAGTTTGCCTGTCTGGCTCACAAACCCCTGTGAATCAAATTGATGGTATTAACCTTACACAGAGGAGTTGTGCTGGAGGATAAATGCCAGTGCTCTGCAAGCTCTGGCTCCCATGGAAGTCAGAGGGAGGAGGACTAAGTATGGCACATCATAAAACATTATGTTCAGCTACCTCTGGATGGGATGCTTGACTCAAACCATACAAGTTGGTTAAATCACTGTGTCGTTGCTGGCTGTGAAAGCCCATTTTACAGTGGTGATTCAACATCCTATTTCTGCACAGCAAGACCATGTGTTCATGTCTCATAGATTTTACTAGGTCCTGAACACATGTTCAAGTCTCTACTGAGTTGGTTCCATAAATACCTCATATAAAATGCTGGACACTTTCTTGAGTTCCCATCATAAGTACTTCATTCACATTTGACATTGTATCAGTGATGGGTGTTTCATATAATGAAAAAAAAGTCAGATGTGTGATGAGGTGATTGTTTGACTGCTTTGGTCCACCTATGTTTAGTGATGTGTTACTGACATTAGCGGAAGCATGGCATGAGGAAATAAGAGATTTTGTATGTAAGGTAATTGTCTTCTGGGTTTCAAGCTTTCTAAGTCAGACATAGAACCAAAAAAAAAAAAAGGAGGAAGAAAACTCCTGATTTCAGTGAACTTCAGATCAACTGCTGTGACTGGAGGATTGTTGCTGAGATCACATAATGCTGTACTGGAATTTGGATGCTGTAATACCAGGAAATCTTCAGTTCTTTGTGTTTTCTGTGGCAAGAAAACCTTTCCTTTGACACTTTTGATATTTGAGTTAATTTATGAAGTGACACCTGGAACCCTGTGCTTTTTGATTTTTCCAGTTTGGTGGTTTTGAAATGCTGTTTAAAATGCAAGCGTCCCTTCCACACTGAAGTGCAAATTCTCAAAAAACATGTTGGGAAACTCTTGTGGGAAGGTTTGCTTGCAGAGATTGATGCATTGAAAATACTGAGAGTGCAATTTTCGTTGTGGTGTCTTGGCCCTTGAGGGTAGATTCAGAGGTACTAAGGGTGAGGAACCCTAAACGTGTTCATCGTATGATGTTTGACAAGTGCTAGTGAAGAGGCTTTTGTAGTGCACAGGAGTCAGTGCTTTCTGCGCTCAGCTGAAAGAGAACAATGAGTTTAAGCAGCTGCACTGAGCTCTATTTTCATCTGTGACCCACTTAGCTACAGCTCTTGATGCTGCCTAATGGAGGGAAGTCATGCACATCTCTGTAATGACACCTAGGCCAGAGCTGATCCTGCATGAAAACAATTACTCACTGACCCCTAAACTTCTGAGGTCAGGAAGAGAGTGATCTTTTACGCCCTTGCAAGGCAGCACCAGATTCCATGAAGGGCAGTCACTAGCTCTCGTTTATTAGTCTTAGTTAGCATGTTGTTTAATGGCAGAGATTTAGCAGGTAATTGTTTGAAGTGCTACAGTCATCATAAAAATAACTGGGATATTTTCAATTTGAGTGCCACCACTGGATGTTCCTGTGACATTCAGTGATCACAGATGGAGTTTATGGGAGTGGTACAAGTCCCTAACTGGCAGTTTAACAGCAAAAGCTGTATCATAGGGGTTTGAACACCAAGTAAGGTGGTAGTAAAAGTATGTGAGTGTTGGCCAGCACAGCATTCACTAATCTAGTGCAAACAGACAATACAAACACAGTCTTAGAAAGCAGAGAACTAGAGTTTTGGCCCAGTAGATCAGTATTGGATAAGAGAAGGGACAGCAGTAGTCCTGTCTGGACTGACATTATAAACAGGGATTTTATGAGAGTGCTCAGAAAGTGGAGGGATTTTTCTGGCTCTTTTGCACTGATAAACTGGGTACACAGAAGTGTGCTCAAGTCCTGACCCAGCACGGTATTTAAGCATACACTAAGTGTTTTAGCATTGAAATACAAGTATTTGGAATCATGATGTTTAAGTATTTTGCTGGTTCTCAGTCCTAATTACAGGAGACAAAGGTAATAAAAGCCTTCTCCCATCTCCTCAGAGAAGATTGTCTCAGTGAAAATTGTTGCCCAAATCATGAAGAATCAGTTTTAAGGAGATATTTTAGACAGATGTTTTGCCTAGGTCAGATATGTCAGTTCCTGAGATGGGATTGCTCCTAGTAGAGTCTCCATACATTTTGACAAAATATGTGTGGGCTATGGGGCCCTCTCTGAGAAGAGTCACTTTTTGATATAAAAGGTGCTCTATCAAACATCAGAAAAGAAAATGGGAAATTCAGTTTCACAGCCGGTGGTCTAAATATTGGCACATGATCCTTTGCAGCAGTTTTAGATTTTGAAAAGCAGCTTTTCCAGCACATGTTTAGAATTGAAATAATTTACAATGTGAAGAAAAAACAAATTACAGATTTCTAGTGTAAGTATGAAGGACCAGTCGTCTCTTGTTTCCATATGCTGCTTCCTGTGCCAGGTTTTGTCTTCTGAGAAACCAAGCAAGGCCCAGGAAAAGGCCTCTTCTGGGAGAGGAATGCACAAAAGCTAAAGGACACTCAGTAATGTGAGCTGGAATCTGATATCCTTTGGAGCCCTAAGCCCTGCATAGCTAGGATCATCCTCCTGAGCCGGTGTGTGGAAGAGTGGTAAACCTGGCTGGCTGTTTATTCCCAGTGCGATGGCAGCTGTGGCCAGTTATGTTGCATTGTGTATCCACCTGTTCTTCTGTGCAAATCACAGCAATAACGGCCTCTCTTCCAGAGATGGGAAGTTCTTGGGTTTATCACGTGTGGTAATAGAAATATGTTATAGTAACTGCTGATAAGGTGCTGATTTAAAGACATGTAGACTGTACGTCATGGGTCTCAGTGGACAGTTTTACCTTAGAGAGACTGAATAAAAGCAAAAGGGTTTTTGACTGCCTTGAGTAATGATCATCTTAAATTTGAGAGCTAGATTTCTGCCAAATGCAAGTGGACAAAACTCAGTTTTTAACATAGCGAGCTTGCCTGTGAGGAATTACGTTGTCTAGCTCCTTCAAGAAAATATCAGCTTGCTAAGTAAACACAATCCCTTTTGTTTTGCCATCTCTGCATTGCTATCTGCACAAATTCTTTTTGTTATTGCTGGTCTGTTGATTTTTTTTCTTTTTGTATGAATTGGGTCACTTTCCGGTCTCCTTGCATTAGAGTATGGTAACAAAATCCAATGTGACAGTTCCCCAAATGTTTCAATGTTTTCAAGAGGGAGGTGTGAGGCAGCAAAGGAAGGCTCTGCCCTTGGAGGAATTTAATCTACTGGAAAACAGTCTCAAGTCCTTCCAGGCTCTTCATTGACTGACTTTTCAGCAAACTGCTGGAAACCTAATTGGACTATGTTTCAATTGGTAAAACAGATCTGGGAGGCAGTCCATAAGCAAAGGGGAAAACAACCAGGGAAATCTGAGATACACAGTGAGTTAGCGTGGAAATGACCATCGGGTCAGGCTCATCTGAACTTTCCCAGACTGCTGCATTGTGCAAGAAGGCAGGCAACACGCTTTTCTACTGCTTGTTTCTTTACCTGCTTCTCTGTGGTGAAATCCAGCTAGTGCAAGCCATGTAAATCTCCTTGCTGAGGCAAGAGGAGACAAACTGGACAGTATGGGCAGATACTGGGCTCCAGGGAGCTAGAACTTCACCACATTTGTGGTGGAGAGGAGGGTTGGAGGGAAAGGCAGAGGTGATGCTCTCTGCTACCCATGATGTTGCTGCTTCTTGCTCTCCATGAACTGATGGTGCTGCATACATGGTGCTGGAGAACATGTTTACCCTTTTTCCAGAGTTTCCTTCATCCCCTTCTACTCTTTCGGGTAATTACTTGCAAAAGATGAGAAATCCCAGTGTTTGCTAGAGGGTTCTGCCCCAATGCAATCCAATCAAGACAGCAATTTTTTTTATATCATGCCAAACTCCTCTCAGGAACAGCTATAATCTTTCCTTTTTAGAGTGGATATATTTTGTTGTCATCTCTGATGAAACCAGTCTCCATGACCTATGTTCTGAAACATACACCATGTACTGAATTCTGATCAGACATGTTTTATCCCGTCATTGCAGTGCATTCAAGGCGAACACACATGCTCAGAAATATTATTGCTGTAGGCACAGTACTTGTGGTTTAGGTGTATATTTTCTTGCAAAATTATTATAATTAAAAACACTGATATGAGAGGTCCAGGAATGTGGAACTGGCGTCCCTTTGGATCCTATGTGAGTCTTGTACATGATAAAGGATTCATGTGGAATGTAAATAAAGTCTGCACCACAAGACAATAAGCATTGCAGAAAAGAGAACTCTAAACATATCCGTGAAAAAGAGAAGGAGGAACAAACTTGAGGATTGAGAATGAATCCAAGGACTCCACTGTAGTAGGTGACTGCAGACTTCTTCTGGAGATCTCTGTAAAGGTGAATGTCCCCTTGATGTTTCTGATTCCTCACTATTTCAAAGGAAATACATCCTGTGTGTAGCTCTAGTTGTTTAGTTGTATTTGTAGGTAGAAGTGACCTTGTAAAATGAGTGTAAAATTAGTAACAGCTTGTAATTATCAAAGCATATTTGTTGAAGTAAATCTCTTCTCTTACACATCTCTGAGTAATGTAGTTTTCCCACATAATTTCAGTTGGAATCACTGTACTTGTTTCTGCCTTTTTTTGTTAAGGTCTCACAACTGGCTGAGGTTCAAGCTAGCCAAAAAGAGCTCATTATCTCCCCTATGTCTTTCCCAGTCACTGAGGAAAACATAGTAATTCAGAGTATTTCTCAGGTTTGTTTCTCAGACTTGAATTTCACTTTTGACTTTCCTCTTTCCTGTGTTTTTATCTGCCCATCTCTAAAGCCTTTAGAGTTCTTCCTCGTAAAATCTCTATGATAATGACAGCCACACGGCAGCTAAACTTTCATCCTGGGACTTGAGTCTCTGCTGCTGTAATATTCTATTCTTTGTCCTGATGATTTGGATTGTTCTGTCTACAATTCTGCTATCACAATTCTGACTCATCTGCAAAGACTCACTTGTTTTTGTAACTATATCTTGCTAGGCATAAGCTACTTGTCGTCATTCTCAAGATTATTCCTAGCTACAAATGCTGGCTCTTTTATCATCTGGCACTCAGTACAATAGGTTCTGCAATAATCTTGTAACAATGGGCTGGAGTCTGCTTCTCTTTTTCACAGGCAACAGTATATTACTCCTGGAGCAGCCTCTTTGGTTTCATTGGGCACGCTTGAGAGATTGCAGACAGCCCAGCCTGAGTCTGTAGGCCAGGAAAATCTGTTCTGAATTATTATTATATAATAAATAATCTCCAGATGAAATAATTGGATCGATGTCAAAATCAGTATCCTTTGAAACAGTCAAGTAACAAGAACAGATGTATCATAATGTTAGCATGCATTAGAACTGAAGTAAATAGATTCCTGTGCATGAATGCCCTGACTCTTGTAACATCCATCAGCTCATGGTTTGTAACAACCAGGGCAAGAAAACTGTGAATAATTAGCATAATTAAATAAACTTAAATGCAATCAGAACTATAATACTGCACTATTAGCAAGTTTAGAAAGTTTTCAGAGACAGTTATAGACAGATTTAAAAGTGCCTTGCTCAACTAATAAGCTGATTTACTACTCTTTGATCTTTCAATGCCTAGGGCTACCCTCTTTGCAGCTAATAGCAGTCGTTCTTGGTAATGATGAAACTATTTTAGAATGAGCATTAATGGAGACTTAATTAAATATCATTAAATAAACTACAAATACCTCTTGCAGCTCTTGCAGCCACAGAGAAATTACTGGATTTAACAGTTTCAGTGAACAAAACAGCTCCTTTCAAGTCCAAGATTTAGACTTTCCTACAACAGCAGTTGAGATTCATTGCCATGATGAAGAATAATACTTCATTGGTTTGTCTATTTGTGTCATGTGTCAAGGTCTTTCTCTGTGTGTATTATGCTTTATCAGAAAGCACTGACTGCTTTGGAGTGGATAATAACTAAAAACTTGGAGATTAATATAGTTTGTTTTTAAAATTTTGTAGGGTTAAAACCAATGTTTTATGTTTTTCACTCTACAAAAATGTAAAATGTAAAAAAAAGTATAAAAACGTTTCCAATATAAGAAAATATATCTAAAACTCTGAAAGTGACATAAATAAGTAATTTTCTGCTTTTCCTTATCTTTTTCCTTCGAGTAGATTCCTCTATTTTCAATTGCATTAGGAGTGCATTCATATCAAAGTGCCTTTCTAAGCTTTTTGGAAAATACTCTTTATGAATGAATGTGACATGCATTTAATGAAAGTGATAGCAAATAGCTGAATTTTCATAATGTTCCTGATAAAACAGTGCCTTTTCCTAAAAGCTTGTGTAACAGTGAAATCACCAGATTACAGAATAACTAAGATTGGAAGGCACTACAGTGGGTCATCTGGTCGAACTTCCCTGCTCAAGCAGGGTCATTCTGAAGAGTATTGTACAGGATTGCATTCAGATGGTTTTTGAGTATCTCCAGTGAGGGACATAAATCAGTCTCATAGATAAAGTTTTATTATTCTATCTTGCACTGTTCTGTGTATTAGGGAGAAATGACGAGGAAGTGCGGTTTACAGAAGTATATGTATGTCAAAGACATAAATTTGGGTTTTTGTCAGATGAATTTCTTAGATATCAGTACAGTGATATCCATTCTGGCATGAGTTAATCTTCATAGAACTGATCCAAGTGGTAGAGAAATAATGATTTCCTAAAGCAGCAGATCATATTAGCATCTGCAGTGAAAGTCTGTGTTTCTGCCACATTCCTCATGCAGAGCTTTATGCCACAGGGCTTCCTCTACAAGTGTGAAGTGCAGTAGTCTCATCTTTATTTTCTATTTTTGCCTGACCCAGAGGCTTATTCTGGCATTGTACTTTCATGTGAAGATGGGGATATAACAAGGAGTTTTAAAATTTAATTTCCTTTTTTTTCTCCCTACTAACTCCAACTCTGGCATCTCACTTAAAAGTGTGAGCTTGCTTTCATGCTATTGCTGAAAATAGGCACCCTGGTGTGATATAGCTGGCAGAAAACCAAATCAATTTAAAGCAATGAGTTTAAAACTGAAGTAGGTGCTGCAGGGAGTTCTCCCGCAAGTCTGTGGTTTTGTTACCACTTCTCTTATTTTTTTACATGCTTTTCTCTGTACTGTTTATTTGGTAAAGATATAAAAGGGGATGTGGAATAACTAAATGCTGGGGCACTGCTACTGCATGCTCATGGGTGACCATATGTACATGCATAGTCCTGGTTAAGATTTTCCCTCCCATCTCCAAACTGAAACTAATCCTACAAGGCAGAGCTGGCTGCAGAGAGTATTTGAGCAAAACACCAAAATTTACTGGAGCCTACTTTTCACAGAGTAAACAAGTTGAAAAGAATATCAGAATAATGTTTTCTCTCCAATTATTTACATTTACAGGAATTTGCAAGAAAATCACGGACAGATATGATTTGTTTTCTTAGTTTGTGGCACCTCTAAATTGTATCAGTTTTATGTTAACATAATATTCAGATATATAGTAATAAAGCACTAGATTCCTACAGTACGATTCTTTTAAATTGCAAAAGGGACGTGATTTTTCTTCATAATTTTCTGATAATATTCCAAATATCAGTTATTTCTTTTTGTTCCACAAGTGAAACAATTAGTCTGGGGGAGATGCCAAGAACTTAAAAACTGTCTGAATGTGTTGGCTTGTACGCCTGATGGCTTTGTGAAGTAAATGTTTCTAATACTCCCATAATCTTTCTACACATGCACACAGTGCTCTCCTAATATTCTCATCCACTACAACATTCATGGTATCTACAGATCACAGAGTCAGTCCAGCATAGCTACTCCAAAACAACCAGTGGTATCATGAGTAAATGACCTTCTCTTTTCTCTTGCTGTCAGTGCCCAAGGCCAGGAAATGAAAGGTTTTAATCTATTCTGAAACCAGGGCTGCTGGTGTGCTGCTGCTGGGCTGTGACAAGCAGCAGTAAACAGGCTTCTAGATATAATAGTAGGGACTATCATACACTTAATTAGTGCTATATGAGCTCTAGCTGGCCTTACATCTATTTGCATTCCATTTTAGGTACACATTTAGAATCAGGACACCATGTTGTGGATCTTTTTTTCCAGTTTACTGGTGGGTTTATTGTGAAGAGCTAAGATCTGCACCAAAAAAAAAAAAAAAAAAAAAAAAAAAAAAATCAAGTTTTACAGATCCTGCAAGGTACTGAGGGCTTTTAATTCTTGCTTCTGATTCTTGCTTCAAGGAGGCATAGATTGGGTACAACTTCAATTACAATCCCACACAGGTAGTCAGCTGTCAGTTTGTCTTTTCAGTATATCACTTATCCTTCCTGTTCCTGTCTCACTTTTTATTGCTATTGTGAGTCTGTTTTGTATTTAACATGGTGGCCCACCTACTCTTCTTGTCAGATGTAATTAATGTCACAGCATCTACAGGAAGGAAAGACATTTTGGAGCTGACTGCACAGACTGGTTCCCTCATCAGGATCATACAATATGACTGGTCAAATGCTTCACCTATATTTTGCCTACCCTTTTCCAAGGTTGGGAACTCCATGTGAAAAGTGTGTCAGCTGAACTGGCAATAGAGGTCATTTCAGATGTGGGAGAGAATGGCTTAAACTACTAATACATTTCATGTATTTGCAGGGTTTCTTCCTGCCCAAAGTGACTCGTGGTGCGGCGCACTGTATATGGCCAGTGTCATACCCCTCACGGTATGTGAGTATGGTACAACCAAGCCTTTGCAACTGTCAGATAAAACAGAATTTGAAACCTTTAGCCAGCAGCAAACTACACTGTCACAGTCATTAGTCTAAAAAACATGGGAAGCACATTAGAGATCGTTTTGAAAGTATATTCTGTCTAATCACAGCTACAGGCAGTGTCTTCAGTGTCTTTCTGAAGCAAGAAATAAATCATCAGAATGAAAATCCTATTTAACAGCACAAAGTCTGGAGTTTATATGCTGTTTACCTTCAAAGGGATGGTAAACATTTTTTTCATTATTATAATTGTTCTAATGTGTTAAGTGTTTCATTATTAAGTCCATGATGCTTAGCCCACATCCCAAAGGCAAATACTGCTTCTAGAACTGGGACATCTCAAAATCATAAGCAGCAAGGTATTGTTCTTTCACAGGGAGGTTTGGGTTTTTTTGAGTAGACCAGCAAACCTGTCACATGTGTAACAGTGGACAAAGGTAATTGTAGCTGGTGTCACAATCTGTCCTTGTGTGCCTTGTCTGGAGAGTGTGAGTCCATTGCGACTGAAACAAGATGCTGAATCCTATACAGTTCTTAGTTCCCTCCATTGATCAAGGCTTCTGCTCCTCAGTTTCTTGCTTTGCAGGTGCATCTCCCATATGTGGCACTTGGAAGCAGAGGTATGTGGTATCCCATAGTCTGCTTAGGCATTCTGCCACCTGTGCCACACCTGTGCTACACCTATGCCACAATCTATAGTGGTTCAAGTCCTTACTAGACAGTGAGTTCAGATTCCTGGAGCACAACAAGCTCCTGAATATAGTTTAATTGCCTTGATATTATTTCCTTTTCCTGCTGCTTTAGATCACAGGCCTCTAAGTAAGCTTGCTTCTGATACTGGAACATCTCTTTGTTCATGAAAGTAGCCTCCATTACTCTTTCAGTTGCTTAGTCTGTCTTTTCATTACTGGCAGTAGATCACGGAATTTCAGAAACAAATCCAAAAAAACATTAGCGAGACCCCATTCAAAGTCAGTGGTATTATGAGCAGAACCCCTCCTGTTCCAGAAAGGAAGATGCATTCATCTTAGTGGCTTTCTGTCATAGCTCATTAAGCAAAATCAAAATTAATCAATATACCACAATTTCTTCATTTCCAGCTGTGATAATCTGAAGTTGTGTCTCTGACATATGGGCTCCGTTTCTCTTCAGAGATTCTGCTTAGGCCTGTAGCCTTCATTTTAGCAGAGATTTAACAGCCTGGGTCTCAGATATGGACATTGATTTGTTTCTACCAAGAAAATAGCATTCACCATTATTTATGAATGGGAAAAGTGTAGACAGAATTACATCTATAGCATATGACATAATGGGGACTTTAATCTTGGGAGGGCCTCTTTAATGCAATGTTACAAAACAGTGCATAGCTGAAAAAGATGAGTGTTGTCTGTGGTCATCGGCTCTTTTATGATTTAGGTCTGGCTGTTTACATGGAACTATTAATTTTTTTTTGGTTGTAGACTACTGCTTTTAAAATGTGCATGTAATGGCATTTGTGCTTTTATAAACTATCTGTCCTGTCGCAAACACTCTAAATGTTATAAAAAACAATGCATTTCTTTTTGTCTTTTCTAAAGGGAAAATCTCTTGTATGCCTGGAAAGCAATAGCCATATGACAGAAATTGAGTTCAGATGAGGAGAGTGGTCTTTATTCAGTGACCCACAGTAATTAGTGGTACAAAGGAAGTATTTAACCTTTTGCTCTAAAAATTTGTGGTTTGGTATTGCTGTTTAGGTTTCTGACATGGAAAGATGTTGCTGTTCTTTGCAAAATAAACCAGTATTACATTAAAATAAAAATTTTAATGTTCCTGCAGCTTCACTGTGGTCCTTTTTTCTGTCAGCTCTCCTGAAAAGTAAAGAGATTGCATCAGCACAACCAAGTGTAAAGTTTATCAATTCCCCTTTAACAGTGTTACCTATGTAATGAGCTATTTGTCAGCTTTTTCTAAAAATACCCTCCTGGAATTCAGCTGTAGTATTTCACCTAGCCTTACTTTGTGAGTTGATGTCTCGAAATTTCTTGACATAACATCCTGTCCTTCTCCCATGTTTTTCCTGTTAGCATTATTGATGGAAGATGCTCACAGGAAACTGCTCAAGGCATCTGGGATACAGATGGAGGAGCTCCGTGGGTGCAGTGACAGGGAGCGTGCTCTGCACTAGGTGGTGCTGCTGGGAGAAACTACAGCCTCCTCAGGGAACCAGTACACTTACTGCCATCACCTTTAAAATAAGAGAGGTTCAAAGATATTTTAAAACATAGAGAATTGATTTCCTAGATTCTTAGCTTTTTAGTGGCCTCTTGTAAGGGAGGGTCTCTTGGGAAAAGTGATACAAATGCTGTAGAAAATTACTTATTTGTACTAATGGGTTGCATGAACATGATCTGCTGTTCCTAAGGGACTGAAGCCCATAGTAGTACGCCCCTATATCTCGGCCAGAATTTCTGTTTTTCCAGGATGTATTATACAAGGACCTCGTGGATCTTAAACTCTAAACTTAGAAGCCTAATGACAGCATCTTCTCTTGAGAAATTTGTTCACACTTTCCAAATTTGATTGCTTTCAGCTATTCATCTAAATATATAGTGAGGGACATAAGTAAAAATATTCATTTTATAGGGGTGCTGAGTACCCTCTCTTTTGACTGACATTAGTTCAAATAATTATTAATTCTGACGACTGATGTTCTTTAATTTAGATGCCTCATGATATAGTTTGCTACAAATTTCATCATCCAAGTTTGAAAACTGGCCATAATCACTTAGGTCCCTAGAGATGACCCCTCTAATCTTAATTGGCGAGGAAGTGGCTTGAGTTATCTTGATGCTTTCCAGATAATGTTTAGACAAAGAATGTCTGCATTATTCCTTTTCAGTCTGAAATCTGCAGATCTAGTACTAGGGAGGAAGCCTGGAAAACAATGACCTCCTTGTCAGGGACTTCGGTTTCTGTTGGGAACGGTCACTTGGCCTGTTCAGTTAATAAGCCCCAGAAACCTTCTGAATTAGAAAGAGCAAAGGATGTTAGTTTAGAAGGTCAGAGGGTTAACAATAGAAGGAGCAGTTGTACTCAAGGTCATTTTCTGAGCAAAGTTTAGCAGGACAAAACAAAGCTGGGAGAAGAATTGATAGGAGTTAGAACACCTACGGCTTACATATTTCTAGACCTCATCTTCTCATAGTATAAATCGTTGTGTCTTCTTTGGTACAGTTATAGCTGTTTATATTGGTAAGAACTAGCTCAAATGCTTAGATGTATTATTGCTTCAAAACAAGCTGATGGAAAACCTTTCAAAGACATTTGGAATTTTAAATTGAATTAATGGAAAGGATCCCTATTTCCTGGTTCTAATTTATGTGGAATGCTAAATACTCTATTTTGTTAGGAAAGGGAAAATGAAGTTTCTTCATCTTCTTTTTGTCTGCCAGATGTAGTGGAAAGCTTTTGAATTTAGCACATACACAAAGGTCAGGGCACCAGAGCAAAACCTGCGGTTGTGCAAATGGCATGGCCTCTATAGCTTCAGGACATGGCCCTGTTGGGAGTTCAGTCCAGACCTAAATGAGAATATATTCCTTTGAATTCACTCATTCTTCTTCTGGACATTTGGAAAAAATACCATGGTCCTCTATCCCTGGAGACGAAGATCCTTTAAGAATCTCTAATGACCACACATCAGCTCGGCCCATCTGCCTGAGTAAGTCAATCTTAATAGACCTGCATTGTCTTCAGAGAGCTGACACAGTTTGATTACTTTTCTATTGACAGCTACAGCTTTATTAATGCCTTTTGTTCAAGAAAAGGAGAATTGCTGGTTTCCTGAAAGCCTCTATGAAAATCCCTGGTTTCAAACGTCATGGTAACCCCTTAATGAAAAAGAAGCAACTTTTCTGCATTAGTGATCATAGGGAGCGTTTCCAATTTAGCAACCAAACTTCAGCAATGTCACAGCCTGAAGTAGCAAAGCAAGGCTGTGACACCCAGAGCACTGGTCTCACTTTTCCAGCTTTGTTCAGATTTTTGTAGTGACCACATGAGGAAACTACCATACCAGACAAACTACCATACCAGACATAGCTCAAAGGAAAGGCTGGGTTTTAAGAGCTGCTTTATCAACACCTCTATCCTTTGCCTGACTGAAGTACACATTTGGAGACATCTAATAAATACATCCTATGAGGTATTTCCTTAAAAGTGTCCGATAGGGGAACAGGAACTTTGTTCCTGACTGTTGGACATACCTATGAAAGACTCTTTGGCTTGGAGCTTGCTTGATTTTACTTCCTAGAGATTTATGTAGACCAGTGTGTCCCAATCTCAGGAGCCTAGGAAGCTCCTGTCTCGGATCCTCTACTCTCCTGGCTTAGTCCTTGTCTTAGGCTGCCTGTGAGCAAGTGTGGTAACTCAACTGCTTAAAGAGATGTTCATTATCTTGTCTGAAGTGAAGGTATTGTGCTGAAGGGAAGCACCCCCAAAATTAGTCAAATCAATATGAATAGCTTCCTTCAGATAAAGGAAAGGAAAGCTGGGGAGATAGAAAAGGAGGCTAATATCTTATTTGCTAGTTAGTCAAGAACCTATTGGGACTTTTCTGGACCTTCTTCTTTCAGAGAGCCATCCTTGACAAATAATTCCACAAAAAAAAATCCATTAAAACTTGTGTAATGCTCTTCACAGAGGATGACTTTCACCCCAGGCCATGGATTCTGAAATCAATAAATCCTTGTTTAGTTTTTTCTTTCTGAAGTACATTGTTTTGCCCAATAAAACAGAAAGCTCTATTTAATAATGTGAATAGATTTTTTCTTCCTGTTCATACAATACTGTATTTTAAAATTGGCAGATTGTTAATGTTGCTTCTAAGCTGTTACTTTCTGCCATGTTGCTTTGTCTGAACCAGAGGGGTTTGGGGATTGATGACTCTCTTTCAGCTGCCAAGCCACAGGCAGAATCTGACTTTCAGGAGGCAGCTGGGCAGTTTGGACAGAAGGTAATGTCACTTATGTTCCTTACACTCTCAGTCAATGCTCAAATTCATTATGTTACAAATGATTAAATGTACATTAAAAGGTCCAGCTACTAAAAATCTATATTGGATGTTGGTTATTCAATATGGCCCTTCTACAAAATTATTTACCAGTTTTTAAGTCCTTTTCCAAAACAGTGTTCTAAATTAATTTATATTACAGACAGAACATTAGTCTGAGACTGAATGATCTTGATTTTCCTCTTTCCTCATATTTGTGGCTTTATTCTGGTACTAGCCCAGGAAAACACACCCATGAGCACCTCTGAAGCGCAGCTCATGGTGACTGTGTTACTAGCATTGCTACTATGCATTGCTGGATCAGGATCAAATTGCTCAGCAATCTGCAGAATTAATGCCCAAGTGAAAAGACAGTCAAACTCGCTTTGTTTTCAGAGTCAGAGTAGCAAATTTTACTTGGTTAAGGAAAAAAATTCTCAGTTTTATTGTATCCTTGTAGCAGATCAGAAGATAGAGCAGGTGGCCAGCTTAAAGCCTGTTTGTGGAACACAGATCAATTAGTTCCCCATGAAAGGGAATATTATAGAGAAGGAATTAAGATTATCATATCTATTTTTTTTTAATGAACAGAAAACTGGCAAACACTTTACTGTTTGCCTCTAACAATGCAAGAATTCATTTACTTTCCTATTAGTTAAGTCTCAGAAACAAAAAGGATAACTTGGCATTGGAAATCCCTCTAACATTTCAGCTTCGGAATAGTCAGTATTTTTTCAATTTGAGAGTTGAAATGAGAGTGCGGTAGCAGATACAATGCAACACTGCAGAAATGCTGTTGATGTTGCATACATTCATATTACATTTCACCTCTTGTCATGCTAGAGGCCCACTGTAAATTAATTTGGCGGATAAATTTACAATGGCAATTTACCTTCCAGTTGTATAATTTATTCAGGTCAGAAATAATTTATTATATTCTCCCTTAAACCAATCTTTTCTTTTTTTTTTTTTTCCCCCTAGGGTACCACCTTAGTAAATAAAATCTATTGTTTACACTGAGCCCTGTGTGACTTCCCAGTGGTCAGTCAATAACCTCAAGGGGACAGTTTTGGTCACATTACTGGTCACTTATTTCTATAGATGATGGAGTGCCCTAGTCCCATCTGTACTTATATTACTTTCTTTTGTCTTAGAGGCACCATTGGAAAGATTAATTAGGTCCATCTGTAGGAAAGGATCAGCCTTAGGGGATTCAGGTAAATAAAATAAATGCCAAGGGGAAGAAGTGCTGAGGGGCATGTTTTGAAAATCAAACTGGTTTTCATAACATTAATGGGGAAATTACATGCAGGAGGAGATTGAAAGAAAAGTAAAACTGTCATTTAGTCTGGGTTATTTCAGCATGACCTGATAAACATCATTGCTGCTGTGGTAGGAAAAAGGATCTAGGAAGTGGGCTAAGGTAAAGTCCATGGACAACATTCTCAGCTAATATAAATCAGTATAGCTTTCTGATCTTCACTTTATAACAGTAGAGACTTGAGTCATGTCTGCCAGAGTGGCATTATTTCTGTCCTTCATTTGGGTGATCTGACATGCAGTAAACTGATCCTAATTCACATTCTGTCTTATTTTTTTTATTATAACACTGCTATATACCTTATGGGTCTTGCACCACACCTCTGTTTTTCTTCCCTTTAAGCTTCTTTCCATATTTTCTTCCTTATCTTTTCCTTCCCTTTCCTTCAAACAGTTCAGCATGAAAATGAATCTCATAACATTGAGCTAACTGATAGAATCACAGCTTGTAAAATAGAAACTCAGCTCTTACTGACTTTTATATCATTAATATATGCATAATTAATTGGTGTAACTGGTGCATAACCATGTGAAGTTTGTTTCCATTTAAGTTACGTTTCACTGTGTTGCCTTACCAGCCTAAGTGGGGATTTGTGTTCCACCATGCAATGGAATTACAATCCACAATGTTTTCATGAAACACCAAATGGAAAACCAAAAAGACTGTTTTTCTCACTGAGCTTTGGCTGTCTTAATTGAGTTAAATACTAGAGATGTTTTGCTTTTAAACTGTTGGAGTGAAGTTAGGTTGCTTTTGAGTTTGGAGTTTAGCTCATGATGACTTTTAAATTAATTAGTAAAGCCAGAGAAACATGAAGGCTTATTTTTTATAAAAAGAGGAAAAACATAAATTATTTAAAAGAGAAGCAGCATGCAGAAAGAATACAAAAAGAAGCGTAACTCAAAGGGTAAGAGGGAATGACTGTTGCTGATCAGTTCAACTACTGTGTATACATGAAGAACTGCGGGTGAGAGGGAAGACTGGCTCTGGAAATGCACATGCCTGTGTCCCGCCTGTGCTGGCAGCAGTGGACCCTCGCTCTCAGAGAGGAGCAACTCCTTCTGGGGTTGATCTTTGAGGTCTAATTCTAAATACTTGCTAAATCTGTATCATGCAGTGCTGGAAGGAAACCACCTCTCTATATAAATGAGGTGTGAATCTGTACACTTTGACACAGAGAGGCAGTTAGACACTCTAGAGTGAACTGGGTTTTTGTGTTAGAAGCCGTATTGTAGAGGTGGAACAGTGCCTCATGGTCTTTAGGTAAGATTATAACACAAATAAAAATGTAATTCAGTATCTCTGTATTTAGGGTAAATAGCTCAATGTGCTGCCATTACAGAATGGAGCCTTTATTGTCTGAAGGCACTTCTTTCCAGCCTGATGCACTTTCTAGATGAAGGGTATTTTGAATGCTTCCTTGTGGTCTTCATGGAATAGGTCAATGTCCACAGTCCGACACCTAGAACATGCATCCTCCATCTTAGAAACACTCTCTCAGGTGACATCTGCTGGAATAGTTCTTGTTTGTATGAGTGGGACAGCAAACGAAAGAACTTAAATGGTCCTTTAAAGAATAAATTGTCCTTCCCTAAAATCTTTTGAGTCAGTTTCTTTTCTCAGGTAGAGATAGGAGTTCCCAACTGGTTTATGCTGTTCATACTCTCTGTCATAGGTAGCTAGGGACTTCCACTGGGCTGCAGGTATATACATTCTGCAGGATTCTGGAAGCAAAGCTGGACCATGGCAGCATGTTTTCAGTTATGCAGTTGGGAAGCTGAAACTGAGGGACTGAGCAGGGTTTTTCTTCAGTGTTTCATAGCAATGTACAGACTTGGTATGTGTTTGTTGGGCCTGCAGCCTTACATTTGAAAGTCTTAAACCTAGTTGCAATAGGAAATTATTTGTGTGTCTTTTTTTTCACAAGTGTTTTTCTTTGAGGCAATTTGAAATCTTTAAAGAAAGTTTTTCAGATGGGGACTAATTTATAGTCATTTACTAAAACAACTGAAGAATGCTTCGTGCTCTGGCTTTTGCTTTTGGTTTGTATTGTTCTGTTTCTCTTTTTAGAGAAACCCTGTTATTGAAAACAGATATTCCTCAATGAAATGTTCATTTCCTGGAAAAAAACCCAGATTTTTCATCAAAATATTTCAGTTAAAGAATGATGCCAGGTCTCCAGGGTGTTCTGAAAAGGCAGAAACAAAAATCAGTAGAAAAAGAGTGACAATCAACAGACAAGTACTTGGCTCTGCTCTATGGTTCTTACTCAGGTGAAATTCTTCCTGGAATAAAAAATGAGAGCAAATTTCAGCATAAATAGAATCCTGCCTAACATACTAAAGTAACTCCCAGTTCTATTCATTTTCTAGGAGTAAACACATTTTATACATACCTCAAGTAACTTATGTGTTCATTTTACAGAGTCTAACAAGTGAAGAATGGCTGTGAATGTTCCATGAAGTTGTCTCAGCAAAGGTTTTCCTATAATTAAAGTACATCTGGCTCTGTTCTGAGTGGGAAATCACAGGCCTCTGAATGTTTTGAGTATTTCCTTATGCACAACAGCAGCAGAAAAACTCCATACACCTTAACCTGTCAAATTCTGTTCCACTTTATCATGTGGATAAATCAGCTGCAATAAGGAACTTTAATCTGGCATCTTTGACCTGAAACTGAGGGATTCAAAGCAAAGACAATGAAAATAGTCAGGAAATTATGAGAGGCTCAGAACAGCACTCAAATCTTTAGCACACAGGTGTTAATTTAAGTGAGTGTGAAATAGCTTGCTGTGTTTCTCCATAAAAGCTTGTGACCGCCATTGGCACTGCTCTTTCTGATGCCAGTTCTGCACCTACATCCTCCTGCTGCCAACAGTGCCACAGAGCACTGAGGGAATGCGTGGCTGTGGCCGGCGAATGCTGTAGGCATCGTGCATCCCTTTGTCCTTCACCCTTCTCAAAGGGGAGACTCGGCTCAGGGGCAGTGACAACTTCCTCACAACAGTTCCCTATCCCGGAAAGGGCTGTGCTCCCTGGCACCCCTTAGACCTGCTAGCTGTCCCAGTGAGCCGTGTTGGGGGTAGGTTGGCAGCTGGGAGAGCCGTGCCTGCGAGGAGACCGGGGCTGAGCTGTAATGGGCTGCTGTGCCTCGGCCCTGCCGTGGTGGGATCAACGCGGTGTGAGCCTGGAGAGAGTGCGCCTGGTTGGATTGCCCTCTGCCTTCTCTGCCTGCCTCTGGGGCTTTTCATCAAGTCCTCACTGTCTGCCTCATTTGTGGGACAAGTGACAATCGGGCTCTCATTCTTGGGCAGCCCCAGAAGGCAGCTGTGGAGGCTGCAAGGCAGGTGGCAAGAAGTGATGGATGGAGAGGGCAGGATGGATGGATGGATGGATGGATGGATGGCCATGACTGGGAGGGGGCCGGCTGTCTAGCGGCGTGGTGCTGGCCCGGGGGAAGGGGTGGGGGGCCGGGTGGGTGTGCCCCGCTCTCCCTGGCGCTGCCGCCGCGGTCCGCCCCACTCACAAGGTGCCTGAGCCAGAGAGCGAGCAGCAGCGCCGCGTCCCCGCCGCCCTCCGCAGCGCCCGCCTCGCCATGCCCAACTTCGCCGGCACTTGGAAGATGAGGAGCAGCGAGAATTTCGACGAGCTACTCAAGGCGCTGGGTGAGGCGCGGGGGAGCCGGGCAACGGGCTGTGTCCCGCGGGAGGGGACACGGAGTGGCAGCTGCAGCCGCGCTCCGGTGCCCGGTGTCTCCCGGGAGAGCTCCGTGCGTCAGCCGCGGGCAGGAGAAGCTCCTGCCGGTGCGGGCGATGGCTGAGAGCCGTAACCGGGGAGGGGCGGTCAAGGCACGGCACGGTCCCCGCCTCACCTGCGAGCGCCGGCAGTCCTGCTCCGGGGAGCCGGGCTGCGGCTGGCCCGGCGCTCTCCCGCGGGGATCTCTGAGAGAGCCCGCGTGTGCCGGCCGTGCGGAGCCTGCCGGAGCGCCGCAGCTCCCGAGCGCCGCAGCTGTGCAGTAGGGCTACGCGCGGTGCCCCGGCCTGTCGCCCCGCTCCCCGATCTGCGTGATGCTGGACGAGGTCAGCCCAGGGTACCTCTGGCGACTTCAAGCTCTGTTTCCTCCCCGCTTCGCCCAGGTGTCAATGCCATGCTCAGGAAAGTGGCGGTGGCAGCTGCCTCCAAACCCCATGTGGAGATCCGCCAGGACGGGGACCAGTTCTACATCAAAACTTCCACCACTGTCCGTACCACTGAGATCAACTTCAAAATCGGGGAGAGCTTTGAGGAGGAGACGGTGGATGGACGAAAGTGCAGGGTAGGAGGAGAGCTGGGGCGTGTGTGTGTGTGTGTGTGCGTGACCAAGTTCTTTTTAGACTGGACAGATACATCTGCTGCTCGTGTCCCCAGACAGTGGCATTGCTGCCCTCCACCCTCTTCTTGCCAGAAGAAGGGGGTTCTTGATGGTCACCACTTTTCTTGTCCCTCTTGCGGGATAAAACTGAAATCCGAAGGCAACAGCACATGACAGGTCCCAAAGGCGGAGTTCAAATACCTGGTTGCCAGCTTGGCAGGGTTTAGTTCTGCTCTTTTTGCTTTTCTCTCCCCTGAAGACCTCAGCTGCAGTGAAAACTCTCCCCAGCCTCTGTCCCTGACAGAAACACGGGAAATGGTGGAGCGAGAGAGACCTCAAGAGTCAGGATTTAGTGCACAAACCTGACATAGCTTTTGTCCTAGATTGAATCAGATGAGTTCTCAAGCAGGACCACAGACAGTTGGCAGCTTGGGGCTGAAATCCTCTTTCACACCCTTGCAAGTGCATGTGTCCAGTTCACTGATCAGATAGCTCTTTAACAGTATAAGGCAGGCTTTCAGCTGGTATTATACCATCTCCTTGAGCAGAAGTGCATTAGAGGGCATTCACTGGAGTGTTTTGGGCTTGATTCTGCATGTGAGACCCTGCTCCTCTACCTTTGTAACCACTTCTGTGGCCATGGAGGGGGATGTAACTTGGCAGCCTCTGACACCAGGTTCTTGCTCGTGTAGATATGTGGGATCTGAGGTTTGGGGAACTGGGCTGTGGTCATAGCTGCCTTTTGAAAAGCATTATTGAAGGCATGGGTTAGTTATGCTTTCTTTGAGCACATTACTCTCACGCTTATTTTAAAAACATATGAGTATATATAAAATTCTTATAAAAGAAGTACAAAGAAAGAGTATCAGAATGTAGTCTCAAATGAGGATCACGTTTTAAAAGTATCCAATGCTGATGAAATAATCTACTTTCCAAAATATAATCTCTCCTAATTCTTGGGTCAGCTTTTGAGACTGTTTGCATCACTAAAAATTCAGAACTTACTGTCTTCAGTGCAATTGCTGTCAACATAAATTTATGTAAAAGGAAGCAGATTCTGGGAGTCAGTGAATATTTAGAACATCCACTTTCTCTCTAGGATGAGTTATCATATATTTAACAGTTTGTTCAGGAAATGCTGCTGGCTTTGTTAATTTATCCTGTTCGGCAAAAGTAGTACTGTAGTGTCTTCATACATAATGCATATACAATAAATGTGACCCGCTTTCTAGAGAAGGATTTATTGCTGCAGATGGAAAAACAATAATTATCGCTGTAAGCTATGAAAGTTGGAAAAACCTGAAAGAAATGGGTTTTGTGAAGTAGTAAATTTTTTCCATATGTTGTGAAATTATTTATAGTCCACTCTCAGGAATAAGTTGTACTGCTGTGTGTATATAACCAAGATGTGGCCACAGAGCAGAAACTGACAGATAATAAAATAATACTCCAGAATGTAATTTCCAGTATCTGGAAAAACTGCTGACTGGTGATAGATTTTGATATACTTTATGGGGTGGAGGGTTTTGTACTGCCAACTAATTTGATCCGTTGTTCATGCAGACAAAGATGGAATCATATGTCGTTGTACTTCAAGACACAGCTTCTACAACTGCCATTTGAGCTGGCTTGTTGGCTTATCTATTGTTTTGAAAAATATTTTAAAAGTAAACAGCTAATTTTAAATCAAAGTAAAGGGGTTTTTTCCCTTGGAAAGTCTGGGAAGTGTTAACTTGAATTTAGACATACATATGCATACACATGCATGTATATGTATATGTATATGTATATGTATATGTATATACGTATATGTATATAATCACAGACTAATAAATGTCTCCCCTGTGTCGTTATAAAGCAATTACTTGAACATTCATTACAGGCATCCTTCTGCACAGCTGTTCCATTGCACTGTGGAGTAATAGTTCAGTGCTAGAGTGAAAAGCAACAGAGTCAGGGCTTGCCTGTTTGTGAAAGTTAAACAAAATCCTGTAGTTTTGGGTTCTTTTACTTTTCAGTGGTTTCATATTCATTATTCAAACACTTTGAAAAATGTCCAAGGGTATTTCAATTTCCAGACTCACAACCTTTAAAAAGTAATGCCACAAACACTTGAATTCTGACAACATTTCTTTAATTTGGCTGTGATTTATTCTAGTTTGTTAGCTCAATATGTTTAATACACAGTTAACTTGGCATGGTGCCATAGAGCAGGAAAGATTGTAAGTGACAAATACTGCATTATTTATGACCACAACATGATATATAGAATTGTTTATGCTCTTACTCTAAGGGGACTTTGTAGTGATAAATAACATGTCAGAACAAATCATATGTGTACAAAGATGCTTGGGAATGTAAGCACTACATTAGCATGTTCCTAAATTACGCTCTTCAACATCAAGCATTTGATGGAGACTAAAACATTTGCAATTACTTTGTTATTAATATATACCTCTTTCCAAAATGCCCCATCACACCTTAATTTTTATTTCACCACTTTCCACTGATGACTTTTTTCCTTTGCCTTTATCTATCTCTGTGTTGCTCCTTTAGTGGAGCAATTATTCTCACTATTGCTCATTGTTGTCTCTGTCTCATGCTGCTGGGGACTATAATTAATGTATTTCCTAATGGTTTTCTTGCCTGCAGAGTTTGGCCACTTGGGAGAATGAAAACAAGATCTATTGCAAACAAACTCTTATTGAGGGAGATGGTCCCAAAACATACTGGACTCGAGAACTAGCTAATGATGAGCTGATTTTGGTAAGAACTTTGAACCCACTCAATACATGCACCATATTAACAGGTTTCTTTGTTACCATGTAGCATGAGTTATTATTTTTCCTTACTTAAATTCATCTGGAAGACTACCATTTTCATAATCCTCTACCTTACATTTAATACATTGCTTTTTTCCATTCTTGTTATTATTTTAAGAACAAATGGAGATGTATGCACGTTCTGACTTGCATTTGATTGTTAAAACTTTTACCATACGTGTATGGTAGAATAATCACAAATGGGCCACTTCTACTCTGGAAATTCACAACATCATGAAAGAATTTGCTTGATTTATTGCAGATTTTCTCTGGTGAAAGTGAGATTAAGGCATCTCATTTCTGGAGAATCTTGTTTTTTAGGAATGTGCATAATATTGTTTCTTATCCATGGTCACATGGTATATAGCAGGAAAGATATGCATTAATCTCTCCTAAAAGATATGCTTTAATCTCTCCTGTTTATGAAAAAGATGTAATTTCCTCCCCTATCTCTGCCACCTTCCCCAATTCCCTGATCATCTCCGAGTCAGATTCAGAATTGTCTTCATGAGTTTCTTAGAAATACAGAGATTTGCACATTTGCTGTCAGCCAACATCCCCCCAGTTGTGTGTGACCTTCCAGCTGGCAGCAGGGTAACTGTGGGCATTCTGAGCAGCACCTCTGCAACTGCCTCGCCGTGCCCACCATCAGTCATGCACGGCTTATTTATTTAGATTGTACTTACTTCTGTTAGAGTTCTCTTCACTGAATCTTTCCTCAGTAGTCACTCCACATTAATTTACCAGTATCCAGACCTGAGTAAAGACGCAGTAGCACAGTTCAGCTCAAGTTCAGAGTAATTTCATTGCACATGTTCTTACTAGTGAATTCCGGATAAATAGTTGATTAGACTGTTATGCCTCATCAGTTTGGGCATGGAAGACAGGCTCCTGGAGTGGTGGGTAAGAAAACATCAAAGCAGGGAGGTTTTATTTCGAACTGTCACACTAACTAAACCTCTGCACTTTAAAAAACGAACAGTGTCCCCAGTGTTTCTCTAAAGCAGATGGAGTTCTGTTTTTAAGATTGCATCTGAAACAGAAACAGGACCCAAACCTAACCAAGTATAAACAAAAAGCTTTTAAAGTGTTAATGTTATTCCAGACATCTTGGAACTGTTCACCCACCCCTTATGAGGACATGTATGCTGTTAGTGAAATCACACTGGTTTCTAATGAATGAATACTCCACTGCTGCATAATTTCTTTTGACTCAACCACTGGAATTCTTTATATTATCACAAAACTATAGGAGGCAAAGTACTTTGATCTATGCTTTGCATCTTTATATGTAATGCAGTGTACAAAATGTATTCTCAACTATAACTTTTCCAGCTTTCTAACAATACATTTCTGTAGTTTATTATTTAAGCAACAAGCTAATGAGGCAGCTGTTAAATAAAGTGCACTGCTCCGAGCAAAGCAAGAAAGCTGCTCATAATACAATTGCCTCCTGCAAGCAGCAATGTGAACTTGCCCTGCTGGGGAAGAATAATGAAGCTGGATAAGAAACCAGAGTGATTCAAAGATTTAAAGCCATCTAACCTTTTTTCTTGTTTAATACAATCTGTTGAACTTTTCTGGATTAATTATTTTTCCAATTAGGATATAAATTAGAACAACTCGCTTCTTATTAAAATATTTCCATTTGTAGGAACTCAGAACTTTTGGTAAGTCGATTTAGTGGTTAATTTCCTTGCCATTAAAATACACACATTACTTTTAATCGTATGTGTAGATTCGACTTCCAGTCATTACATATTGTGTATAAAAGAACCTAAATAATATGTCTAAAATTTGTTATTGCAAATACTTCTCTTAACACCACTGATCAAGCCACCTCTTAGAAGAACTTTCTGGTTGTTAAGCTAAACCACTGGAAGACCTTGAGCCTTTCAATGTAAAGAAAGCTTTCACTGAACCATTATTTGAGTGCTTTTTTAACCCTGTCCAATTTATCAATTTCCCTCCTAAACTAAGAAAACCAGCATGGCATGTACTGTTTTGCTAGCAATCCAGCACCTGATGTTACAATGATCTCATCTCCCTACTCTTATCTCAAATGATCCTGACTTATATGCAAAGGCCTTGTTAATTCTCTTCTGGTTTCCATTTCCTCACACTGATCCCCTTCCCGTCTCTGGCAAGCTGGAATTACGTTCATTGGTTGCAATGTGTGATTTTACTGTGGCCATTATGAAAATATGGTATTTGTTTCTGAGTGATCCATTGGGATCATTCTCTCTGGGTTTTTTACTATTCAATATGATATACAGTTTCATTCTCCTACCTCTTTTTTTGAGCATAGTGGCCTCTTTTGCTTTATTAAGTGTTATGACAATAGCTGGTCCTCAGGACAAGTATTTTCAAGCCCTCATGACATTTGATGAGACTGAATGTACAGATCTTTGAAATACATGGGTTCACTATCTGATAGCCAAAATCTCAGCAATGAGGTGTTTCTGAGAGTAATGGTGGTGTGAGATCTCTGGTCCTTTGTAGAAGCTGATATGGCCAAAATTAACCCTTCTGGGAGGCAACGAAAGGTTCTACAGTTTGGAGAGAGATAGAAGGGGATAAGCTACATTTTCTTGTCTGTGGTCCCTAATTTTAAAGCCCTGGAACATTCCTGCAGACAACTGGTCTTTAGAAGCTAAACTATTTGAAGGGATTGGCTGAGGTGTGCTCAGCAGCTATAAAAGGGAACAAGGTAGGAATAAGATCCCTTAGTGAGAAGACTCTTTTGATCTCTTGCCTCTCCACTGTGTTTGAGTTTTTCATCACTCCAGTGAACAAAGATTCAACTTAGATTATTTTATTTTATGCTTGGCAAATTTCCTTGGATCTGAGTCTGCAAACCCCCACTTACATCTTACTTCTTCAAAACCAAGATCACAATGAAGAAAAGAAAAAGAGATGTTTATCTTCTCCTTTCTTTCTTCTTCCACCCTCAGAGCTTTCTTAGGGATCTTTAGGACCTGAAATTCATTCTCATTCAGTTTTGCTGCCCATATTGCTTCAAATATTTCAAAATTCCCATCTTCACACTTCTCAAATCTCCCTACCTACCTAAGAAATGTTTTCTGTTCCTTTGCTCTCTCTGATGTGCTTCAGTAAGGCTCTGCTTCTGTTTCTCTATCCAAAGATCTTTCAAGAAGTCTTGAGACTCCTTATTTGCTATTACAAGCATTTGCAGAAGAAATCAAGAAAAGTCATACCCTGTTTGAAAGAAGTTGCAAGAAAGAATCTAAACTGTGTTAGACTGAGGCATGAATTGAAGAAAGGCTTGGGGTAACAGGCAGGGGGTAAGGAATTAATTTTACTCTGTTAGTACTGGCTGCATAAATGTTGGAGCTTTGCCACATAATTTTGATCTAATATGCTGCATTACTTCGGGGACCCATTTGTTTATGATATTTTCCTAGTGTAAGGATATATTTTTCTCTCCAACACAGCATATTAAATAAAATGCATTTATTATGCCATATAATAAAAAAAAATCAGTGTTTAATTGCCATGACTACCACAGAGCTAAAATAGAAACCATATTACTGTTTAATTATCAATCTTTCTTGCATCCTGGCAGAAGAATTCCTTATGTTCTTCAAAGATATTTCCTTGGAGTAAAATGATGGTCTTCCAATTCACATCATGTCCTCTGGTACACAGATGCTGAGAACACACTGTTTAGTTACCAAAGGTTTTCTTTACCTTCAGTTGCCTTCAGTTCTCCTTAGCTCCTTGCAGCATGGAGAATGAAATTGCTCTTATTAGTAAATAAATATTTGGCTCATACAATGACAGATGTAGGTCTAAATCCTATAAGAAAAAGAGTTCTTTCAGCTAAGGAGGGGAAGGAGGATCAAGTTCTGCTTTGGAAAAAAGATGGTCTGAAAACTAGATCTTTGATCTAAAACTAGAGCATTGGAACTTCTTTCATCAGAGCTGTTTAATCTCATCTGATGCACTTGCTGGGATTTGAGTGCTGCATTTTTAGAATTACTGAACAATGTAGATAAAAATTACATGGAATGTGCAAGCAAGAGAGGGTGGAAAGGGTAGTTCCCCACTAAAGTCCACATTTATTTGTCTTGACTGTATCTTTATATTGTACTTTAGGATTGTAATGCATACAGAGAGTCAGAATATCTATATTTATAACTCTACATTCATAACTATACTTGGGTTAGCATTTGAGCAATCAAGATCAGAATATAACACAAAAATATGAATTTCCTTTGCTTGTCTGGAAATTATGATCTGGCATTAAGTGGCTTTTCTTCCCTTTATTCTACTCATAATGTTTTTGTTGTTGCTGTGTGTTTTTGTCAGGGACATTAATGAGCTATCAGTCACTTATGTAAGTCAAAAGAACAAAAGGTCTGCTCTTTGCAAAGTTAAAGGATGCTGCTTACAAATATTGGCTATTCAAATGAGACACATTTATATGCAAACTTTGGGCACATTGCTGCTTTCACGACTGCTCATGCCTCTATAGATTTAAGTTTAATCTATAACACACAAACGTTAATGTGGATGATTACTAAAGAGGGGCTTTAAAAACAGCCTCTGACCACATTTTACACAGTTCATGTATCACACAGGGGTTCTCAGAATCAATCGTAGCAAGGGTCAAAGATCACAACATTGGTGAGGGTTCAAGCATGGTTTCTATTCTTCATTCCCTCCTCAGAAAAATCATGCTGTAGTTGATTAAAACTGGTGAACTATGGTGCCTAGATGAGCGAGTGAACATTTTTTAAATGATTTTGCTGACTCCTAAAATTAAACATAGTAGATGAGAAGGGTCAATGCAGATTTGGAAAGAGATTTTGCAGTGGAATGCTGAAATGTGTGATGTGCCTACGTGCCTAAGCCTTGTATTGAACAGTGTTAAACTACCTAAGTGTTTAACTTCTCTTTAACTTTTGGAGAGTGGTCTTATATTAAATCAGTTATCAAAAGGAGGGTCTACTCATATCAAGCTCAGAATGAGGGGGTTGCGCTATCGTCATTAGAGCAGCCTTGATAGAAGTTCAGGAGCCTGTAATAATGTATGTGTGTGTGTTGCATGGGCCTAATGCTTTAATTTATTCTTTGCCATGAGCGGATTTACAAGGGGGCTTAGGGATCTACAGCCCTTGCTCACTACTACAGCCTAGTCTGGATTACATCCCAAACAGAGAAAGAAGCCAAAGCCATTTGCATTTTGGCTGCACCCAATCCTGAACATAGCCTTTTGTAATATCACTTGTAGCTTAGATGTCCTCTGTGCACTGGCTTTCAACTATAACTGGGAGATACCATTGTCTCAGATCTCTGTCATTCATTTTCTGCATGACTTTGAGGAAACTGTATAATACAGCAGTGCTCAACCACAAATACTGACATTTAGGCTCCTTGAGAAATAACCTAATTTTGCATGGTCCTGTCAATTGATATCCTGAGGAAAGTGAGGTTGTGTATTGGGTTATTTGCTATTATAAAGTGGGGGCTGCACGTTCAGTGACTATGGCCTCATAAGGATCAACCTCTTTCCTAAAATATTATGGGAGTCAGGAGGAGAATGGAAATAGGCAACATGTCTTTGTTGTGAAGATTTATAGCTTTATTCTAGATAACATGGAAGTTTGCTCATGGACAAAGCCTTTTCTGAGGATTCATTTAAGTAATACCTTCTTTTCTCCATCAGTTTGCTGATGGATTCTGTCTTCCTTTTGTAAGTTGCCTCTGCATTTTGAACAGTCATGAGCAGATAAAGGGATTTTTGCACACACTGACAGAAGTGATCTTTCCCAGGTGATTGTTTCAAAGACACTCTTCTTAATTATACTGTGTGCTCCACTTACCACAAAGGCTCCTCAGCAAATGTTTATAAAGAAGACCTTCAAAAAGCAGATTTGCTTCTACAGAAATATATTACTGCCCTGTAATTCTCTTTTAATCTCTCATGATGTCAGTGGTCATCAGATTTTGAGTGAACTGAGAGAGGTCATTTTATTGGATTATCCCCCTGCACAGGGCTTTGTTTGCAGTGTGCTTTTGGACTCTTAGCTACAGATTATGACAAGCTAAGTGAAGACAACAATTCTGTAATTTGGAGTCATTGCACATTTAAAATCCTATTTTAGATTTAGATAGCAGCCTTGCCTTGTAGCATTTTGTCAGATAAGTGGAACCTTGCCAAGCTGATGAGAAGGTGGTGTTTGAAAATCCTGCATCTTCTCATTACATCTGAATTACAGTTTGGTAGCATTGCTCTTTTTTTTAGTTGCTCTGATGGAACTTCACCACCAAATAGCCAGGTTTGCCCACCGTCTTTCATTTGGAAGTTTGACTGCTTTGGCTCATGGAAATCTTTAAAGTCTGCTTATTGTAACAGGAACTATCACTTCTTTTGAGTCTAGAATTAGAACCATAGATGCTAAACTGCTTTATCCTACCACCGAATACAAGGATTTAAGTGTGAAGGAGAGGGGAATAACAGACTTTTAACTTGGATCCTCTCCTGACCCTGGGCCCAGCTGTACATTAGACATTTCTGTGAGTTACCACAAGAAAAAGAATGCAACAAGTTTGAACATGTTCCTCTTTGCTTTCTTTAGCAACACTGACTGGAGTTTTATCAACAATGATAGTAAGTTGCAATAAGATAGGGAAACACCTTTTGTGTAAGTCGTGTGCATAACTGTGACAATAAAGCTCTCTATTTATGTGCTTCAATTATATTGTTAATCATCTGAATGTGTATAAGGTATGAAATCTAAGTGCTAAAAAATGCAGCTTATTCCTGAAACAGGTCAGAGGCCACATAACCTAAGCTGGGTCTTCAAGGAAAGGATGTCTTGGTTGTTTGAGAAGTGCCCAGTGGTGACACGGTGCTCCAGAATAATTGTAATTGTGCTTTGCATGATTTCTATCTCTTTACAATCTAGATTTAAAGACATTATTGTGTTAAATTATAGTGGTTTTCCAGACTGTGGGACTGGTGTGTTGCAGAGTCCTTGTGTGTAGCAATTGATTTTTTGTTTTGGTTTGGTTTTTTTTTTTTTTTTGGGTTCCCTGACTATGTCCATGTTTTCTGCACTTGATTTTTGTCTAGAGTAACTTGAATGCAGTCCTTTGCCTGAAATTTTCAAAAGTCCAGAAGTCTATCTGGAGCTGGATGTTGGAAGTACAAAATGAGGAGCCGGTGACCTGTGTCACAAGCAGGCTGAGCTGTGACTCTCTGAGTGCACAGCGGTCAGTCTCCGGTGCTGGTACTCACCCATACTACTGAGCTTTCCCAGAAAGTCCTATGTCTTTTTTCTTCCTCCACAAATTTTTATCTTTATTTCCACACTCCCACCTATGAATCTTCCAAGGAAGCTGCCAGTCAGACTACACTGATGTCTTAGGAGCAAGCTCTGCCCAGGAGCACTGTCTTAGAACTGGACACAGCAATTTTAGACGTTCAGATCTACAGTGGCTCCCTTGAAGTATGAATCACATCTATTTCAATCTACTCTTCCCTGTAGTGTTCCTTCTCAATACAACTGCTCATCTGTTTTGAGAATAACTGCTGTTGCACAGCTTTAGGGGAAGGAGTTTCTCTCTCAACTTGCCTGAAAGAACAGACATAAATTTATCAGGGAGGTTGCATGAGTTTTGGCAAACAGCTGCTGCAGTCTTTCTCATTAGAATTGGCTGATGTGGCACCCACTCACATCACAAGATGTGGCTGCATGGCTGTGCAGCTCCAACTGTCAGACTGGGGCTGTGCCAGCTCTGGAAGAACACTATACAGGGACTGTTTTACTACTGTTTATGATTTGTGCTGAAATAGCAGCAGGGGACCCAAACCTCACTGTGCTTAGCAGTGCCTGAATGTGAAAGACAATCACTGTCGCAGGGACCTTACAGTCTCCACAGACAACCTTGAGCCCTGGATGTCTTGACTCTTACTTCCTTTCTCTGGCAAAGCTCCTGCTGACATAATTTTGCCTTTGTGGATACTTTGGAAATGTTGAAGGAAGCCATAATAAGGGTATTTACAGCTGGTGCTATGGACAGTAGAGAACTATCCACGTCCTTTAATGTTAATTTTCAGATGTATTAATGTATAAGCTAAAAATATGTATTAAGCACTGATGTGATATTGATATGCATAAAACCAAAGTCTGTATATCCAAAATACTAACAGACTTGTCACCCCAACAAAGAGAACAAAATTTAAGCCAGTCAGTTTTAAAGCCAAGTCCTTCCAAAGTGTCGGCCAAAACAGGTGTAGAAAGCGTTAAAACAAATAGCCCAGCTGAATTTTCATAACACACTGGGGTAGCTCTTAATGTGTGCTTTTCAGTGAGACCTTGGCAGTGACCACAACCAGACATCCCACCTCAGAGCTTGTTAGTGCTGAGCGCAAAACCGTCTGTCGGGGTAGCTGAACATGAAGTTTTTTGCAGTCTCTATTTCCTCACTCTTGCCCCCATTGTTTCCTTCCTGTTTAATTGCTTAAATTTTAGCCTGCCAGACCTGAAATTACATGCAAACCCTTTGGCTTTCTCAGACAGCTGCCACAACCATTGTCCTGCCTACATGTCCTGATAATCTGTACGGCATTACAGATCCTTATCATCGTTAACAAACTCACTGGTTAAGGTCACAGTGTCCTGAAGGAAGGTTGTCATTGACACTGCCCACAGCCCAGCCCAGAAGAGAGGATTTGGTATGCCAGCATGGGGTGTCAGCAGCTTGCAGCAGCATTTTGTTTATAGGCATACATTCTCCTGGTCTTCCTCTTTCCTCCACTGACTTCATTTGCCTGCTTGGATTTATATCTGCAAATATCAAAGAATACCTTTGGAACATGCCATCAGAATTCCACCCTCAGCATTTCTAGTTCAAAGTGCTGCAACTCTTTCTAAATATAACAACAGTACATTCCAAATTCACTTTCTTTTCTCATGTTTATTTATCAATTCATGCCAAGAAACTACAGAAAAAGAGAATCTATGCATCATTTATCATTCTGACAAAATCCATCCTGCCTTGAGAAACAGGTCATTTACATTGCAGTCCTCTTTCTAAATGTCTTCTTTCTTTACTCTCATCTGTCAAAAGACAGAAGAAAAAATATTTCTGCTGTAGAACCAATTACTTTAGTAAAAATAACACTTTGAAGTGGTGTTAAATGTTTGCTGGTTCTACCTCTTCTGATTGATTTTTATTTCTTTTCCAGACCTTTGGTGCTGATGATGTTGTGTGCACAAGAATTTATGTAAGAGAGTAAAAACATCGATTTACTTGTCATCTGGGATGAAGCGGAGAACTGTGAAAACCCCCAGTATAACGAGTATCTGTGTGTGCTGTTACTAACGCGGTGTTGTATGTGACTGTGTGTGTTATATCTGAACCCAGATCCTCTGTTAAGTGTATTTTGCTTTCATTTTTCATTTCAGACACTATTCCTTTCCACTTTTTTATGCCATCAATTTTCATGTCTGCTTTGTATTTTGTAGTTGTCACTTGCTATGTTCTCCTCAGTTATTAAACTTATTGGGCATAACTCACAGCCGTTTGGGGGTGTTTTTAATTGAAAACCCAGCAGTGCTTTGGTTAGGACTGAAACACTTTTTACCCTCTGCTGAAGTCAGTGTGTAGTTTCCCTGCCATTGGCAGGTCCTGTGCTGTCAGGGAACACCTCCTAGGGCAACACAAAGGGATGGAGAGCAAGTGGATGGCAAGGCCTTTCACAGAGCTGTTCTCTTGAACCCAGAGCTCTGCTTCTTTCCTTCTTTCTGTCTTCTCTCCTCCTTTCTCCCCTCTCTTGTCCTCTCTTCCTCCCTGTTGAGGAAAAATTTGTGTATCCTGTGATTGCTGGGACTGTGATTCAGCTGAACCAGATATGACAAGACGAGATCTTTCTCCTCTTTCCTGCAGCATCTCTGAAGAATGCCCAAACTTCCCTGTTGAGACATGCATTATCCAAGTACAAAACCCAGCTGTAACTACAGGAAAAATAACATTGTGATCATGATTAATACTTTTTGTCATCACATCCAAGCACCCTCAGGCATGATCAGAGAGCCAGAAGAATCTGACAGACTTTACTTGTTTTGGCCATAAAAAAATATAGCTGAGGTATGCTGCTTTTCTTCTACTTTCTCACCTGTGACAAAGAAGCTTCACTCCCCCTCCATGTTACAACTCTCACTTTTGGTGATTCAACGTTTCATTCTTTGAGCAACTAAGTGTTTCACAAACCAGGGCCATAGTTCAAGAATGAAAGAAACACCAAATTTAATGTATTTATTCTGGCTCAGAGTTCTGGCCCCAGCACTATCAAGTATTAGAATCAAGCTGAACAGACATTCCACTAATGAACCAGATAGTCTTCAGTTCTTCAGCCTTCGAAGTATCTGGAGATTGAGACTAGAAGCACTACTTATTTTAGTGCAATACACAAGCTTATCTGACCAGCTTTTATCTTTGCAAGAATAATTTTTCTGCTTCATGTCACACAATCATATAAGATTTTTAAGAGGTTCAGTGTTAGCAGAATATATGCCCTGTTCACTGGATTGTGCTCACTATTCAGAACAGGAAAATAGGACCAAAACTTACTCATCTTGGGACATCCATGACAAATTACTCTGTCTCTTCAGCCCTCACACAGCTATGCAGAGAAATCCCCTTTGACAGGATTGTCAAACTGCCATGGAGAAATCAGCCAGCTGTTCTATTTATTGCAGTGTGGCTACAGAAGCACAAGAGGAGAGAAACATACAATGTTTTCTGTCTCCTCTGCTCTGACAGGTCATGCTTGCTCTCTCTGCCATCAGCACTCAAGATACCATATTGCAGCTGAAAAGAGGGTTCTTCCACACTCTAACTGTAAGCCAAATCCTATTTCTGAGACCTCAGTTCTATTGGTATCAATCAAATACAGTGCATGTTGGCCCACATTGAAGCAGGGACCGAAATTAGTTCATTGAGGTTCAGATAGAGCTGAAGAATGAAGTAAGAATGAAACCATGAGAGGGAATGACAGGGATCTATATTTATTTTCTATCTTTTAAGATTCAAATTAAAATAGTTGGGTGTTTTGTTATAAACAAGTTCCTCTTCAGGACTATCTGGATCTGCTTGTGCTATCAGCTGTGCCAAAGGGACTCCGCAAAAAAGTGCCAGGCTTTGAGCTAGCTCAAAGCTGCTCAGGGGTGCACACAAAACTGTCCTGCCACATCAAGGCTGAGCAGTAAATAGCACTGTATTGCAGGGCATGTTGGCACAAGTCAGGTTCCAGAGCACCAAGAGCCCATCAACACCACAGAGACTTTGCCTCCACCTCCAAGAAGCGCGTGGTGGATGTGGGGGCTGGTACAAGTTGAGGAGGCAAGTAGTAGAGACAAAGCCAGTGAGTAGCAGGGCTGTTTTGCCATTCCAAGAAAATATGCCACTCTTAGCAATTACCTTTTCCACCTGTGTCTAAAATAGCCCTGATACACAGTTTGTGAGGGTTCAGCAAGGTATTGGCATGAACCTCACACTGTCTAAAGAGAGTGAGTGCATTTAATGGAAGCAACAACTTCTGTGTTTCATTTCTAGGAAGGCTCAAGCTAATGTGTTGTGCTGCTCAAGCAAATACCCTTCAGAAAACTTTCCCATCAACTGGAAAATACCAAGTCAGGTTTCCATCCAGTTGGCAACTACTATGCAAGTAGTAAAGCATGAGCTATGTAACGAGCTTGTAGGAGTTATGATTAAAAACAGGCTCTGGAGATATGAGCTACCCTGAATAAGTGGGAACTTTCTTCTTCCGGGCTTGAAGCTGTTCCCCAATGCTTCATTTGCAGTCTGGCATGACAGAAGTTCTTTTCTTTAATAATTTCAGTGTGGAAGCTTCACCACTTGATTGACATTTGTGAAGTTATAATAAAGTTACTGGTGCATGGGTAAATTCCTATGAACAGAGACTAGAACTGGTCCAGGGTGTTAGTTTCATGGCTCATTGTTGAAAGTGCAAAGGCCAAATTGCATTTTGTGAGTCCTCTTGGATTTAAAAGCCTTCAAATCTAGGCACTCAAGGATTTGGAGTGAATTTACTGGCCAAAAGCCTTGCAATTGTCTCCTGCCTTTTCTTTTCATTGCTGATATTAAGATCCTTTGGGAACGTGGAAGTTGAATAATGCTGTGGTGGCCAACAGAGACCGTTTTATCGACTTTTTGTGTAAAAAGTCATGAATTCACACCTACCCCCTCCTCCAGATGAGGTGGTGGAAGCAGAGTAGAATTACTGTAGTTTGCATCCACAAAAATTAAGTCTCATGGTGTCTGAGGGTTAAATCATTGCTTAGCAGAATAGGGTCCTGAAAGCTTCAGGTGGCTGCTCTCTGCTCACAGGAGGGAGGGACTTCTCTCAGCAAAGGTGCCAGAACAATGGAGCACGCAATTAGGATTACGTAAGTGGTTTGTTGATTATTTGATAGCATGTGGATGTGTGAAAAGGGCCCCAGGGATTTCACAGATATTGTCTTCCAGATTCAAGTCAAAGAGACACTGTCTGGAACTCTAGATAATCAGCCAAGGACAGAACCTGGCTCACAGTTATGTATATCAGTGAGGAAGCAGAAGCTTCCCCTCATGCTGCTATGTTCTAACGCTTTGTCACTTGGGCTGGAAACCCTCTGTGGTTCCAAGCACTGACTGGTGACAAACATGGCCCACCTCTGTCTGGATGGCTGCTGACTGACCACTGTATGCATAAGCATCTCCCCCATCTGCAGTTTTGCATGTCCCTGTGCCCTATAAGCCAGACTCCTGAGCTCTGCAGTGCTCAATGCTCATGGCCAAAGGACTTTCTGACAATATAAATGAATGCATGAGGGAACCTTCCTTGTGAGTTTATTACGTGCTACTGTTTATGTTTGAGAGCATTTCTCCGCACAAAGACAGCAGAATACAGCCAGCTAAGAAGGTGAGAAGTCTTCCTCCTTGAAGTATAAAGGCTTTGTCTTGCTGTTGCCTGAACAGTCCTTGAATGGATAAGTACAAGTGAGTATTCAGTATTACGCCTGAACACAACTTTCTACAGCTACTTTAGATATCCTATGTAACCAAGATATCTACACGAAACTGGGTCTTCAGGAGAGCTGTGCCTTTTTTTGGAAAGGCAGCAGTAAACCTGGGACAAAGCCTGAGGGCATCATAACTGAGGTGGATCTGACTGGGCAAGTGACTGCCAGCCTCTGTGCCTGCAGGCTTGGGACTGAACACTGCACAGGCCATGCTGTGGCTGCAATAACCAACTGCTACAGCGAGACAAAGAAAGGGTTATACAGATATCTGCAGCAACTTGGCACTCGGGTAACATTTCACAACAACAAGACTTGCCCACATGAGTGGAACACTAGGATCCAGCGGCCATATTCTCTGCCCTAAGGCAAGAAGGGTTCATTTTAGGATTTTCCTTTGATTTTCCATACTTTATTCTTAAGCTGCTTTCATAAAACATTTATTGTTTTTCTTCAGGAAAAATAAACATCTGAACCAGTAAACAGATCAGACAGTGAAGTAGGATTCAAAATAATCCACTGTGGGAAACTCAAAATATGAAAAAAATTCTCAGCCAGAAATATGATACTGCATTGAACAGTTCAGTTCATACATATCTGTCCCACAAGCTCTTTTTGTGTGGATCAGAGCTGTCCCATTGCATGCTGTGTGCTCTGCAGACCTAGTGCTGCTTTAGCTCAAGTGATCACTTCTTGCACACTGAGTGCAAAGAGAACTATTTCTGCTGACAGAAAGCCCCAAACCCCACATGGCTGCAGAATCCAGAGTCTTTGAATCTTTTTAAAATACATGCTCTCTGAGCACTTCCATGCCAGAAGTGGAACAACCTGATGCTCCACCAACATGATCTGTGGCAGGCACACAGCTCTTTTTCCATGTTCTCAGAACAAAGAGGAACATGGCAGCTAAACTCTTTTACAGGCTTGATTAAGATTTGCTGTTAGAATTTGCTGTATGGTCAACTCCTGCAACCAGAGAAGAAGGTGGTGAGGCTTGAAATGGTTTCTGCAGCAGACAATACCACAGCCTTCTACTAGACACTGCACAAACCAGCTGCTCACAAGGAGAGGAAGCTCAGTTGCTCAAGCAGAAAGGATGTGACAGCCTAGGTGAGTGTCTGAACTACGGATTTCTTAAAAGCCCTGCAGATATGTATCTCAACATTAATCTTCACAGGATATTCCTGTGGAACTGGGGGACTGATTTCATCATAAGTCTGATGAGTTCACAGAAAGTTTTCAAAGGGCTGAAGCTTTCATGTCTAAGTAGCTGCTGCTGCTGGGAGATAAAGGTGCAATTGGAGTTGCAGTGATCTTACAGAATTGCAGACAGGAATAGCTATAGTGGGTCAGTGTAAAGGTCTGCTCTCCTCCAGAATTCAGTGCCTAAGACTCTTCCCTGAGACTCTTGGGAGCCTGCATATCAAAGTTACTTGGAAAGATCTTTTGAGCACTAATATATAGTCCATGTCAGTGCTGAGATTCTGCTGCTTTTAAGAGGTTGATGATTGCTGAAGCTATTGCTTTCTATTTCTCTTGCTGCAGTTGGGAGATTTTTAAAATGTTCCATGTGTGGAAGTTTATGTAGAATTGACACTATGCCATAATGATGCGTAGTCAGTCTGGAATATCTAAATAATGATATTAATTTGCATGATCCTCCATAGGGTGTGCCAGGACATCAGCAATGACTGTAGTGAGAAAGTCCATCTCTGAAGTAAGCACCTAATAACTCTTTTTGCAGGAGTTTTTAACACTGAGCTTAGGCATGTGGCAAGGCTAGAGACTGCGAACATATTGCAGTTATTATGGAGCCTGAAGTCCAAGTTCCTTTTAAGGCACGTCACCAGTAATATGTTTTAATCAGAAGTATTTTAGTGAAGTAAATTGGAAGCATCTGGGCCTGACTGGCATCATGTTCTCTCAAGTGTGATTTATTTCATAATTCCTTTAATGAACTTGGTATCAATACTACCTGATGAATAGGAAGAATAAACAGTAAGGATCTGTCATGCTTTCCATTAGTACAAGTTATACAGAAATGTTGCTGTTGTTGATTTTGTTGCAGCAACAAAAGAGATCTTCAAAACAGGTCACAGGGCAGTTATGGGAATGGTCAGAGTCCTGTAAAAGGACCATTTTCAGGTCTTCCTTGCTATTGTTAAAGTAACAGGAGAATTAGTTAATTCACTGATTTACTGCAAACATTTCATCCTGCTGGAAAAATACCTAAGAATATACTCCAGGATTTGGGATGGGGGACACCTTGCAATGTTTCTCCTGACGTCATAGTCAGGGTCCCAAGCAGTATGGACACAAAACTGTGTTTTCAAGAAAGGGAAGAAGGAGGCAAGAGAGGTGTAATGTATGTTTGTCTGTGTGTGAAATAGCCATCATGTCACAGGACCTGGTTTTCACACAGCTCTAGCAGCCCTAGATAAAGATGAACACAATGCTCTCTTGCTTTTCTTTCAGTTTATTAAAAAGTGACCCATTTTGTTCAAAAGTTATTCACTTCTACCTGACTGAAAGATAGAGATATGGCATGACTGAAAGACCTCCCCCCAGTCTTGGGAAACCGGGATGAAATACAATGAAAGATGTACGGGTGACACAGTTTTAGTGACAGAAGGAATACAGTACTCTCCTGCAGGTAGGGTGAATGTTCTATGAAATGAACCATTCCATTATTTTCCCAAAGCTTTTTGATTTTACTGTAGGCATTGACATTGTAGCACATGAGGTTTTTCATATGAACACAAATAGCTCTTTCCCGTCTCGCCATAGATAGTACTTAGTGTGTTAGTATGTCAGTGGGGAACACTCTGCATTGTATATGTAAGTCTTTAAAGTCTCAAATATAATACTTGGAAGTGTAGAGGGATCTCAGCATAAAGCCCTGAATCTGTTCCAAGGTAGGGAGGAGAAGGAGAGAAAGGAAATGTATAGCTTTTTCTATCACTTTTTTCCTTCTTGATTTTGGCTGAGAAACAAAATTTAAGGAAGGGTTTGGATACTTTGTCATAATTAAAAGCCTGGGAAGAGCTTCTTTGTAGGCTTTTATAACTTACATGTATTTGAACAAATTGCTGTATAGCTCCCTAAACTGTTTGACATTTGCTCTTGTTAGGGCAAATTATGATTACTTCTACTTCTGACCCGGATATTTTTTAAAAGTCAGTTGCTCTGTGCTAAGTTTAAACAATTGCATGTGCTAAATGCTTGTAATAAGTGCAGTGGCCTGTTAAATTAAGCCTGAATTTATTCAGGATATGTTTGTTTTGTGAATACTTTTGAATAAGTAATTATAATTTTGCCTGAAGCCCATCATTTGGATGCTGCAATAATTAGGGTACCCAATAGCCAAATTTCATCATCTAATAACGCTAAGTAAATACAGAGGGAAATTGAGGAGAAAAAGTTGGTATTTTGAAGAAGACGACATTGGCATAAGAATTTAAAATTCATTTCTCTATAAGCAAGGCAGGAGTTAACTGTTAAGTTTCTGGAGTCAATTCAACAGTGCCACAGTCCCAGCATTCCTCTCGCAGGCAGCAGCCATCACAGCTGGGTGGCTGGAGGCAGAGGCAGCCCGTGGGGATGGCAGGGGCCCACCACTCTTTGTCTTGGGCACAGCACAAGCATCTGATGGCAGCCCAGTAACATCCAGCTGGTAAAGAGAACAGTTCACATAGCTGGTCGTAATCAGATGAGATCAGACTCAAGGAAATTATGAGAACCTACAAACATCACGATGTTCACTGGCTGAGAATGGCATGAATCTCCCTCTCAGTTAACCACTGCTGGAGGCACATAATCACCCTGGTATACTGCACTCTGGGCAGCAATTTTAAACTTATTCCTATGAAATTGCATTGTTGCTTTGCAAGGATTTACTGCCATAGCTACCCACATATATGTAAAGGCCCTTAAAATAAAGTCTTCTTTCTGTAGTTTGGACAGATGTTCCCAGCGGAGTCCACTGACTTTCTGCACTGTCCAGAGTTTAATATTGCTGCACAGAAGATAGAAGGAACTAACTGACTTTGGAGGGTTATCCATGGCAATAAAATGTGAGAAGACCTCATGGAGCAACCGGGTAGAGGATGCAATACACAGAGCCAGCGCCAATCAGCAGCCCAAAACTTGGCTTTGGCCAAGGAAGCAGCTCTCGCTCCTCCTCTGCCCCTGCCTGAACAGAGTCATCCTTTCTGGCTGAGTCTAGGAATAAGGCTCAGGAATGGAGGAAATGACAGGAAGGTGAATGGTCAGGAACTGCAGCCATGAACAGAAGGTGTTTGTTCAGGACACACTTCTATCCCTTGAAAACGGATGCAAGGGTGTCCTTATATTTAAGGATGTATTACATGTCTTTTCCACTAGCTAAGGTTTCAGTCCTGCAAGCTGTGTTCAGTGCTGCTCACCTGACAGCAAGATGGTTCCTTGCTCGAAGCTGCTTAGGATGTGCTGTCCAAGCACAAACACACTTCAGCACTGGGAGATCTTCGTGCAAGGCTGCTCAGGGGAACTACTGGTGTAGGCATAAGGGATTTCTTTCAGAGTTCATTTGGAGAGCGCCAGCTGCATTTTTAACTATAAAAATAGCAACAGTGTCTTTTGTATATGTGACTTTAAGGGCATAATTTGTCTTATATTGGTATAATAACTACTGTCTTCTCATGCTTAGTGTTGCAAGAATAGCCAGAAGGCAGTCAGCCTGCATGAGCCTTCATGAGAGATGTTTTCTCCACAACACGTGGCAAAGTCCTCCATTGTTTCTGGGAATCTTTGTAGCTTGAATGCATTATTCTGCTTGTCATCCATGTGCACAATAAACTGGGCACTCTTGACTATTGTTTTATAAAACTGTGGCTAAGAAAATTAAATGCCCTTTTATTTTATTTAGGCAACAAAGTGATTTATGAAAAGACGCATCCACTTCCCTGACAGGAAGTCCATGTGTGCTTTAAGGCCCAGAGCAGACTGTGGGCTGAGACTGTGCCTCTGCCATAGTTGTTACCATTGGTATTATTGGAGTGCACAGGAGGACTGAGCCCCTCCACTGCCCCCAACTCTACTGTGCTATGTGCTGAACTAGGATGGTTTGAGGCCCTCCCAAGCTTCAGCCTTTGTAAATGCCCTGGGACAATAGTCCTGGGGACAGAAAGGCACACTCCTCTTCTTCATGAGGTTCAAATGATCTATGCAGAGGTTGTCATCTCTTAAATTTCAGTGGTGAGATGGAGGGACAGGAGGCGGATTAAAGCAGCATAGAAAATAAATCATTCACACAGCCTTGCTTCAGTGCCTCCCCTCTCAACTCTCTCCACAGCAAGGCCTTTCTCCAGAGCCACACCATTTTCACTTCACTGGGTTTTTGGCCTCAGCCAGTGTCTGGGAAACATTGCCCCATCTGTTGGGGGGTGTCTGTGTCTCAGGCAACTCTAACTTGCATGAAATGGAGCTGTGCTCAGCTTTATCTAGAGTTACAGTTGAGTGCATCCAGATTGGTTGGGCAGCCATGATAACTGGCTGAGCCTCTTGGCTTCATCTGGTGAAAGGTAAATGACTGAAAAGATGAAAACAGGGATTTTAATTGCCAAGCCACTTGAATCAATAGGGAACTCTGCATGCTACTACGTGTGGTCTCCATGGACCCCATATGAAAGATGAGGGCAGCTGTGACCTCGCTTCATCACCCTTGCCTCAATCAATAGCTACCAGCTTTTAAAGTCCCAAAAGGTGTGATTAAGTCTCTGCTGCACGAAGTTAGCGTTTCCTAGCATATAGCCCATTGTCCTGACTGAAAGGACCTAAAAGCCCTTATTTTGTGAGGGTTAATGACCAGATGTCCCTGGAAGGAAGCCCATCAGCCCTGGGCCTCAGTGCCAGAAATTACTGCAGCTGATTTCATTCCCCTTTGCATCTGTGTTGTAGCTTCAGTGGCAGCACGAAGCATTTCACTTAGGTAAAGGAGTCTATGGGTGCAGGGATAATCCCAGTGATGTCCTGGGAGGGGACTGGAAAGAGACTGGAAAGGTGCTATTCTATTCTATTGCACTTAGTCTATGAGGATGCTTCAGAGGGATGCAAACTCAAACTGTTCCACACCTGGGAGTGTGAGAGTGCATGTTTCAAGTCCATAAATGTAGCACTTTCTCTGGAGCAGTCCCTCTTATGGAGTGAGTGCTTGTGTAACTGTAATAGTCCCAGCAAGGCCTGAATCAGACTGTCCCCTTTAATAGCAAGGCTTTAATAATGCATGAACAGGACAATTGCACTGTCTGTGTGAAAACAGTAAGGACAAGTTTATGGTTTGCAACAGTAGATGCTTCAGCACTTTTAACAAGAAGGGAATGGGCAGGGTACTTTGGAGAAATAAAGAAAAAATTGCCTCATAGGGTATAGGTACATGACACAGGAGACTAATATTGATATGTCATTCTCAAAGGGGCATTTCAATGTCACCATTTTCATGCAGAAATCTAACAGTACATACTTTAACTTAAAAGAGCTCTCTGAGTAGCTGCCTTTCTTGTATTTTTCTTTCACTCTTCCTCATTATTTGTCCCAGAGCTCTGGAGGCTGTGAGAATGCCTCACTCCAAGGATAACACTGAGAGTATCCTGCTCTCCACATGGTGTATTATTGACAGTACAATTAGATAGGGAATTTGGTTAGCACAGTGTAACCAGGGTATGTGGTAATTACTGGAGCATCATTATTAGTCTTATGGCATGTTTTTGGAGTTATTAATTGAAGCTTTTATCTTCCTTTGCACATTAGAATTTTGAAAAACATTGAATAGCATTAATAAATCTCTAGTCCCTGTAGCCAGCAGCAGCTTAGCTTTTGGAGAAAGAAAAGCCCTGGAAGTCTTCCTTCCAGGCAGTTGTGCCTTGCAGGTGAGCCTGTGTGTAAGGACAGATCATTAAGGATTTGCTGCTCCAGGATGGAGGCATAAATAAACTTACATATGCACAGAGTATGGAGTACAGATGAATCCAGCCATGACTCAGTCTGAGTGCAAGATTAGTTTCCTTTGAAATGCCATCAGAAAGCATTTGCTCACAATGTAGGTCACAGCAACAAAGGCTATGGGAGGGATTGACTGAAGGCAAAAGGAGCGAAGCTGAAATTACCTAAGTTCAACAGCTGTCTAAGTCTAAGCCAGATGTTTGCAACATTAAATATTCTGTGGCAGCAGAGGTCTGTAGCCACGTAGACCCTGTAGTGGGAAGAAATTGAATTGTACATTTCTGTAAGTCCACACAACTAACTCTCCTACCTGTGCGATTGCTAAAAGTCTCTGCTTCTCTTCATGCTACAAGTGTGCCAAACACTCATTTTCACAGCTTGCTCATACTATGTTTTTTTCTACTGCCTCACTTCCTTGCCCTGAATAAAATTATTGTTCTTTGAGCTCAGTACATGAACCAAACATTGAAAGAGATTAAGATGACCAGCAGATGATGGGAAACAGAAAATGCAGCTAGACTCATTCAGCATAAACAAATATTTTGAGGTGCACTGCTCAGGCACTGATTAGTTTGCCAGCTGTAGGCAGAGCTACAGAGGAAATTAAAAAGGTAGAGTAAGCTGAAAACTGCAGAGGGAAAGAAACTGCAGCAGGGTACACTGATTCATAATGCAGCAGGGAAAGAATGGGGTTTAGACTAGGATCTGCTGGATTTTAGGATTCTTGCTTCTTTGAGAGACAGTCTGTCTGTGAGACTCTTTCTACACTGTCACGCCAGCAGTGGAGTGGAAACTTTTTTTTAACAGGCAGGAGGAGGGGAGAAAGCCCTGCATAAAACCCAAGCTCTCATAGGAGGAAAATACCATATGTACCTTTTTAAAATCCTTCAGGGTGCAGCTGCAGATAATGAAAACAAATGATTCCTTCAAAATAAAGGTAATAATGGAAACAGGCTATGCCTAGAATTTACCTCAGCTTTAGATTCTGATGGCAATAAAGGTAACAGCATAATGGAGCCTATTAATGTAGTAAGAGGCAGCAATAGACAAAACCTACAAGGATGAAGGGTTGCTTAAAATCTCCAAGGGATGTGTACCAAAGACTCTGAGGCAGGAAATCATCACTGAGATCATGAAAGCATGAACAGACATGATGAATATCAGAAGTATATTTTGGCCTCTATACCTTTATTTGCAGATAGCAGGAGTAGCATCTCTAGTGCCCTCTGCAAAATGAGATATCTCAGCAAACAGTATTAAGTGGAAACCAGTCAGAATGTTTTCAGAAATACACTTCTTTTTGTCAAGAAATGTCAGTCAGGCCCCAAACCTCTCCTGTTAGGGATGGAAGATAAACTATGAAAAAACTCTGTAGGTTTAGGGTAGGATTTCTACTGAAAAAGCAGCCACTTATATAAAACATCCCAGTAATTTTGGCACTCAACAGTATTAAAAGAGACACGGGAAAATTTATTCCAGGTTCCTCTTCCTGTTTAGATGATGCCATTAGCTTCAGCCAGATGATATAGAAGATGCCTGCTTTTGGTATGAGCTTTTTGGCATGCCTGGAGATTCTCCTAATCCCTGAAAGTGATGAAAATATCTGAGAGAAAGAAAACTAAACTATATGCACTTCTAAAACAGAATACTGGTCACCTTATCAGTTCACACTTAATGCTATCTGATAATGCAGCAAGGCTGGAGTGTCTTTTTGTGTTACTTCCTCTGATTTTTAAGAAAATTTGGGGCATAATTTAAATGAAATTGAATTAAAAAAAAAAAAAACATATTTTGAGCGAGAGCGGGAACAGAGAAAATTCAAGGATGGGGTGAACCATATGGGGAAGTAGGAAGCCTGGTTCATTTCTGTCAAACTCCTCACAGCATTCCTGGATGATAACGCAGGCACTGCCTGAGCCCTCGTGAGCCCTGAGCAGCCGGGTAGGCCTGTTCTATGTACAAAAAATACAAAGTTGTCACTAAGGTCTGGTAAGAACAAGGCTGTAGGTGTAAGGGACATGCACCACTGGAATAGCTGTACTTAAAGATCAGTGCTGAAAGAACAGCTGGCAGCCTATATTAATAAGGTCTTATCTGTTACCCAGGCAGAACAGCACATATATCATGGGAGTCTGTGACCTAGAGGGAGACTGACTGCTAACTTCACTAGGATGGGTTAGAAATGAGGCCCTTCAAGGCCTCTCCTCTACTAATTTATCATTTCAAATACTTTTGACAATCTATTTCACACCTGCCCTTGAAACCTCAGCCTATGCCTTTTTAAACTTGCCCTGCTAGCTCTCTTGGACTTTCACACATTTGCAAAAACCCCCAGAGCCATAATATCACCCTTCTTTAGAAAACCTGCCTGTCCCAAGCAGTGTCTGACACACAGGGCAGTGCTGTGGGAGCGGAAGGGCCATGCCACTATTCCTGATGGTCACTGGTACTCTGAGCTCCCTGCCAGCTCTCAGATGCTGAAGCCATTGCAGCGGGAGCAGTCGCTGTTACATGTGCATGGTCCATATCCCAGTGGGGTCTGGGACTGAAGGCAGCAGTACATTTCTGCTAAGCAGAAAAATACTGCTACTAGGAGAACAAAGACTTTCAACTGTGATTAACATTTTATTGCCTGGGTGGTGGGTATCAAAGGGCTTTTTGGCTCTTCTGGAGCCACTTCAGTCCAGTTGGATTAAAATCAGCACAGCTGTTCCCCAACTGACTTTAAAAATGCTTCCAGTAAATGCCACTTCCTGCTGTTGCTGTCCCTCCTTCTGGAAGCTGCATCATCCTGCTCAGCTTAGCTCAAAGACTTGCTCTTCTACTCCCTCTTCTTCCTCCTCTTCCTCCTCCTTCCCTGTGCTGTGTGTTTGCTTTAGACATAACAGTCTCCATCTCTATATCCTGTGCACTTCCCAGGAACAACCTTCAGCACAACATTGATGAGTGGGATGGTGGGGGTTACTAGCAAGGAAATTAAATTGCCTACATGGACAAGTGAGGCTGTGAGCATGGGAGATGCCAGGTTACTCCTGCTCTGCTCTCCCCTCTACACTGGGCTTGGGCACCAGGACTGGATGCTCTAGCTGGCTCTTCTGCACTGATAGATAGGTGAGCTCTGCTGTGGCCAGCCAACCCCCTGTGTGCCAGGGGGCTGCTCGGCAGAGGCAGGACAGCTATTTCCTTGGACAGGCCACATGAAGGTGGAACTTTCAGATGGTGAGGACTGTAAAACCAGCAATAACAAGTGTTTCTGTCTCTGCTGTGGATAAAGGGGTGCAGAAATCTCTAGTAGCAATGCAGGGATGAAGAGGGGCTGGAAGACTCAAACTGCACTTGGAAGTGAGTAACAGAGAGTGTAAATTTAAGAGAAAATAGTTCAGAGTGTCTGTGCAGAAGAAGCCAGGACAGCAGGACTGGAACAGCTCCTCTTATGTTAAAGAGCTGCAGATGGGTGACCCCAGTGGGATGCTGAACAATAGAGTGACAGAAGTAGGGTTCAGAATTGCCTAAGCTCCTTTGATATCTCTCTAATGCACTGCCGTGCTCTAGCCTAGATTTCACTCCATCCCTAGGATGCAGATGCCATCTGCAGGAGCCACTGGATCCAGCCTCCTGCAAGCTACAATAGCTGTGAAGGGAAGATCTAATTCTAGTAGTCAAAGAAGTGTCAGAAGAGAGACTCCGTCTGCCTCCCTGCCTGCACCCCAGGAAGGAAGCACAAGCCTTTTTTGTGGAGAGAGCTGCAATGATGCGTGGCAGAAAAACTGCCTCTCTCAGCCAGGGTCCGGGGGTGGAGGAGATTGGTTTGCTCAGGCATCCCTCCTATTTTAAGTTGTAGATTCCTCTCATTGTAGAGGGGCTTTCCACCTCCAGTAAAAGTGTGTTTTAGTATTTAGACAGAAAGATTGGAGTTGTCTGCTCCCACAGCAGATTTCTCTCCCAGTCAGCCTCATACACAGGTCTGTGGGACTCTTACCCTGTGCTGACTTGAGGACCATTTTCTAAGATAGATGATACAATGTTCCTAGCTCAGACTGTTAACAGTTTGTAGGAAGGACAGATATGGTTTTGAGTGGTCATTAACTTTAGGAGCTGGGGGTTATCTTACTAAAAGCCTCAAACAGTGCAATATATTAAAAAGTCCTGACTATACCCCCAACATCTCTCTGTCGTTTGGGTCACAGTGACTGAGCTCAAAGCACAACTTGCTTTGAGCAATAACTCACAACAACTTGTGAGCCACATCCTAACTCTCCAGAAAACAAAAACAGCAAGTGGCTTGTCCCGCTGGGGAGGTTTCTGTGGATGACTAAGGACTGTCAGGTGTGGATGAGCTGTCATCAGATTAGAAGCATGTAATAGCAATCAGCAGTTAAGAAGAGCTTTAACACCATCCACACTGCCCTTATGCACTAGGGAATTGCAGTGCCTAGTGCTGAAGGGTGTTACTTAATGACTGTTTTTGCCAACCCTCCTGTCACCTTCTTCCCTGCAGGTGTGAGAAACGCCCATAGTGGTACTTGCCAAATTAAGCTTTCTCCTGCAGTGAGTCAGGAAAGAAAGCAATTTGGCTCTCCAGGTGAGCACTGCCTTCCTGAGAAGGAAAACACTTGTTCCCAGAGGCCAGCAGTGCCTGAACTTGCAAAAAATTCTGAGGTAAGAAAGCTGAACTGTGCCTCCCCTCTCTCTTTCCGGCAGCATTGAGGAAAGAAGGCAACAGATGCCATCCATTTAAAACAAGCATGTCAGTAACAACCACAGCCTGAACCAAACCAGATGTGATCTCTAGGGCTGTTAAGCCTGATAATTCACAGACAGAAGAGCTGGGCAGTGTAGCTTGAGGTTCCCCAGTTGCTTGTTGCACTTCCTGAAATGAAGACCTCAGGCTCACAACTCAGAGTTCAGTTAATCTGCCATCAGCACAAAAGAGTCCTTCTTCTTCTTGACATCTCTGGGAAAAGACTTTGCACACACTTAGACTCTGTTGAGTAACTAGAAAAGGCAATTGTTCAAGCTCTCTAATGACACAGGAGGCCCAACAGTGCTGCAACCTGAAAATAGGTGCCTGGTTTCAGATTAGCAAAAGTTCACCATCCTGTTCCTCTATTAGATGATGTCTTTGGAAGTAAGCATGTTTACTGAATTTCCCTTTTGGTTCTAATAAACTCTTCACAGCAAGGCTGTTCTCCCAAACACAATTTCTGCAGGATCCTGTATACAAGCACTTCTTTCACAAGTGAAAATCATCTTAAACACCTCTTTTCTTTCGTCTGGACAATCAAATGTACTGAGCCCAATAAATAAGTTTTGAAAACCAGCTTCCATGGTACTTGAGCCTCTTCGTATACCCAACCTGAACCTTAGAACAGTTCATGTGCTATCTCTAGATATTCACAAGACAGCATTGTCACCTGATTTATTAACGGTCTGCTGAATGCTAGGGAGGGACTTTTAGAGGGATGTTAGAGATGTGTATGTCTGTCTAAATGGCTGCTCTTGTAAGAAGAGCTTGAAACTGAATTTTTTATTTCCTGAGTGCCAGCATTTTAGAGGGAAAATTATGACAGCAACTTGAATTGCCAGCAGTGAATCAATTAATAAACACCAGTCTGAAGTAACAAATATTCCAGGTATGAGAAATCTAGGGAGTGTTATTTCTTAGTGGAGCCTTAGCATGGGTAAGGAACTTGACTTTCAGTGTCTTTTGTGACACAGGCTCACTCAGCACAGACTTGTTGCCATAACCTTGTGTCAAGAAGAAATGCTTTTTCCTCTGGCAGTTATTAATCTACTTACTTTGACATAAGTGATTTTGTATAGTGATTATAAGCAATATACAATAAAAAGCAAAACTTACATTCATATTCTTGAAGATGATGTGGTAGCACTGAGGATACTGTATTACAAAAAAAAAAAAAATTAAAGAAGTAAAGATTGTATCTCAGACCATGCGGTGTCAAAAAAAATATTCAGTCATGCTCTTACTGAAGTATCCAGCCTGCCATGTTCTCAGTTTACAGCTCACCTAATTCCTGGGGCTTTGCTGCTGTGGCACAAGACATAGAAGAATGTGACCGTTTGATTTTCTTCTTACAAATTGTCCAACCTGAATTTTACAAACCCTTTTTTCAGTTTGTTACTGAAATGTGACAATGTCAAAATGTCTTTGTGATTTTTTATTCAGCTGCCCCAATTAGCCCCAACTTTCACTATGCATAATTACTGTGCCTTACCCACTCTGTACATTCACTTGTGGATTTTAGACTCAATTATTTGGACTGACCTAAATTTCCTAAGTAAATATTCTAAAGAGGTTTCCCAAATTTTCTTTCTAAATCTCATGTATTCATTCGGTTAGAATAAAACCAGGTTATTTTTTACATCTATAGGTAGTTTTAAACAGTTTCCCTCCCTTCCTCTAAAGATCTCTCACTGCCTTACAAGAACAGCATAAGATTTAGTGCATCTGAGCTTTAAATACAGCAGTCATGTGGAAGCCAGGATTAGAAGCGATTTGATTCAAAGGATTGTACTTCAAACTCCTGGGTCAACCTGCTTCTCCTGCAGAGGGCTGTATGGTGTGGGTGCTGCCTGGTTGTCACTGCTATGGCCTTTCATCTGTCTTTAAAGGGAAAAGGGAGGAAGACAAAAAAGGGCACAACGAAAAAAGTGTCTTGCATTGCACTGGGTTCTCTCTATCTTGCTGTGGTCTCTCTTCTATGATAGTGCTGTGGAACACAGACCTGAGAGCAGTATTTAGTTCAGCTTTCTCCACAGCAAAACTGCTTTCTCTGTTTGAAGGCTGAAATATGGTGAACAGCAATATTGAAATTCTCTCTGTGGAGTGACTGCCTTTCACACAAGTACCACAACGTAATTCCCTCTACTCACATTCTCATCTTCACTAAGATTCTGCTTAGCCTGCTTCTGTCAGCTCTAATTACAAACCAGCAATGCTCATCCCCACTTTCTTCTGGATAAGCTCTCCCTTGAATTTGACTTATTTCAGGATGTTGGATGCCAGCTGGGAAATGGAAAATACATTCTGGAAGCTGCAAAACCATCTTTCTTCCTAGACGGTCACACATTTCCCTAAGGGACTTAATTCTAAAAGAATCATACAAAAAAATAGTAAGCAGAACAGTGCAGTAGCTCAGGTGGTAATAAGAGAAAAGAAAGAGAATTTTCAGCATAAATTGGAAGCCAAACGTTGTGTTAAAACCAAATATATATGGAATTTGCTTTCCAAGAATCTGTCTGGTATGTAAGAAGGGCACAAACCTCTAAACATTTGCGGCTAAAGGATTTCTCATGTGAACAAGAAATACTCCATGCTGCCTAAAATTCCTTTCCCTGGAGGTACCTGACACACCAAAGTCAGCCTTCAGCCAACAGTGGGAGATAACCAGCAGCTGTTTTGTCACTGGCATCCTGAGTACTGAGCCCTGCGGGACTGGAGCATCTTTGGCGAAGGAAAACAACCAGTGAGGGATGGTGCAGCACATCCCTGGAGATGCTTCTTATCTGAATTTGTCAAGTGACAGAGCTCCAGCATTTGTCTGCCAACACTTCATTTGCTTGTCACCCAGCACTGACCCAGACACTCCTGCCCAATTCCTGTGGGAGCTTGTGCGTGGCCAGCATGAGAGGCAGCCACATGTGCTGGGGCAAAGGGACTGGGCTGGGCTGCAGCCCTCACTGCTTGTCAGGGCTCTAGCATGGGAAAGGACTGCACTGATCCAACAAGGGTAAGAGCTGTACCTGAGATGTCACACGTGACTGATTTCTTCAAAGACCCTGAACATGCTTTACACAGCAGAATTTGGGGAGCCACTCTAGACACATCTTGGCCACATTCTCCACCACCTTTCCACCCATCCCGTTCCCTCTGCCTGCAGTCTATCAGAGATACGCCAGACATCACTGTAACCTAGAACAGGGAAAAAGAGGCCAGAACTAGGCTTGCTCATGCAGTTTTGAGTACAATAATTGCAATGTGTGTCAAGTCCCTCTGTCACTGTTCAGGAAGGCAATGGCAGTTTAGGTCAAAAGAGATGCAGGCAAAAGGGAAAACTGATTGATTAGAGCCTGGGATGCAGATATCTTTTTGGTAATCTTCTTTTCTGCCTGAGCCTGGTGGTGCGTTCTGGCTGCATTAGTGTCTAAACCCTAAGTATTATCTCTGTCTTATAGCCTGGAAAAACGACTATTGCTTGACTTGTTCACCACTGTGAGTGTGGCCTCATGTACTGCTACTGTTGCACTAAAGATTAAGATAAAAATAAAATTCCACCATCCAGCTAAGAAAAAAACCTCTTATTTAAGAGGAAGAAAAGAAGAAAGATATGAAACGGAAAAAGCCTTCAGAAGAAATCTACCATCAGAGACTAAGAGCAAGAGCCAGGTCAGGCCCAGCTGTGGGACAGAACACTGAGTACACCCCTTTCCACTCTCACTGTGGGCTGTGGTAATGTCCATGCCCTGCACTGGGACTCAGCTCATGGAGACTTCTAATGGCCTGCCCTGGGAGAGGTTTGCTAGCATTTGTTTATTTCCTTAAGGGTCATTCTTTGTCATCTGAGCAGTGGGAGGTGGGACCACCATGAATTTTGTTGTGTTCCGAGCGCTGCTGCTGTGCCCGTGTGCCCGCAGGGCTCCGGCGAGCGCTACCCACAGCACCGGCTGTCCTTAGTGCCACCCCGCTGGACGACGCTGGAACTGTTGGAGCAACTCCTGAGGAAGCCACGAGGGCTGGAGCACCTCCCCTATGAAGACAGGCTGAGAAAGTTGGCGCTGTTCAGGCCGGGGAAGAGAAAGTTGTGTGGAGATCTCACAGCGCATTCCAGTACCTGAAGGGGTCCTACAGGGAAGGTGGGCAGGAACTATAGTGATAGGACAAGGGGGAATGGGTACAAATTGAAAGGGGAAAATTTTGATTTGATATTAGGAAGAAATTCTTTACTGTGAGGGTGGTGAGGCACTAGAACAGGCTGTCCAGGGAGGTTGTGTATGCCCCATCCCTGGAAGAGTTCAACGTCAGGTCGGATGGGGCTTGAAGCGGGAGCGTATGATCTTTGGGGCCCCTTCCACCCCCTCAGCGTCGCATGATGCGCTGTAGGGCGGGGCCGCGCCCAGGGGTGGGGCAAGCCCGGCCCAAGGGGCACCGCCCGGCCCGGCCGGCGCCGCCCCGCCCGCCTGCGGTACCGCGCCGCACCACCAGGCGGAGCCACCGCGCCGCGCCCGCGGCCCCGCTCCCGGCGCGGCCCCGCCCCTCGCACGGCCCCGCCCGCCTGCGGCCCCGCCCCCAGCGCGGCCTGACCGGGCAGCTCCGCCCACGCTCTCGTTATTGCTATCGCGAGAGCAGGCGGCTGCCCTCTCCCAGCTACTTCCGCCCTCTCGGCGAAGCCTCGCGCGATCTCGTGCCCTTTCCTCCCCGGCAGGGTGCGCAGTCTCGCGAGAGCGGCACCTCCCGCTAAGGAGGGGCGGGGCGTGGGGCGCAGTCTCGCGAGAGCTGCCGGCCCGCCGGCGCCCCCCGGCCCGCTCCCTCACGCTGACATGGTCGCCGGCGATGGACCCTCCCAGGACAGGTCGGTCACTGCGGGGACGGGGCCGCCCCGCCTGCCAGGACACCGTGGCCCTGGCCATCAGGTCGCCTTCTGCGCCGCCGAACGGCCGTGTCCCAGGCCTCAGGGGTCCCGCCGGGGGGGAGCGGCCCCGTCCCCGCCCCTCTGTCTGCTCCCTCCCGTGGGTTATTTATTCCGGGCACCTAATGGCTGCTACGAGGTTTATTTTTGTCCCTTGTTCCCTTGACGTTGCCTTGGCAGTCAGCGCGCTACGCTTCTTGCTGTATTAAAACCCATGTCTCTTATCTGCTCTGGTGAGGTGTCTTATCTTGTGTGTAGATGGCAAACTGAGACAACAAAGGTCAGGTGTGTTCAGGCTGTGCTAGTGACCTGCATTGACCTGTATGTACCTACTCTTACTGATGCTTTTAAAACTCACCTTAGTCACACATCTACATCACGAGGTGTCTCAATCCATTTAGAAACCTTTCCATATTGCATTTACTTACAGTCTAGAGGAACGGTTTTTTGGGCAGAATCAGAAATACGATCTCTTTTTGGGAGTCCTCAGTCAGTCCTGAAATATCCGGTTCGTTCGTGGCTGTAACTTTGTTTGTTTCGTCTCCCAGGAAGCCCTTACCAGCCCACCGTTGAAGCTTTGGAAAGCCACCCCGAGAAAAAGTTTTACAATGTGTCGAAGCTCGGAGGCGCCAAGTATGGTACGATGATCTCTGGGTGTAATTGGGGTGGTACCAGCAGCAGACTGCACCACTGGCTGCCCTGCGGTGGCAGGAGACGCAGTTGGGAATTCTTAATGGGTGTGTTTGGAAGCTGATCATTTCCCAATTTCTTAGTACTTTATGGAGTTGGCAGGGGCAATACTTGTAGCGTTTTTTTAGTAAGGAAGAAAATACAGGTGTTTCTGCAGTTTTCAACAGTATTCCAAATCAGAAGAATTACACTTTTGAAAAAAAATGAAGTGACAAAGAACTCCTATTTAATACTTCAAAAATAAATACCGCTTTTCGTGTAGTTTTGTACATCTTTGAGGTGTCCTGGTTTCATCTCCCCAGCAGCCTTACATAGTGGGTCACTGTTTGCTGGAACATGGCTCCTGCTGCAGGGTGAGGTTTTGTGGTGCTCATGCTGTTGCTTAATCTCAGCTTGTCATTAGTATGCAATAGCTGTCTGTGCCAAAAAGACCTTTATTGGGTCTCTGTGTCCAAGTGCCTTTTAAAAACTCACAGTGTTGCACATGTGGTGGGAGGGAAGTCCATGCAGGGGACGGTGCTTTGCTCTGTGCCAGCTGGAACAGGCTTTAGTCTTGCAGGTAATCAAAGCATACTGGCAATAGTCTCTCCCTTTGTTTTCATGTTAAACTGAAATACTTACATGGGGTACTTAGTAAAGGCGTTTGGGATATTTTTCAGTTTTGCAAGGTCTGAATTCTTCTTTATTCATGGAATTTGTGATACGTTTCTTGAATGAAAAAAATACCAGTGGATATTTCACTTTAAATCTATATTTGGCCACAGTTATTAATGCCCTGTTGTTTAAAGAGAAGAGAGAGGAGGGCACAGTGTCTGCTGAAACTTTGTGCAACAGCTGTGTGCTCTTGCAAATTTCCCCTGCATGTAGTAACAAAGTCAGTCTTTCAGATAAGCACACATGGAGGAAACTGCTTCAGTTTGTGGCTTGGTCCAGGGAGAAGCAGTGCTGTGGTAGTAACAAAACCAGGCGGTTCCACGGCAGTTTTTTGAAAAGCCTTATGACAGCAGTGGAAATAAAACAACAATATACAACTTTCTGCTAAAATGTGCCATAAAGGTTGTTGCAGTAATTGGTATTCCTGAAGATATTCTCAGGAGTCTAAACAGACTGCACTAAGAGGGTCTTTCTCTTCCAAAAGAAACTTCTGTGCAGAAGCTGGAAGCCTCATGTTAACTTCAAGATGGCAAAATACTAAATAATGTCTAGACACAGTGTGGGACAGCACTGGTAGCAAATCCAGCATCTGGAATTGCTCACTGCATTTGTTGCTGGAATAGTTTTGAGTTTTACCTGTTTGCCCTCTGCCTTGGGGCTTCTGACTGTAATTTGACATTAATTGCTAGCTGATATTAATCATATTACTAATGTAAATGTTAATTGATTTAGTTGCAAATTTTCTAGTGTTTAAGACTTACGGGGAAAATGAGAAGAGCTCAGAAGGATTTAGGGCAGAGAGGACATGTGGAGATCTAGACCAGGCTCTTGCAGGGGCTGGAGCTGATGCGGGGAGCCTTTCGTGATTAAGCTGTGCCAGTCTGGGAGGACAGATATTCCACTGCCTCCCATGGTCCTGTGCTTAACCGTGCCCCCTGTGAGCTGCTTTTCCCTTGTACCCATTCCCAGTGTCCTTCACTGGGCACTTCTGCTAAGTCAGGCCTCCCCTTGGCTGCAGTCCCCAGGAGGTGCTGGGCACTACAATCAGGTCACCATCTCCGCCAGCCCCGCTCTCCCTGCAGCTACTGTGTGTCAGGCATGGTACAGAGCCTCCTAGAGGGGCCTGTGCTGGATGTGATCTCATTTCTGAAGCTATCCTGTACCCTGGGAAGCCCCGAACTGCACATGGTGTTGCAGACAGGAGCTTGCTGGTGCCTTGCTGGAAGCAGTTGCTTCTCCAGAGCTGGTGCTGAGCAGCCCCTGGGGCAGTGGGGTTTGTAACCCACAAGAAAGCAAACCAGTTCTCCTCTGGGAGCCTGGCTTTTTAATTGAGTGAGTGGTGGCATGGTTTGTTAGTCCTTTTTGATGACATCTTTATACTCAAGTTTACTCAAATCTTAAACTCAAAATAGTGACTTGTCTAACTAGAAAACAGTGGATATTATCTGTGAAAGACACAGTGAGAACAGAGTCAGCAAATTCTATATTAATAGTTTGTGAACAAACCACTGTATTAGGTTGAGACCACCAAACCTTTTTTTTTTTTTAATTGAGGCCTGAACTTAATTGTTTCACCTTCCTCCAGGTAACTTTTTTTGTATTTCTCACTGTTCTTATGAAGCTGTTTGCCTGCTTGAATGATGCTGAACACAGTGGGATTTGGGGAAGGAATGTCAATAAATCTTGATGTTTTTTCTTTAGTGGTTATTTGTTTTGTTTTGTTTGCAGTGAATAATTATGTTGGGGGTTTTTTTCCTCTTCCCTCTTTATTCATTCTCATTTCCATTTCCCTTTTTTTTTTCTGTGCAGAAAACAGCTGGTTTTCAGTACCTTAATTCGTATCAGTAGCAAACTAACTCAAGTTGTATTTAATGACATGTTGTTCTTTATATTTTATGAAATGTGATAATTTTAAAAGGGCACATGGCAGAATAGTTTCTGGTCTTTGTATCACTGTTAATTGAAAATAATATTCTGGCATTGGTTGCTTTTGGCTTGGTATCTTGAGTAACGGAATGGTGAAATTTACAGTTAAAATGACTTTGAGTATTCCAGTAGTAGTTGCTTTTGACCTGCTCTGATCAATAATCCCAGGTCTATATTCCTTGCATCTCTCCCCTGCCAGCATAAGGTACCTTATTAAATGTCACTGTCTGAACAGTGTGGTCAAGCCATTGGTATCTCCCATTAAAATCCCATAGGATAACCCATCAATTCGTACATTGCGCAACTCACCATTCCATATTGTGTAAGGAAGATCAAACCCAAAGGCAACTGGAAAAGCAGGCTCCTGAAGCTCTCACCCTTCCAAACCGTAGAAAAGTGGAATTCCTTAGAAATGGGAGATTGTAATTTTAAAAAAACTGTGTAAGCTGCAAGTGCTGCACTCATGGGGTCTGTCCCTTGCCTCACCCCAGGTACTCTGCCTTACTCCATCCGAGTGCTGTTTGAGTCCAGTGTCCGTAACTGCGATGGCTTCTTAGTGAAAGAAACGGATGCTATGAACATCTTGGACTGGAAAACAAAACAGAACCATGTTGAAGTGCCCTTCTGTCCTGCCAGAGTTGTTCTTCAAGACTTCACGTGAGTGTGTGTGCCAAAACCCCCAAAAGAACCTGTGCAAACTCACTGAGTTTGTGTTCAATTCTTTGGCTTGAGAATAAATCACACCTCCCTCTTGATACCCAGGTGGAAACCTGTGCACTGCCTCTGCTGTTCAGTAGATTCCTCATGATAATTCCATATGATGCAAGGGTAGAAGCTGTTCCGTAGGGTACTTTGGCTTTGGGACAGGTTGGCAAGGCTGAAACTGCTGGCCTGCAAGGAACACTTCACAGGATAGATAAGAGCCAGAACACAAATGGAAGTGGTGATGTTTTGGCTGTAGCCAGATGGTTGACAGTTCACACTGTCACTGACAGTTCTTCCTTGAGATAATTGAAGATTAAATATTGCTTACTCCACAATAAGTAATCCAGTCGAAACCATGAATAATACATATATTGAAAAAGCAGCCTCTTAGGATATTAACTTCCTTTGTGATTTGACTATGGCATAGCTAAAAGGGCAGTCCTTCAGCAATTTGCAAATATTAAATTTAATCTGTCTTGCTGACTCTGTATATTTATTAAGCAGTCAGGTAATTAAAAAAAGGAATTATGATGATAATAAAAATGAGGTAACATCTGCTTAGCAGGCAAAGCCAGTAAGATTTATGTAGTACTGTGTTATATAAACATTTCCCCTCTCTGTTTTGTACAGCAACATGAATATACTTGTGAAATGCTATGAGTTTAGAAATGGCTCTGTTAGACAAATAATACATGTTGAGGTGTTAAATGTATAGCACAAGCTTCACTTGCATAGCAAGGTTCTGTTGTAAAGGTAAGGAGTATCTAAAGATCCTTTCTGTGCTGAAGTACCATCACACTTGAGAAGCAAAACAAGACATGAGAGAAATGTGGTCATCTTTGAGATGGGCCCATTATTGTCTTCAAACATGCTGTTGCTTGAGAGGGTGTACCTACTCCAGTGACTTTCAGAATGGTTCCAGTCCTTTAAAAATTAGAGAATAACAGGTATATTTTTTGAAATATGGATGTAGCTAGTTCTAGACTTGAATAAAATTAAAAATAAGTTTGTGCATTTCAGTCAGTTAATGTCTCAGGTTGTTTTACTATTCTGTTTTTCCATCTGTTAGTGGAATACCAGCAATGGTCGATTTTGCTGCCATGAGGGAAGCTGTGAGAAATGCTGGAGGAGATCCGGTGAAAGTCAATCCTGCCTGCCCAACTGATCTCACTGTTGACCATTCTCTGCAGATTGATTTCAGCAAATGGTAACATACCAACATACCTTTTTTTTTTTAACAAGCCAAACATTTTTGTCTTGACACTGAAATGTGGATTCATTCACGTCTTGTTACTGTCCCATTAATCGTTTGCCATGCATGGATCCCTGAAACAAGACCTTGTGGTATCTGAAAAAGGGCTGGATAAAAATGGATAAGAACTCCTGAAGGAGAGGAAGAATACTTGTGAGGCCTTATGGGTGAAGCTGACTGATAATCCAGATTCTGGGCTGAAATAACGGGATCTGGCATGGTTTTCAGAAAATAATGTGTCTCAAGAGAATGAGGCAGAGGGCGTTTGTTATTTTGCTTTGCTCTGATTTTATTGTTCAAGTTTAACAGAGCTGTTTTTTCCATACAGGCTGCCTCGTCACAGCTCCAGAGAAGGGGCCTGCAATTCTACTGGGCATATTAAAAGACTGTCATTGCAGTCCATTGCTTGTGACTGGTTTGGGTTTTTTATGGCCTTTGATTTAACACCAGATAAATGAGGCTGTGGATATTTTCAAAGAGAGAAGTGTGCTTGGAGAAGTCTGGAAAAGTAAAGGGACTGGAAAGCTACCAGCGTGGTTTTCCTTGTCTGACAGGCAGTTATGTGATGAACACAGCCTGGGGCTGCCTGTGCTAGAAACATAAATACTGCCCCAGAGGAAAAACTTGGAGCTTTTGTTTAGTGTTTGCTGAAGTCAATACTAAATAGTGCAGTTTCCCTTCACCTTCTCCCCTGCCTCTTGATTGTGGAGCCTTCCAAAATCCATGCAGAATTGCATAAACTGAGCAGGTTCTTTGGAAATCTTAAAAGTTCATGGGGAAAAAGCCTGTGGTCATAGGACACAGATGTGTGAGTCATTTCTGTCAACCTTCCAAATGCTCACAGAATTTCAGTTTGCTGAGTGTTAGAAGAGCAAGAAGCTACAGATTATCTGTTGTGCTGAGTATGTGTTGTCAGTTCTGTGCTCTGTCCATGCCTATGTCCGGAGGGACAGCTGATTCCTTTGCAATTAGGCCAGCCTAAAATTATCAGGCAGACCAAGTGTTGGCTAGAGGTCTCAACATACTGCTTTGTAATGATAAATCCAGCCTCTGGAGCATCACTTTGGAAAGCTGTGGGGGCTCAGCAGCTGCTGGCCTGTGATAAGAAGCCCTTAGCTGCAGGGTGATTTGTGCTGCTTTTATAGAGAGCTCCCATCTGTGGGCCACAGCCTGGTGGGCTGGGGTGGGATTTAGACAAGGTATCCTCTGAGGCCAGGCAATACCCTGCAATTTGATAACTAAGTATCTGGCTGTGTTACTGAGGCAGAAGAAAGCAGTGGCTTTAATGCAATTTTGTGATTTAATTATTACTGAGAGAGGTAAAAGTCATTAGTTTTTCACAATAAGCTTTCTTTGCTGTCCTGCAGATACTGAATCTTGCACAAATAGAGGGTAGTGTGCTATATGGACTTTTCTTTTAAGAAAACTCTGGCTTTTCTCTCTTCTGACTGGCTTGAGTAGCCAATTTATCTGAGCCTTTGAGAATTTGTATAAAAAGCCTAATTAAAGGATCAAGTTATGTTTCTTTCCTTGAGAAAGCAGTGGTTTTAACAGAACATGTACAGCACTGTATTAAAAAAAGAAACAAGTTCAGTCTACCATTTGGATGAGACTCTACCCTCTACTAAACCTTCCAAGTTTAAAACTCTTGAGTTCAGCCTTTGCAATGCTGTTTATAGATTTCTGGTCTATTGTGAACGAATGGAAGGAGTTGTTTGGTGCTAATCTTTCAGACAATCCAGTTTTGCTCACTTCTTACCACACCACATTACTTAACTAAGCTCATCCGGTGGTAGTTTACTTTGCAACAGGGTTGTAATAAAATAACTCTATTTTTTCAGATACTATTTTATAATCTGTTGAAGGAATTGCTCAAAAACAAGGGGGTGTGTGTCTGTATGTGTAACCAGATTCCCAATGTCTCAATGAATGTTGTGTTTAATGTTGCAGTGCAATACAGAATGCTCCCAACCCTGGTGGGGGTGAGCAGAAGCCTCCAGCCAAGCTGTCCCCGATGAAGGCGCAGCCTCGGAAGCTGCCCCCGTGCCGCGGCCACAGCGGCTGCAGGGGCTCATGCAGCACAGGGGAGTCCAGCCGCAGCTCGGGACCCTTCTCTGCGCAGATTGAGAACACCCCCATCCTCTGCCCCTTCCACCTTCAACCCGTGCCTGAGTATGAAAGCTCCTGTGCTAAATTGTTTTTTACTTTTGTGTGTTGAGCACTGCCTATGACAGCTCAGGGAAACGGGGTTGGGTTTTTTTTAAACATCCTTTGTAGTTTTCACCCATGCCTAGAAAAGTTGTATCAGTATCTAGAAGTAGGTCGGATGTAGCAGATAGGAATTGGTCTACAATAAATTTTTCTTTTTACAAGAAGAGCCTTACTGAACACCCTGAAGATGGCCACCTATTGGCTCATGGCTGTGACTTTTAAATCTAATATTAGTACTTCTCTCATTTCTTCACAACAACAAATTGGAGTCATTCTCTGCTCCAGAGCAAGCCTGAGTGAGTAACTCAATGAAGCATTAATTTATTTCTAGAAGTAATTCACAGCTTTTGTGTAATAACTTTTCAGAAGCCTCTGGCTCTTAAAGAACTAAGAACTAGCCTATACATCATCCCCCAGCCTGTACAGGATCTCACAGTCCATCTGTCACTGAGTTGAAATTCAGTAAATATCCTGCCTGTGTAGTAGCCATGGGGAGCCTCATGTCTGTGCCTCTCCCAGACTTCTGTGTTATTAACAGGTCTTTGTGCACCGTTCAATCTATGCCAATTATGTGTAATCCTCCTCCTTCAGCTGCTGCCTCTTTGCCTGATGGACTGTTCAGATCCCTATCTGCCTGTGCTGGACAGGTGTACAATTAGAAAGCTGATCAAATCTGTATCCCACAGTGATATTGTGCTGAATGCTGTGGTAACGGTAATAGATGTGGAAATATTCCTGCTCAGTACAGGTGTAGGAATGCAGAAGGAGTGATGTTTTCAGCAATATTGGTGTTCTGGCAGCACACCAACAGTGGTATTTATGAAGCTGCAGTGTGAACACTGACTGTCCCTCGGGACTTGGTGAAGCAGGAGAGCTGCTGACCTGCTGCTGCTGCAGAGAAGAAAGGAAAGGGTCATGACTGTAAAATACACTTCTAAAAATTGAGGACTTCCTTCCTTGTACAAAGCAAGTGTGTCCCCTTCCTTGTTCAGCTGCCCAAAGCAGAGATTATTCTTCTTAAATTATGGATTACTCTGTTACAACAAGTATCAGCGTCTTAATAAATTACACCTACTAAGAAAAAATAGTTCATTTTATGGGACTATACTGATGAGTACTTGTGACAAAATCTTGTGGCTTGGAGGGAAAAATGGAGGATAGTTACAGTTGAACTAGTGAACATTGTGGTTCTTTAATGTATGGAGTTTTGAGATGTGCAGCTTGTGAGACAACTGATAGGGGGGTAAAAAAGCTTCTGTGTATTGTAGCACATGCTTGGAATAGATCTCTTAGTATTTTCAAGATCGCACACTTCAGGCAAACCATACCTAGAATAAACAGGTTCTCGGACACAGCACATATGAAATCAGCTATTTTTCACTGTTTACAGAAAGCTTGCTGCAGGGAAGCAGTTATCTTTGTTCTAATAAACCACTTCAAAGAGTCCTGCAGGCTTAAATAAGTCTTTCATCAAACAAACTAAAACTACAACTTGTTATTCTGTAATTTGAAATAAATTATGACAGTACTTGTAAACTTGTTTTCTTCCTAGGCCTGAGACAGTATTGAAAAATCAAGAGATGGAATTTGGCAGAAATAGAGAGAGGCTTCAATTTTTTAAGGTATGTCTGTGTACCTGCAGGCTTTGTGGTTTGGGTTTTATTAAAGAGTCATTTGTCTACCAGTATTCAGGTGTAATTATAAATTAAATGAAATTATTTGGAAATGCCAGGTTCTCAAATCTGAATTAATTACAAGAACAGAAAATTTGCTTTCTAACTTGAAAAAGTTTGCTCTGATTTGATTCTTGTCAGTGGGGATTTATGAAGCATTAGTCTTTTTAATGCCTTTCATGAACTCAGTGCTTTAGGTCACAGTGAGTTTCTGGCTGAAAGGGTCATTTATCCATACCTCTGTTACAAAAGATGCTGAAGTTGGAAGTGTTGAGTGGAGACCAGTGTTCAGACATGGCTGCTCTCAAACTGGGCAGCAGAAGTCCTGTGGTGAACATCAGTTTCTCTGCTCCTGGGCAGGGCTCTGCAACATTGCTATTTGATCCTCATGCACTAATTTGACATGGTTTAGGAATTCACTGCAATGGTCTAAAGCTCTTTTCATGGATGTAGACTAGACGTTTCTTTCTGAAAGTTGTAAATTAGCTTTTCCATTATTAAGGAAGGAAAATGGCCAGGCTGGATCTTGTTACAAGTTTCCATGTCTGCTCTATTAAATGTCCCGTCCTGAGTTTGCAAGCAGTCTCACCCTGGAGTGTCAAACTGTGTTTTACTATAAATATAAATTCTGCTATAAATACAAGTGCTTAGGTTCTGTTGTCTGAATACCAGTCTTAGGTGAGCTTGTAATCAGTTGTGTGAACTGGAAGGTAAGAGATTTCTGCAGCCCTGCTTTTGAAAGGTAGGCATGAATTACTGATTCAGCCTTCAGAGGAATTGAGTGAAAGCTTTTGTTGATGATTAAGAGTGTATCCAAGGAGATCACACACCTCTGTTTCACAAAGGGGCAAAAGCCACTTGGGGTGAATAGCAAAAACTCTTATTGTGTCTTGTTTTGTCTTTTTAGTAATGTTCTAAGAATTGAATATACCTTTGAAAAAAATACAACTCTTATTTTCATTTTGGGAAAATTACAGTGGAGTTCAAAAGTTTTCGAGAATATATCCATAATTCCACCCGAGACTGGAACGGCACACCAAGTGAACTTGGAATATTTGTCCCGAGTGGTTTTTGACATTAAAGATTTCCTGCATCCTGATAGCGTGGTTGGCACAGACTCGCACACAACCATGGTAAATGGCTTGGGTATCTTGGGCTGGGGTAAGTATGCTCACCAGAACTTCATTGCTCTTAGAAAGGCAACTAAAGTTGACTAAAAAATATTTCTTCCCACTGGATGTTTGTATCTCAGGCATAAGAGACTGTCTTGAATTATTGTTCTGAATGCTTTTTGTCTACAAGTAATCTTGATGAAGATTTCTTTCCATTGAGAAACCACTCTTTGTAATTTAAAGAGAAAACAGCCAAAAACTAGCTGATACTCAAATAAGTGCCGTTTGTACAGCAGAAATGTGCGTGAAGGTTTCTTTTCTCTCAGAAAATTAGTTTCAGATATAAAATATTTTCTGGTTGACTGTTATGTCTAACTTGAGTAATAAGTCTTGCTTGATTTTTATTTTTAATGTGCAAATTTTTAACGGAACTTCTACATTTCTTGCTGTGTCCTTTTGGGGAATGGAGTGATGCGCTCCACTTGTGAGAGAAAAAGCAGAAGTATGTTTATTGTCATAGGTCTTTAGGCTCAATATAAAGGGTTTTATTATGTTTTAGTACCTTAATGTAATGAGTGTAGGTTAGTTAAGGTGCTGAAAAGCCATGTCCCACTCTCCTTGCAGGCGTCGGGGGCATTGAGACGGAAGCGGTGATGCTGGGAATGCCAGTCACTCTCACTCTGCCTGAGGTTGTGGGCTGTGAGCTGACAGGCACAGTCAGCCCGTTTGCCACATCCATAGATATTGTTCTAAGCATTACAAAGGTAAGAGTTCAATGCCTTTTCAAACAAAAGAGAGTTTGTTGCAAGTACTGCCAGTGGTGTTTGAGAAATGAACTAAATGCAGGAAGTGTTTTTAGTATACCTTTAATCATGGCAGTGCAGAAAGGTACAAATAATCTCTAACCATTTATATTTGCAAGCCCTTTGAAGTAATGGGTTTTTTTTTCTTTCTCCTCTATAGTGGTTTACTTACAGACCCTCTTTAACTAAAAATAATTCATAATAATTTTATAATTTTTTTTTTTTTTGCAAACATAGGCCTTAGGGTTACAACTTCTTGTTTTAAATGTTCATGACTTGTGAATTGTGACAAACATAACTTGCACTGTACCTCTTCACATAACAGGTATTGTGTGTTCTTTCCAACAGCATCTTAGACAAGCTGATGTTGCTGGAAAATTTGTTGAGTTTTTTGGGAGTGGTGTTTCCCAACTGTCCGTAGCAGACCGAACCACAATAGCAAATATGTGTCCTGAATATGGTGCTATTCTGAGTTTTTTCCCTGTTGATAATGTGACATTGAAGCACTTAAAGCATGCAGGTAAAGATTAAACTAAAGCAGTGATTTATTGTAATTGTGTTTTTCAGTTGTGGTAAAACATGTTTTTTGCTCTGCAGAAAAACCCAGTATAAGAACTATAGAGTTTTTGCTTAAAACTCCTCAATTCCTATGTGGCGCTTTTCTGCGGAGTTCTGATATGGATTTAACATGTAATTAGGCTTTTGCTTGAGGTTTGTGTCCAGTCTGGTCCATTTGTCTAATGCCCGATTTACGAACACGATACTACTTTTCAACATCCAGAATCCTAGTTTTTGGAAGCACATGTAAGCCTATAAAAGAAAACTATTAAAGAAATTCTCACTTACATTTTGAAATATGTATGGAATGTAAGTCTTCTTGATTTGAAATGAATCCCATAACCACCTGGAGATTCCCTACAAAATCGAAATTTAAAATGATTACTAGAAATAAGTGAAACTGCAGAATAAATCTGAACATGTCTCTGATTTTTCCCAGTGGTTTGTTTCCCTTTGAAGTGTGTGATTTCACTGGCATCTCAAGCTAAGCAAGGAGGATATCAATTCCTTATCAAGCTACTGCAAACAGAGAACCACAGGGTGACAGATGCCAAAAAAATCTCATTCATGAGTGAGACTTTGAGACTGAAATCTGTCACTTTCAAATGAGAGTTAAATGCTTTCAATAGCAAACATGTTTGTCTGATCGGTGCAGAGTAAATGAATGGGTTTGGAAGAGTAGCCAGCAGTACTGCCTATTGTCAGCTAAGCACAGGGTCTGTATTAAACAAGGAAGTCCTAACACAGAAAAGCCTTATGGACTTCAGGGACACAACTGTCAATTTAGTTAGAGTTACCACTGCTAGAGCTGGAATAGCTTATTTTGTTTCTTGACATAGAAAGACAAGTTAAGCTAATTTAGAAAAAAATGTAATAATTTATAAATGTTTTCATTTGTGTATCATTCCTGAATAGAATTTGGGATATGGAAGTGGTATACTTGGAGAAAAAAAAAGTACTTTGAATGTTACATTTAAAACAATCTGAGTGTCTGAAAGTTGTGTGATTTGTTTTATTTATGTATTTTAATGTGACTTTTCTCATGTTTGAAATAACCTTCCTTAGGTTTTGATAAGGCCAAGCTTGAAGTCATGGAAGCGTATCTTAAAGCTGTGAAGTTATTTAGAAATGATGTGAGTTCTTCTGGAGAGCCCGAGTATTCCCAGGTATGCTTGAAAGTTGTTTGTTTGATTCTCATAAATAACTACTGATGATTTCACAGTCTCGTCTCCCACTGTAATTTTCATTGCTTTCAGCAAAGTTGTATTTATTAACTCACAGTTTCGAGAAGCAGAGCTTTTCTGTAAAACATGGAGGGGATGGGGAAAAGAAGGGAGTATGGTAACATTATACTGAATTCCAGTCATCCCAAGGATTGTGAATGGTAGAAAAGTTATGGGTAATGTTAAAAAATGCTTGGAATAAGAGGAATAGCCTCTTACAGTCAGTGGTGTTGAAAATGGAATCCCAGAGTTCTAAATGTCTGAGAACATTCAAATTTGAAACAAGAGTTCCTGGGTGTCTCAGGAGTATATTCCATGTACCACTGGTCCGGGGTTGGTAATGCCTGCACTTTCTGTTTCTTGCTTTCTTAGGTAGTGCAAGTTAGTCTAAGTTCTATAATTCCATATGTCAGTGGCCCCAAGAGATCCCAAGATAGAGTGGCTGTTAATAACATGAAAAGTGACTTCCAAGCCTGCTTAAGTGAAAAGGTTTGTATTGCTGATGCTCTCTTCAAAAGGTATTTCCTGTAATTCACATGAATAAATGTTATATTACCTATTCCTTGTATACCTGCTGAGCCCTCCTTATTGCTACACAACTGCTTATCCAGGGTGTTCTGTTCTCGCTTGACAGGCATCCCAAGGGTAAATCATTGGTGTGTTTGGCAGGAACATGACCTTCCAAAAATCCTTAATTTAGGGATTTATTAATTAGTCCTAATTTAGATTGCTAGGGAGAAAGAACTTTAGGTAGGGACCTCTGGAGGATGTTTGAGTGCTGAAGAGCACTCAGGTGAGGGTGTAAAATGCTAATTGACCTACTCTGGTTTAGTTACCACCCTCTTGCAATTAAAATCTTGGACATGCTTCTAATTCAGGAACCAGTATTGTGTAGATTAGACATGTACTCTTAAAGGGATGTTCTTCCATATACAGAAGGAAGTGAATTGTGGAACAGCCACACATAGACTGGCATTTGTTCACAACTGTTGCAAAGTTAAAGCAGTTGTGAAGGAAGAAGGCCGAGACCAGTGTACAGACAGAGGGACCTGAACTGAGGGCTGCTTTTAGATCTATAACGGTTCCTAGTGGCACAGCTGAGTGTTATTTCAAAACCAGTGTTCACTTGGTCTTGATGTAATGTCATCCTTTCTGTTCTGTAACAACTGGTAACATGTATTTTTGTCATCCAGTCTGGTGTTAAAGGGTTTCAGATTGCAGCTGAGAAGCAGAATGACATTGTGCCTGTTCAGTATGAAGGAAATGAATACAAGCTGTCCCACGGCTGTGTTGTCATTGCTGCGGTCATCAGCTGTACAAACAATTGCAATCCATCTGTCATGCTTGCTGCAGGTATGTTGGGACCAGACAGCTCAGGGTCTTAATGGTGCACTCATGTTTGCACAGCCCTCACCTTCAATTTTGTAGGTTCTCTTTACAGGTTTGAAACTGCAACTTTACAGGTTTGAAACTGCAGACTTGTAGCCTTAGCTTGTAGGCTCTGGAGGTTATATAGGGAAAGTTGCTTTTCCATAATACAATCTTAGTTTGTCCCATAAAAGCAAGTATTAAGGAGAGTAATTATAAAATATTTACACTTGGTAGTATTACAGCAGGTAAGCAGTTCTAGGGCTCCTGTCAGGTGGATGCACACAGTGGCACTGCTGATGCAGGAGGTGAGCTTTAGCTTCCAGCCTGTCCTGGATGATGAGCTGTGCTGCCACAGCCAGGACAGAAACTCTGTATTGCTGAGCAGTTGTTCTGTCACTGGTTCAGGAGTATCTGCCACACCTTCGCAAGCTGCAGATGATTTTGTTGGAACAGCTCATCTGTCAGACCTTGCTCTCTTTCTAAGATCCTCTGTGGCCAGGGTGAGCTTCCCCTTAGGGCTGTGTGGCCTGTCTCTAGAGACTGAACGGATTGGCACTGTCAGCTAGAACATGGCAGAGATTTGTCTTAGAGAAAGTAAAATGGGTGTCTACCTTCCAGGAATGGGAATAAAACCATGCATGGTATTTTTATGAGTTAAGAAACTTTATTCAGGCCAGTAATAGCTGTAATAGTTTAATAAACTGAAAGTTGTTTAATCCTCTGGAATTTTTTATGCTTGCTTTAACTAAGGCAGAAGCATACAGATGTCCTATTAAGGGATATACAAATCATAATCTGTGTCGTTTTTTCCTTTTTGTTTGGTAGGACTCCTGGCCAAAAAAGCTGTTGAGGCTGGCCTAGTGGTGAAACCCTACATCAGAACAAGTTTATCACCAGGGAGTGGAATGGTTACACATTACCTCAGTTCCAGTGGAGTATTGCCATACCTCAGCAAGCTTGGGTAAGGCCTGTTTCTGTTGGTGAGTTTAGGCAAGTAGTACATAGCGGGGTTGTACAGGCTGATAAATAGGATTGCTGTTCATTTTGGGTTGGCTAATTCCTAACTTAGTAGATTGCCATCTTACTTACTGACTTAAAATTATTTTGCTTCATTGTATTCCCTCTTTAAAATTTATGATGTATAGCTCTAATATATCAGAGCTCTGTTTTTCCAGTCACAAATTACTTCATTTTAAGTGACTTGCAGGACAGGATGTACTTGATAATGTATTTTAAAAGTGGAAGCTGGATGCAAATTTATCAGGACAGTCTGTATTAGTCTTTTCTTATCATTGCTGCTGTCAAGGGTTGTTTAGTTGGTTTCTGGTTGCTCTGTAGCAGTAACAGTGGGATTATGTTCAATATTCTGTAACGGTACTCAGCTGTGGTTTGCATCAGTGACATGTAGTGTCTGCTGTGCATTCCCTAAAAAGAACTGTCGAAGGACAAAAAATTATTGGGGATTGTTAATAAAAGAAAATGCAGTTGTTAACAAATTGCTCGTGACCATGTAAGGTGTGACTTGATTGGTTTTTCCCACGTAGGTTTGAGATTGTTGGTTATGGGTGTTCCACCTGTGTTGGGAACACGGCCCCTTTGCCAGAAGCCATCAGGAATGCAATAAAACAGGTAAAGCTCTGTCTGGCTTGTTGAACACAGAAATGTATTTCTCACCCAGTTAAGCAATCAAGAAATACAGTAATTCATGCAAAATACACTTCCTTTTTGGTTTGGACTTCGCATGATGTTGTTGGCATATTTGCTTGTTAGAGGGAGACCATGCCAATTCATTGCTATGTAAAATAAATGTAATAAGTAGTATTTTTAGAATACAGTTATAAATGACAAGATAAATACATGTGATCTAATCTTGCAGAGGATGTAATGTGTAGATTTTGTATCATAAGTGAAGAGGAGGGTTTTAAAGAGCTATGGGCTCAAGTCATTTTAACCAGCAGTGTCTAAAAGCTACAACTTTTTTCTCTTCTGAAGCAGAAGAGAAATAAAAGGCAGGAGAGGAGTTGACTGAATTGACAGGAGAGCATATCAGAGGGTCAAAAGGGAAGATGAGAAGGGCAGTGGGAGAGAGCAAAATGCCTTTCAGTTGTAGTGTTAATTTTTGAAGGGGAATGCTAAAAGCACATCTGACTTAGTCAACAAAAATAGCATAAGCTGTTTAAGTACCCCAAACTGCTGCAACACTATGTCTGGGTCTGCCTTTCAGGGTGATATCATTGCCTGTGGGATACTGTCTGGCACAAAGAACTTTGAGGGCCGCCTGTGTGACTGTGTCCGTGCCAACTACCTGGCATCCCCTCCGCTGGTCGTGGCCTACGCCATTGCGGGCACCGTCAGAATAGACTTTGACACAGAGCCTCTGGGTGAGTGTTTTCCTACAGCTTCTGTTTCTGCAGCTGGTGCACATGGGCAGAGATTCCTGCACATGATTTCAACACCCAGAGCCAATATATTCAAAGAGGAAGCACAGCCATATTTGCTTTGCTCATGGCTAAAGCAAAGCATTCACTTAACTGATCAAATTCTTTGCCTATCTGGTACCATCTTTGCAGGCCTGAATATATACACATCTATGTTCTAATACAAATCTCAAGTCTAGTATTTTATTCTTCAAAACTACTGTTGTGTTTAAAATCTTAGGCACTGGTTTTAACGGCAAAAGTATTTACTTACGAGATATTTGGCCCACCCGACAAGAACTTCATACAGTGGAAGAAGAGTGTGTGATATCATCCATGTTTAAGGAATTGAAAGAAAAGATGGAGGTAAGAATGGTCTGTTCTACCTAATTTAAAGGTTGCGTTTCATTGTAGCTTTATAATATCTTGCAGTTGAATGTGATTGTTTTGCCATTTATTTCTGTTATGGTAATGGAGGGCTTAACTGAGGGGTACTTGTATTTAAAAGCAATTCCCAAGTAATACCCAGTGAGGTAACTTGGAATATGTAATAGAAAATTATTACTAAATAATAGTAATTAATAAAATCACCAGTACAACTTTAGTTTTTGAGTATAAAAATACAATAAACTAACTTCCGTTCTTTTCAATTAATTTTCTTTCTTGTAGAAAGGAAACAAACGATGGAATTTACTGGAAGCACCAGAGTCAACTTTATTTCCCTGGGATTTAAAATCTACTTATATTAGATGTCCTTCCTTTTTTGATAAACTTGTAAGTACAGTGGATCTATCCACCAGATTATATGGATTACTTTTAAGTAAAGGAATAGCTATTCCAGTAAAGCTTCAATGTTGAACTAACAAGTTTAATTATCACTAATATTTCTCAGTCTTTTAAATACTGTTTATGTCTCTGGAGTGAGTGGAGCCTGTACATCAAGGGGCCTTCCTATACTGCAGATACAGTTTATATGTCTGTTTCTTGGAAGAAAATGTTTAATGTTCCTTTTCTTCCCTTCTGTTGTTCTTTCCCCCCACCCTTCCCTGTTAGGCCAAAGAACCAGTTTCACCGCAGGCAATTGAAAACGCCCATGTGTTGCTGTACCTGGGGGACTCTGTCACCACAGATCACATTTCCCCTGCTGGGAGCATCGCAAGGAGCAGTGCTGCTGCCAAGTACCTGACCAGCAAAGGGTGAGCACTTGCTGCAGCACAGGACTGCTGCACATGCTGGATAATTGATTCGCACTGTCACCTTCCTCTAGAAATGCCTGTCTGCAGAAAGGGGAGACTATATGTGGAAAAGCAAAATAATTAATCAATGTTAATAAATATGCTGGTAATGGCAAGAGGATTAGTAAGGTGGGTTGTTTCCTAGAGCAATCTCCCCATAAGTCTTCTGTAAGTACCACACTGCTTGTAGCACTTCATAACGAAGTTGTAGAAAATTAATTTAAAATTGCAGTTTTCCTCATGAATAACCTAGCAGTGATTTACCCATGTTGTTCATGATTTATAATAATTACATTTGTTGGAGGTCTAGTTGTTTACATCTTCCACTGAAGATATGCTGCAATAATTGTAAAAAAATCATGATATCCTTTTAAATCAGATAATCTTTAACTGATTTCTTTCAATTTGCTTTTTATTCCAGACTCACACCTCGTGAATTCAACTCTTATGGGGCTCGAAGAGGTAATGATGCTGTGATGACAAGAGGTACCTTTGCAAATATCAAGCTTCTGAATAAGTTCATAGGAAAACCAGCTCCTAAAACAATTCATTTTCCATCAGGACAAACGGTAGGAATATATTTGTTTGTACAGCTGCTCTGGAATGGGGATTGCAGGTTTAGAACTCACTCAAAATGTGTCACTTTGTCATTCCACAGCTAGATGTGTTTGAAGCAGCAGAGCTGTACCAGAAGGAAGGCATTCCTGTAATTATTCTAGCAGGAAAGAAGTATGGACTGGGTAGCTCAAGAGACTGGGCTGCAAAAGGGCCTTTTTTACTGGTACTGCTGGTTTGTTTGGGTTTGGGGGTGATTTTGTTTCTTCTAGAAATACCTAAAAACACATTGTATAATTTCTTTGTTAGAATCTTCATGGGGGAGAATCACTAGTCAGGATAAATCTGAATTTCCTCATTATGTAATTTACTGTCTTGAATACCAGACTGAGACAAATCAGGCATTTGTCTATGCTGGCCTCTGTTTGGTCTCCATGGGGTGATCAGTATCTCACTGTTGGAGACTAATTTCCACTTATATTGAGAATGTATTCCGAGTCAGCCATTGATTCATGTCCTGTTAACTCCAGCATGGCCACTGTCTGTAACAAACTGTTTCACACTGCATGGGCCTGCTCTGGCTTGTTTGCTTCCATCTACCTGGAAAGCTAAAAAGATGTTACCAGGGTACTTAAAGGACTCTGTGCAAAGCACTCTCTTTACTCTTGAGTTTGAATTGCGAGATGTTGGACATAATCTCTGTTCAAAGGTTACTTCTGTGTTTCACTCTGCTTGCATTTTCACAGGGTGTTAAAGCTGTCCTAGCTGAGAGCTATGAGAAGGTTCATAGGAGTCAGCTGATTGGAATTGGCATCGCTCCACTTCAGTTTCATCCTGGGGAAAATCCAAGTACTTTGGGACTCACTGGAAGAGAGCAATTTTCTATATTGTTCCCTCCAGAGCTGTTGCCCAGAATGACTTTGGATATTAAGGTATCTTTGCAATATTTTTAATTTCTCTATTGAATGTTCTGATGATTAAAAACAGAGAAAGAGAAGTTAATTCTGATGATAGGAAGCAAAGCAGGAAAAAACAAAATTTAATTCTCTTGGAAGGTAAGCTTATAGTCCTACCTGAAGTTTGTCATGGCAGTTGGAGTTTCCCAAAGTACATGTACACATGTTCTTCGTACACAACTTTGTATGCAGCCTAATATTTTTGATCAGAGTGGTATTTTGCCCCTCATGGGCTCAGTATTAGGGTGGAATTGAGTTTGTCTCTCATAGGTGTGATGATTTGAGAGAGGCTTCAGCTCTCCATTTTCTGTAAACAAGCCCGTAACACAATTGGTGCCATCTTAGGGACATGGTGGTTTTTGGTTACCAACAGGCCCCTGGCCTGCTCACAGCTGCATCTAAACTGTGCCCTAAAACAAGCCTTCCTTCCATCCAGCCCCAGCAGGCTTGGGGCTGTAGAGGCATGTCACATTTGCTTGTGTTCAACAAAACTTGGGGTTAGAATGTTGACTGAGAATAAGTAAGGGGAAGTGAAAGCAAAGCTTAATTGGTTTCTCTTTTTTGCTTTTCTTTTGAAGACAAGCACTGGAAAAGTATTCAGCGTGATTGCCTTGTTTGAAAACAATATGGAGATAACTTTATACAAGAATGGTGGAAGTCTAAACTTTGTGGCTCGAAGATTCTTATAGTAGCTACTGACTCTCTGGGTACCCTGCATAACTGGTAACTCAGCAAATGCCTTGTGTGAACCCAGGAATCTGTACCGTGGAACTGCAAACAGTCCTAGTGTGCTCAAAGTTACTTCGTCCATGGATGTAAAAGATTGTGAATCATTGTAACTGCAACGAGATCCTTTCTGATTTTAAATAATATTCTAATGGTGCTATTAAACATTGCTAAAATCAACATGTGTATTGTGACAAGAGAGCTGTAAGTATGGAGGGGATGTTTTATCAGACCATTTTGTAAATAAACTATGCGAAATTGAGACTGATTGTGCTGAAGATTATTATGTAAGAAGATTTTCTGCAGTTGTTTCCACTCAGTTTTTGCACCTGTAAATCTGCGTACTGCTGTTTGTTGGTTTAAGAGTAGCAGATGGCATAGAATCTTAAAGGCCAAACATTAATTTTTTTTTCCTCATCCAGAACTTAGAAAAGATACTGAGTTTTCGAATTCTTTAGGTTATGGGCTGAACAAAAGCAGTCCCCATGAGGCCCATGGTATCCTGTATCACAGATGATGACTTCCTTACCTTTGTTACGGGATTATATTTCATCTGGATCCAGATTTAAACTCCTCAAGCTATGAAATATATGAAACACTGTGTGCCTAGAAATATGGGAAACATTTCTGCATTAAAAAAAATCTCACAGTTGTTTCATTCATGCAGGTTAAGCCATGTTTCTTCATGCCCTTCAACTGAAGTTTGTCACATCTGCTTCAAAGGGTGCACTTTCTCATTTATGACATCTATTTTTATTGTGCTCTCTGCAATATCGTTAGACAAAGTACCTCCCCATAATGTTTTAACCTTTAAAAACCTTTTAAAACATTTACTAGGGTTGTTTAAATTCCTCTGCTTTAAATACAACCTATGTCTAATGTTACACTTGTCAGATGTTCAAGAGCCAGCCAGGTCGCCATACTGCCTTTTAATGCTTCCTCATGTGCTGGCAGTTCCCAGCTCTTACAGAGTGTCCCATTCTGAGGAATAGCCCAGAGTACTGAACAAACCTTTCTCTTATGGCACTGCAGTAGCTGTGGATGGAATTGTCAGCACACTGAGGGTAAAGCCCCTGTTCCATAGTTCGTATTGGCAGGAGATGCAGAGTTCCTGCAGAATGGCTTGTGTTCCCACTGCACTGAGCTCTGGTGGTGTCTGAGCTGTTCAAGTGAGTCTGCAGCTCCAGCAGGCTCTTCCTGTGCTCCTGTGTCTTGAAAAGCTTCATAACTCCACTTACAGTTTGTGTAGAGATTAATTTCTGCTGGAGAACAAAACTGCAATACTTACCTATAAATTGTCAAGATTTTGCTTTAAGATTTTTTGTTCTTGATAAATGTTGTCTTAAATATCAAAACATTCAAGAGGACTATATTAGCTTTATTTACATGTGCTTTTCATTTATAACCAGACACTAAGATAGCTGACTTGTAAACTAACAGATGCGCTGTTCAAATCTTTAAATAGTATGTTTGACATTCCTTAAAAAAAAGCCCCAAAACCTCTTGCATAATTATATCAATACAATGTATTTTTGACAGTTCAAAGGCCAAACTAATTTGATTGACATAAGTTTGATACATATTTTTCTGTTTCGTTAGACAAAGTTCACTAAAGTTTTAACTTCTGTATAATCCGTTTTTATATTTCACTAGTTTGATGTGGTTTTATTTTGGGTGAGATGAAAACCATTCCGGTGACTCCTACCACTTCTAAGGGGGATAAGTCAATGCGGTTTTGAATATTATATTCAACTGAATGCTGAATGAGTTCCTGTTCGGTGGTACACTTCCATTAATTCTATCCAGACTGACTGAGCAGATCTTACTTCTTGTACAACAGTGTCTGATTGCTATTTTATCCCAGCTTGAAGGTATATTCTTGATTTAGTTCAAGAAAACAAGTGTTTGGGGAAAAAAAGGGAATTTAGTGCTAGTACATAATGATGCCTCGTGCAGATAATAAAACTGCAACTCCATGGCTATTTATAACTGTGTAACTACTAATGCTTGAAGGGAACACAGCCCCCTGCCCTCTCTCCATGTTTCAGGAGACAGGGATCCAAGCCATGTCAAGGCAGACCGATGAGGTGAAGTGCAATTTCAAGGCATGCGACTTACCTGCAAGTTGTCACCAGTAAAGCAAGTCAGCTCTTTTTAGAGACACAGGGGGCTTCATTACCTTAGCAGCTACTTTAATTCTGCTGCTCTATGGAGTCTTATGTCCATGAGAGAAGCAGTTCTGAGCAGTGCTTGGGCACGGGGGCTGCTCAGCTGGAGGTTCCTATTGTTGCTGCAGCAGGTCCAGCTCTAAACAAGCCCAAGTCAGTGGCATCTCCGAGGTGCGCAGGCTGACTCCTACCCTACCTTGTGGTGTGGGGGTGCTGTGTGGGATAGCACTGCCCACATACCATCTGCTCAGTGGTGGGGAACTGCACTGGCTTGTGATCCGTGGGAACAGCCCTGTTCCCTCTCCCCTGTACAAAGTGCACCTCAAGAGCCCAGCAGCAAAGGGAAGACATTTAACTTTGGACACACTGCTAGGACTCTGAGAGCCTTAGGTGGGCAGGAGTGACAGGAGCCCTCTGGCAGGGGCAGGGCAGGGGACAGTCAGGATTGCTGTGCTCACACACCGAACACCGTTCAGTTAGACCTCTCTTCAGTATCCTAAAACATAGGAGGACATGTCCTTGTTTGAGAAGTGACTCAGTGTGTTAAATGTATTTAACCTAGACCTCTCTTGATTTGGATTTGGGGGGAGAATCATGTTGAAATTTTTGTAAATGTTTTCTCTTCTTGCTTCCCTCTTCCTCCCCATCCCAAACTACAAAGCTTTGGGATAGTGTTGATGTTTATACATTTTACACCTAAATATAAGGACAAGAAGCTATGTATATTAATCATATTTAAGCAACTGCAAATCATTGTCTGATGTTTAAAGCCAACAGAATAGTGTAAGTTTTAAGTTCAGTAAGTATTGTATAGATATATCTTAAGTTCAATTGATGAAAATTGTGCATAAAATGTTACCAATGCTGTAAATTATTTTTAATAAAGAAAATTGTATCACAGTTCTTATATGTTACTGTCTATTTTGAATAGATAGTATGGAATACACTTTAAATGGTACTGTGTGTGAAGGGGCAGGGTGAATAAAGAAAGGGGTAATATTATATATCATATAATTATGCCTGTTTCATTTTCTTGTTAGGAGTATTTGAGGTGGGCTCGCAAAGCATGCTTAGCTGATGTAGAAGGATGTTCTCTGGATTAGCTGTGCTCCAGACACCAGTCTGGATGTTATATCAAATGCTTTTTGAATAACTTTTTCTTTCCCTTCTGAAAAATGTCTAATTTAGAATCTAGATGAAATCCTGTATTAAAGCAAGCTGTTGGCCAAGGTTACAGCTATGACAAGATCCTCAGATTTGGGGATGTCCAACACTAACCTACTTCAACCCTCACTTTCAGCACAGGCATTAGACTGGAGTTCATCTCATGGATGCTAAATTATTCAAGTCTATCTTTCTACAGATAATAAGACAGGCCAAAGTACAACCTTCAACCTCTGCCTTGGCTCACAACCACAGTGGGCTTCCCCCAGCGTAGCAGGCAGACAGGAGAAGCAGAGATAGGTCTTCAGTTTTGGCACTCTAGTCTGCCAACTGAAGCAAGAGTAAAGAGGTCTGCAAAGTGCATTGTAATTTTGTTTGCAGAGAGCAGGAGTACATTTCTGTAACCAACTATGTTAAAGCACAGCAAGAATGCTTCCCCACTGAATCAATTTTGTTCCAATGAGCTAAAGCTTCAGGGCCTCAGAAACCAAGAGAGGGAACCCTAAATATTTTACAGAGCTCTTTTCTTTTTGAAAAAACCTTAATTTTGTGATTTCTAGAGAGAAGAGTTGGTTGATTACTTTTAGTAATATCTGTTCTGAAATTGGAGGGAAAAAAATGTTCCTTGGGGAAATAGTTTCTCTTTTCTAAATTCCCTACTTGCTTAAAATAATGTTTTTAATTTTGTGTCCATAATATTACAAACAATACTAAAATTTTGTTATAGAAGATTCTTAACTGATTTACCTAAACCCAAGATGCTTTAGGGTGCTGTTGGGGGGGGGGGGCGTGTAGAGATGGTTTTGGGTTTTTTTCAGCATGCCTTTCCTAAATTCCTTTTTGTTCAGGTTCCTAATTCTGTCATAGCAGAACGTCAACTATGACAGATTACTTCTTTTATTCATTCGGAGTTTCAGAAGAGATTTCTATATTAATCTTGAAGTTTGTCATTATTTTCATTAAGTGTAAAGTTTTCTAGGACTGGATCCATTGTCCCAGTCTGATTTCTGAGACAGTCTAAAGGACGTCCTGAGCAAGATGCTTCAGGTTTGTTACATATATTTATAGATGTGGTCTTCAGGCTAAGCATTTGGCAGAGATTTTTATCTGGTGTGCTGATAAAAGGGTTTAAACAAAAGAATAAAACGGATGTCTTCCCTCCTGCTCGCTGTGGGCGCAGGGTTTTTTAAGTGTTCTTCTGCCTTTGTAACAGGAAGTCGTAGCTTTCCTTCCCTCTCGTGCTGTTGAAAAACAAAGCCCGTGCCATGGGGTAGCGCTCCCGCGCCGCGGGGAGGCTCCGGCCGGGCTCGGCTGCAGCGCTGGGCCCTCCCTGCCCGCGCTCGGGGTGGGCAAGGGCGGGCGCAGCCCCGCGTTCCGCTGAACGCAAGGCGCTCCGGCCGAGAACCGGGCTGGTGGGGGCTGGGCTGGCTGGGCCCCCGGCTGACGGCAGCTTCTGCAGCTCCTCGGCCTCCCCGGGCTGGGCAAAGGTTGGCGCGGCTCCCGCCGAGTCCAAGGGTTGCTCGTCTGGGGAGGCTCGAGATTCCTGCAGCTGGGCGGGCGGGAGACGAGCGAGCGTCTGCAGGTTTGTGCTGCCTTTCTTAGCGTAGGAATGTGGAAGGCCGTGACCAAGCGGAAAGATTTAATCTGCTTTAACGTTATGATTTACTAAAGTACTTTTTGCCTTTTGCAGGCACGAATTGAAGACTTCCTGATCAGGGATTCAGCAACTCTGTTCCTTAGGGAGTCATTCCTACCTATCAACAATACCAGGTTAGGCTGCTGCTAGAAATGAGATAATAAAAGCTTGGTTAATAAGCTTTTCATGCCTGCTCTTCTGAACAGACTGAGTGCATCTCTCTAACAGTCTTTCTTTGGAGTGGCTGCAGCCTAAGTAGTTCATAAGCTACGATGTAAGAAACCCGAGCTGGCAAGGGGGGTTGGTTTTCTTTACTTGTTTAATAAATGTGGGAAACTCTTCTCCAGTAGCTGAATGTATTTTTTTGCAGTGATTACTGCTTCTGATGTCAGATTACAGATCAGATCATCCAGCTTTTCTTTTTCTCCTAGAGACACAATGTCTTCTGGAAATGATTGTCAACCCCAGACCTTGACCAAACCAACACTTGGTGAGAAAGAGGCAGCTGAATTGGTTGACAGGGTGTTTGGATTGAAGGTATCTTGGGTCAGGCCACTCCCCAGCTATGATGATCAGAACTTCCATGTGCGTGTCTCAGCTGAAGGTGCTGATGAGTATGTCCTCAAAATCACCAATTCAGAAGACAGCCAGGAGCCTGACCTCATTGAAGCGCAGACCCAGGCCATGATGTTTCTCAGTGCTGAAGGCTTTCCTTCAGCTACTCCTTATCTCACAAAAGATGGTAACATAATGTCTCTGGAGTCGGGAGGTGAGCCATTGTGGGCACCTTTGAGAGTGGGCACCTGAGAGCAGGTGCCCACTCTCACCCTTAGCTCGGCAGTAGCTTGCTATATGGCACACCATGTATGTGCTAAAGGGAAACTCTAGGCTTGTGTTTCAATAGTAGGGATATATATCAGGTGACCTGTGTTCCAGCCATAATAGTCCAAACTTAAAATACCAGAAGCAAAGCAACTCAGAGAGAGTAATAATTAACTAGGAAAACACTTCAGTTTAACAAATTGGAGAAAACATTTATCTGATGTCTGTGTCCATGCACAAGAAATGTTAAAAAACGCTTCATTGACTACATGGTGCTCGAAATTATTTGCCTGCAGAGTGGTGTAAAATACAGTTCTAGCCCATCTCTGAAGCCAGAGTAAATTGCTTTAAGTGTTTGGAAGAAAAATTGTGTTGGCATTTAGCTTTTACTGTCACTGTAACTTCCATACAACATTTGGGATTCCTGAGACCTGTTCTGCTGCAAAACTTTACGTGGGTGTGCGCGGGCACTGTAGGAACCCTGCCTAGTGCTGAGTTGGGTCCAAGCACAAGAACTAAAGATCCAGCATAGATTTTGTAAGTGTGTTAAGATTTGTACATTATTATACAACATTCTGGTAAATCAAATCTTTGCATGAAATCTGTTTTATGAGCTACATCTGACAACTTCTATACTGGGATAAACGTTTTTTGCCTCTTGCATTAATTAATACTCAATAGCACATATCGGAGTGACTGACTGCATGTGTCCTTGTCAGATACTAGACCTGGGAGCAAGAAGTACATGGTCAGACTGCTGACTTACCTGCCAGGTACACCAGTAGCAAAAATTGCTACCAATGCTCAGATTCTGTATGAGATTGGGAAGCTTGCTGCCAGGGTGGATAAAGTGCTCTCAGAGGTGAGTTCTCATGCTTCAGCCTCAGACTTCTCTCTTAATCAATGTCTCTTCAGTATTTGCTCACGTGCTTGCTGCCTGCTTTTCTGACCTGCACAATGCAAGTTGGTGACTGCAGATGTCAGTTTGATTCATGGCTCAGGTGCCAGCCTCCGAGCTGGCTGCTACTTAAAGCCTTTCTCCAAGTACATGGCAAGTGACTTGGTACTGATGATCCTTCTGCAATGCATTTTTGTACCACAGAGAGATAAGGAGTTCTTTTTACTTATGCAAAGCTCACCTGTTAGTGTTTCAAACCTGGCAAATAGAGGAGAATGAACCCTAGGGATCTTGTATTAGAAGAATGCCAAGCTTGTTTTAAAGGATTTTTGCATAGTGCACAGCTGGCTGATCTATTACTTTGAATTCCTTTTGACTTGTTGACTTTCTCCTCATCATTAGCAATGTGACCATTTCACATTGGTAGCAGCTGGTACCCTCCCTACAGTGCCAGCTGTGCCAACAAACAGGGATCTGTGACACTTCTCATTTGCATTGCTTCCACTTAAATAGTTTTAGTGCAAAATAAGTTCTGTCTTTACTCTGCAGTTATACGGGACAATAAGGCTGATCAATCAGCCAGTAATTAAGTTTGATGCATGAAAGAACTCACATTATTTATTAACCTTTCATTAACCTTTTCTTCTCATGTTCTGGCTACCAGCTTCAGACAGTTATGAAATGTGAATTGCCAGTTTTACTAACCATATTCTTAAATTACAGGAGCATTTTTCAGTTGGGGAAGATAACTTACTGTTGCCTTCTTACACACTGGTCACACTCTTATAATTAAAATAAGTCTCAAAATATGCCTGTGACTCGTCCTGCCAAGGAGGAAGTAGTTAATGAGAAGCAATTCTGATGGAAAAGGCTCTTTATTCCCTTAACATATGGATTATCATCCACCAAGGTGGTTTAGGCTCAATCTTGTTCTTCACCTGTTCATACGCTGTCCACTTTTGACTACCATTTAGTGATCTTTAAGAGCCTTAATTACAAGCATAGTTTTTGGGTTTTTTCTTAAAAGGAAGCCAGCTACTCTTGTGGGAAGCTTTTTTTTATTTGCCCTATGCACTGATCAAATCTGGCCCAGAGGTAACCTTAATAAGCATCTGAGGAGTCCAAGATAAGCATGGGATGTGCAGTGGGAGAGATGCTTTTCCCCTCTGAATGTCACTTTCCAAACCATCTCTTCCATTTGCTAGTGAGAGAAAGGTCAAGGACCTTGTTTGTTTAAAGTATCGAGACCTGGATGTACAAAGGCAAATTTCCATAAGAATAAAGCCATGGTCAGTGTCTCCATAAACTACTGTGCTCAGGATTTTTCACACACCAGCTGTTCCTAAGGCTTGTCCCCCAAAGGTCTCACCTTTAAAAGCACAGAGTATGCCTGTTCCCAGCACACTGGCAGGTTTTCTGTCTCTGGTGCTCCCAGAGCTTTCTGCAGCACCAGCTATGCAGGCTGAGCTCTGCCAGAGGGGGACTCTGACCTTGGCAGAGGCTCAAAGTTGCCACATAATGTCACCCTATGGACAGTCAACAGCAATTTTAGATTATTAAAGTGACAAATTACTTAAGATAACCTTTGTACCTAAAACATGGGGAAAAAGCCATTCAGGCTGTATGTAGATACTAAGATGCTTGCCTTAATCATTCTTCAGGTTATTTTTTACTCTTTACTATTAAAGCAATAGTCCAAGTCATAGTGTTTCTCAGTCTTATTAGAAACCTGTTATAATTAATAGGGGTTTTGAATCAAGCCCTTTAATCATGAAGTCAGCATTTTTTTCTTATGGCCTACATTATTGTGTGCTTTTTCCAAAGAAATTCCAGCACCCATCAGTCAAAAGTCTGCATCGAGGTCAGTTCATTTGGAACCTGGCAAATGTTCCTCTTCTAGATCAGTACATTTATGCCTTGGGCCAGAACAAATACCGTGCAGTGGTGGAGCAAGTTATTGAGCAGTTTAAAGGCAAAGTAATACCCAAGCTAAGCAGTTTCCGAGCCTGTGAGTATTTTATTCTTATTGTAATTATGTTGAACTGAGACACAGAAATTTCTTACAGGAGTTTAGGTCTGTGGAAAAGGAAAACAAAAATGGCAAACAAAGTATATCTCTTTTCCCTAGCTTAGACTTGGACAAATATTGTGCTGAATGTGCACAGCACAGAGTAAGCCAAGAGGAATGTTCCGTCTAGTCAGGATCAATTCTTTGTTTCTGATGAGTTTCCTCCCACTTAAGGCTATGATTTTCATGCTGTTATATCAGCTTTCTAAATATATATGGAATACAGTACTACTGTAAAAAAGGCCCATATAAGTACTTAATCATATTTTTGGAATTCAATTGACATTGATACTGATGATGATGATGTGACAGTTCTACAGTTGGAAACTACTATTGTGCATTTGCAAACACGTAGTGTATTGCAGGTCACACCAGCCTGGAGTGAGATCTTGTAACACTCCCTCTTACCCATTGCTGTCAGTCATCTGGCAGTGCAGTGGAGGTTCATGGGAAGCAGTAAAGGTGTGAAAGGCAGCACTTGATGCTGCAAGGGACTAGTGTGGTTTTGTACTCGAGTGTTAGTTTGATGTGCATCTTCTCAAAGCTGTTTCAGCTGTTTAATAATTATTAAATACTTTTTCTATTTCTTCTGTGTTTAGGTATCAATCACGGCGACCTTAATGACCACAACATTCTAGTAGACTCTAGTTCTGCTTCCCTGGAGAATCCCCAGTACAGAGTGTCTGGCATCCTGGACTTCAGCGACATGAGTTATGGGTATTACGTGTTTGAGGTTGCGATAGCCATCATGTACATGATGATTGAGAGCCCAGACCCTCTGAGCGTTGGGGGACATGTTCTCGCAGGGTTTGAGAGTGTTGTGCCACTCACCGTCGAGGAGAGAGGTGCCCTCTTCCTCCTGGTGAGCGGGAGGTTTGCACAGTCCCTCGTCATTGCTGCCCACACGGCTCTGCTGTACCCGGAAAACAAGGAGTACCTCACAATCACAGCCAAAACTGGTTGGAAACATTTGATGACAATGTTCGAAGTGGGCCAGGAAGCTGTGGAGAAGACGTGGTTTGAGACTGCCCAGGCGTACATGCACCACGCACCTGCCCCGTAGGTCCGTGGCCGCTGAGGTGCTGAGGGTGACACTGGACTGAATAAAGGCAATAAAGGCAGCGCTGCCCGGGCTGAATGGGGCGCGTCCCCCGCGCTGTTTCCGCGGGCAGGGGCCGGGCCAGGCTCGTCCCCCTCGCAGAGAAGCGGGAGAGGAAGCCATTACCGCCCTCACGGCGGGCACTGGGGCGTGGCCGTTACCCGCCCTCACGCCGGGGGTGTGGTGTGACCACTACCTGCCCTCACAGGGCGGGAGCAGGGCTGTTACTCGCCCTCACACCGGGGGTGTGGTGTGACCCTTACCTGCCCTCACACGGCGGGAGCAGGGCTGTTACTCGCCCTCACACCGGGGGTGTGGTGTGACCACTACCTGCCCTCACAGGTCGGGGGGAGCCGTTTCCCGCTCCTTTCGGGGGAGCGCGGGCACGCGCACGTCACGCAGCGGACGATGCGCGCCAGCCCCGCCCCGCGGCGAGAGGGTCGGGCGCAAGCCCCGCCCCAGGCCGGCACGCAGCACCGCGCAGGCGCGGCGGCCATTTCCGGCGCGGCGGTGAAGGTTCGGGCGCGGCCGTAGCGCCCGGTTCTTGCCCGCCGGCCGGGCCTCGGCCCCTCCCCCGCCCGGCCTATCGGTTCCTTCCGGCCCGCCGTGAGTGAGGACGGGCGGCGGGTGGGCGATGGGGCGCGGATGCGTCTCTGCGCGGTGCGGAAGGCGGCGCGGCCCTCGCACTCCGCCGCGCTGAGGATGACTGTGCAGTGCGGGCGCGGGAGGCGGGCGGCAGCGCCCCCTGGGGCTGTGCCGGGGTGCGCTCGGTGCCGGCTCCCGGGGTTCCCGGTTCACGTGCCCTGTGCTCTCTTGCAGACCCAGTGCCGGTTCCCGTGCCGGTTCCCGTGCCCTCCTGCCGGCCCGCTCCTCTCTGCCCGCGGCGCGTCCCCGGCACCATGGTGAGTGACCCGCCTTCCCAGGGGCTTTGCTGAGCCGCGGGTCCTGCCGAGTCACGGCCCGGGCGGGGGCGGCGGGCGGCGGTCACACTGCAGGGGCTGGGCTGCGGGCATCAGTGACCAGCCTGGTCACCGAGTGGGTGGGTCTGTTATACAGGGGCTTTAGAGCGTTGGTGACAGGAGACTGGTGATACTTACTGAGCTATTCCTTTTACAGTCTCGAAGATATGACTCCAGAACTACCATATTTTCTCCGGAAGGTATTTTTTAACCCGACACTTTTAAGTAAATTCTGACTGTTCTATCCATCTTCTCAAAACTATCAAAACACTTGCACAAAGGGTGGTTTGAAGCATGTTTCTGTCTGAATATAAGTTACAGAAATCATATTTACCCACACCCAGTTCTGTAGGAACAACAAGGGTCCAAAGTGGGCACTTTCAAATTCGTTCTAATTGAAGCAATAATGAGACCTTGTACCATTAATAATATCACCTGCCATGTTTTTGAAATAACCATTTATCTTTTGTTTGAGTATGGTTATGAGTATGGGTTATGAGTATGGTCCCCTGAGAATGGATAATAACCTGCTGGTGCAATCACACCTCTCCTTGTTACTCTTGCACATGCTGAAACAAGTACGTACAAACCATGTTTTCTTACTTCTTAGATGGGATAAACTCAAGAAGTCCAATATTAAATATTTTCTTTGTTTATTGAAAATTTGTCTTGGCTCATTTTACTGCAGCGGAGAGCTCTTTAAATTTTTTCTTTTTTCTTTTTTTTTTAATAGAAAGGGTTTTTCTCCCCAGTGGCCATGTCCAGTATTACCTTATTTTCCTTCTCTGACTCCCTCCTTTTCAGCCAGTTAATTTTCTATTGACTGGTAACACACTGAAGAAGTAAGAGTAGACGGTACAATGAGCACTTGTCAGATTCTTGTAATTTTAAGTCACCTTGTGTAGTTGGTCTTGTTCAGTGTCATTTTTTGATGATAGGAATTTCAATCCTTTCCCAGGTCGCCTGTACCAGGTTGAATATGCAATGGAAGCCATCGGGCATGCAGGCACTTGCCTGGGAATTCTAGCAAATGATGGAGTTCTGCTGGCAGCAGAGAGGCGCAACATTCACAAGCTTCTTGATGAAGTGTTTTTCTCAGAGAAAATATACAAACTTAATGAGTAAGTTGAAATGATGGTTAAATGTCCAGTGATGTTATTAGCCACAAAGCACTGATTAGCACGTAACCTGGTCTTATTTTATTTGAACTGTTAATAATCTTTTTGTTTGGCGTTTTAGACAAGTAGGACTATTTCGTCATTGTTCACTTCAGTAGTTCTTCTAAAGTAGAAGTATTGCTGGTTTGTTTTTTTATCTCTAGGAGAATTTTCTAGGTGGAATAGCTTGTTTGTTGGTACTACACGATACAAAGTAATGGTATTTTAGCATTTAAGAAAACTGGGAAATACCAGTTTTACAAAATGCCATTGGGAGGCAGAATAAAGAATGCCCACAAAAATTACCATGCTATTTCAGCTCACCTTCTATGTCTCTGTTTTTCTTTGGTGACTCAAAAAGAACAAGATAACTGGGTAAAACATGCCTTAGGCTTCTTCGCCATAATTGTTGCAGAGATAAAATGTCTTTCTATTACCATTTCCTTTCTAGCTCCTGGAAGTTAAATTTGTGATGTCAGAGCAAGGAGTTTTATGGATTGTGCTTTCTTGTAGCAAGGGAGGTAGAGCTTCATCCTTGACAAAAGCTGCACATGAAACACAAATAGTTTTCCATCCTGTCAGCTTCCTATTCCACACTGATCTTGAAAGCATCTAGAATGGCAGGAAGAAGTGCTGGATTTTCAAGGAGGCAGTGTAATAGCACACTGGAGTAGTCACCTAAAACAGCCCTTCTATCTTTTGGAAAATTCGTAATTTCACGAATCCTTTTTGTGTAGTGAAAGCTTTGTAGCATATCAGATTGAGCTAAAGAGATTCTAAATTAAGAGCTAACAAAACAATCAAGCATTGAAGTGCTTATTTTTCTTAGGGTCCTATCAAGACCACTAAGTTTCAGTTACACAGATGCCATGTGTCAGCCAGCAACTCCCACTGAAGGCCTGTCACATCTGTGTGGCTCCTTTGGTGTTGTGGTGTGCTGTGTCAGGTGGCCTCCTGAGAGGCACCTGTATGTGCCTAATGGCTCTTGTAAAGCCACTCAGAATTTAATCATCCTTGGCACAACCCTCTTCTCAGAACTGTATGTATAACTAATATACTGACTCGCTGACTTTTGCTGTCCACCTTTGCTTTTAGCAAAAGGTTACGGATATTTCTGGTGTACCCTAAAGGCAGGAGCTGATTAACCTGTTTTGTATGGCAGCTGTGTAGTTTTATCAGAAAAGCCCGACAGTAGGTGCTCTGCTTGAATCCCTGTATAAGACCTGACTGTTGGTTGGAGATTGACAGGAATTCAGTTAATTTGTATGCTTTTCTTGCAGGGATATGGCTTGCAGTGTTGCAGGAATAACTTCAGATGCCAATGTTCTAACAAATGAGCTGAGACTGATTGCACAGAGGTAGGTCTGCTGACAGCTAACATGGTTTCACTTGCCTGTGCTGTCACATTCAGCTCTCTTTATGCATTTGATCAGAATGAACATGCATTAGTAGATCAGAAGTAGATTGAAATAGAACAGCTAGATCAAAGAGGCTTTAACTTAGGAACTTGTTTCCTCTTAAATGTGATACAGGATATGGTCAGCAAAACAAGTTTTGAAACCTGGTATTTTTCTTCTTTGATATTAGGTATTTGTTACAGTATCAAGAGCCCATTCCTTGTGAACAACTAGTAACAGCACTGTGTGATATCAAGCAGGCTTATACACAGTTTGGAGGTAATGAAGTGTGATGAATCATTGTGTTACTAAATGTCTCAAGAACAATTCTCTTACATAATATGAAGGATCCAAGTCTGTGGACAGTCCTAGTGAATTCTGTTTAAAAAGTTATGTTTAGAAAAAAATAATTTAAGAGGGGAATGGGTAGTCATGGTTACTGTTTTTTGCTGCTGAGGCTTCTACTTTTTATTGCTCGGGAAATTGATGGCTGAGATGCTGGGCCATTGCATAGAATGCTTTGACTGCTCTTCCATTTAATGAATACCTTCAAAAGACCAGCAGAGAATTGTTTAGGCAACCTTTCAACATTTTGGGCCTATCCAGCATAATGGCACAATGAATCAAAAGCAAGGCTGTATGTAGTGATATCAATATTGTACACTTAAAAAAAAATACTATTTCTGTGGCTCAAGCAACATATTAGAAAATGATATTGTAAGTAGTGTTCCTTAGTATATGAACTGATGATTCTGTTGTTTTACATATATGTAGTGGGAGAGAATTTTAACTACCTTTTTAACTACCTGGCTTTTGACACTGCTAAGTTAAATGCTTTAACAGCTAAGCTACATACTTGAAATACTAAATTTGATTTGAAGTCCTGAGATGATAAATTACAATTTGTGGAGACACAAATGAGCTGCTCTTAAGGTTAAATGGAATAAACCTCCGCTGCCTCCCACCCCGTGACTTAGAAAGAAATGCTGGCGTGCTTATCTCAAGCAACAGAAGTGCAGAACTCTCTGTTAAATCCTAGTTCACAGGAATAGATTGAAAAACGAAATCAAAGAAAGTAATTGTCACTCACGACCAATCTTGTTACTAAATTTAGGTTGCTAATAGCCTTCTTTTCAACAGGAAAACGTCCTTTTGGTGTTTCATTGCTCTACATTGGCTGGGATAAGCATTATGGATTTCAGCTGTATCAAAGTGATCCTAGTGGAAATTATGGAGGGTGGAAAGCCACATGCATTGGGAATAACAGTGCTGTAAGTTCTGGGTGTTTTCTTCTCAAAAAGACAAGTTAAAAAGTGTAAATTGTACTGTATTAATTAAGCTGAATTGTTGATTATTAGTGCAGGAGAGATTTATAGGTAATTGTAGAAATGCTGCTGTTAACTCATGTGTTAGTATTATCTGGCAGAACCCCAACTGTTTGGTTGATTGCCCAAAGACACCATTTTAATTTCTGTGACATTTACAGGCAGCTGTGTCAATGCTGAAGCAAGACTACAAAGAAGGGGAAATGACCTTAAAGACTGCCCTGGCATTGGCCATTAAGGTTCTAAACAAAACCATGGATGTCAGCAAGCTCTCTGCTGAGAAAGGTGAGCGTTCGCTGATGGGACGGCACCCTCTGCTTAAACAAAGGGAACAGTGAGTGCACATATTCCAGATGTGGCTCCTGGAGTTTTAGTTGTCACAAAAAACCCCATTTTTAGAAGATGCAGCAGTTCTCAGCCTTAGCCTAAGAGGCATTCAGATAGCTTAGTCCAGGATGATCCCTGTTGGCCAGCTGCAGAGGTGAGGCTGCAGTCTGGGGATTGAAATGCCTGTGTGTCTGGGAGCAGAACCCCTGAGAGGAGCTACCCTGCTGCTGTGTTCTGCTGCAGGAGGGGACTGCGGGTGGCTGCCTCCAGCCAGGCTGCTTGGCAGAGGGAGGATTGGAGCCTTCTGCCTCACTGTCACTTGTAATCTCAAACCTTGCCCTGCTGATGATTGCTCTGCCTAAATGCTGCTGTCTGTTCCATGTGTTTCAGTTGAAATTGCAACACTGACAAGAGAGAACGGAAAGACAGTAATAAGGGTTCTGAAGCAAAAGGAGGTGGAACAATTGATAAAACAACATGAGGAGGAGGAAGCAAAAGCTGAACGTGAAAAGAAGGAGAAAGAACAAAAAGAGAAGGATAAATAGTATATGAAATCAAGTGTTCTCTAGATAATAAAGGACCTGCTTCAGCAAAAGATAATCTGGATTTCTGTTCTGTAGAAGCCTACAACCTACAACTATGCCATGGAGGACCCAGAATTAGTTTTGATGAACCAGGTCCTTAGTCATCATTTAGATAATTAGTTTACTGCTCCTTACATTGACCAATAATTGCTTTAATTCTTGAATACTCTTTCTTTCATCTTCTATTTTTTATTATGGAATAAAATTTAAGAAGAATAGTGATGAGTGTCTTTATTTCCTCAGTAATGCCTGGATATGCACAATCTTGAGGAATTTAATTGCTTTAAACCATTAAAACAAGGTATATGCTAGTTGGTAAAGAACAAATATGGTGTTAGAATTGTTAGAATTTCATGTGTATGTGTGGGTTTTCCTTTTAAGGTAGTGAAAAGAGCTCCTAAGTTTGAAAAGTCATTTCACAAATACGGAATTAAAGTGTGCTGGCATGCCAAGTTTTAGTTTTGGCCTATTTTGTTCTATAGCAGGCTCTGTCAAACTGATGGTCTTGCAAGCAGTAGTGTTTTAAAAATGCCCTGTAGCAAATGTGTTCAGTTTATCATAGCCTTCACAAGTGCATGTGTTTTCTAAGGAATTAATCATACAACACTAGTTATATTCACACAAACTAGAAAGACATTTTACAAAGGCCACGTGAAAATGTTTTATCTTGTCAAAATACAAAGAGGTAAGTAAAATAGTGCATGATTTTAGACCATGTTGACTATTTCACATTTTATCCTGAAAGGAAATTGAGATGTTTTATATTTAGTGTAGTGTTGCTGATACTTCCCCAGTGAATCTGGTTCCTTTCTCTGACGCACCAGTCAAGAAAACTAATCAGTTAACCACCAAGAAATCATAATTGTGTATGAATTGGAAATTATAGTAGTTTTTGTCCAGCTTGCCCCTATACTGAATGCAAAACAGTATGATTGTCAGATTAGCAAAAATCTCTTTCTGAAAAAAAAATCATCTGGAGTGAACAAAAGAAATGAAAACAAGTTACTGAAAATTACTGTGCACCCATGCAGATACCAAAAGCAAAGTGAAAAGCCTGAGTGACATGCTTAAATGTGAGGTCTTGCTGAATTTCAAACTATGACAGTGGTGATCCAGCCCATTTGTGCCCACCCTGGATTGTATTGATCTTGTAGGTTGGTTGGTTTGGTTTGGTTTTCTTACCCCAAAGGATACCTGATGTATACAGGATTTAATATGACTATTTAAAGAAACTGAGTGACTCTAAACAGTGTTTTGTTGGTTTTAATCCATCTCAGACATTTTTGACTAAAATGTACTTTGTCAACATGGCCAGAAATGACCCTTTCTCTTGACTAAACCCATTTTTGAGTTCACTGCTGAAGAGTCACTGTTGAGAACAGAGGGAAGGAATCTGACTGGAGATGTCTGTGCTGCAGCTTGTGTAGTTGTCCTGCACTCACTCTGGCAGCCTCTGTACAGAGAGGGAGGCTGTGGGTTCTTTGCAGGACCTGCTTGGTCATTATCTAAGTCTTGGTGCAGACCAATTGCTTTAGTCTTTTGCACTGAACTTAGACAGCACTTTGTTAATACTCAAATTTTATAGCTAATGAAAGTTCAACTGACTTTAATTAACTTACACCTTGTGCAACAGTAGGTCTTCCAAATAACAACATAGGAATGGTATTTTGTGTAACAAGTCCTGAATAGTTGCAGACAACATGCAATGGGTAATATTTAATCTCCATTATAAAGGATTGTATAAATACCTCAAGCTCCATTTTTATGTAGAAATCCAGTGCTCAATCTTTCTATTTTTTGATACCATGAATGCAATATATCAGCATCTTTTGCAGATTTCTGGATGATGGTTATACAGGTATTTGGAATATGCTCTAAAAGCAGCAATCCCAAAATGGAGTTTTTTCTCACTTTTCAAAGATTACTTGCAACAATAAGTGATAGATTCCAGCAACGCTTTCTGTCTTCTAGGAAACTTAAGAGCATCTGAACTTGTGTTCATCAATGTATATAGTCCATAAAAGGCAGTTCGTTTAGTGTAGTAGTGTAAGTATTATCAGATAGCTTAGAATATAGACTTACTAAAATATTTTTCTTAAATGCATCTTTTTCTAACAAAATGGGGATAACTCATATATGCATATCTTGGTTTAAAGAATTAACAATACCATTTCTTTGCCAAATATGGCACCATTTGCTGGTAAAGGAGAACTTTTTTAGATACTGTCATAATAAAAAGTTGGAATGACTTTAATATTCTGAACTGTACTGCATTATGTATTGAAGCATTGTGATAAATTTTAAAAGATTATTTATTTAAAGGTTTTGTTTGCACAAAGTGGAAGTATTGTCTAATACTTTATGAGTATAATCTTTGAACAGTAATTACCAATTTAATTTTAAAAACTATCATCTCTCCTGAGTGCCATTAATAGCTGATTGTGAGCTGAGCCTCAGTACTGCCTTGGAATAGGCAAGTAACTCTAGCTGGCAGTCATGTCCAAGATGTACAGCCAAGTTCTCCGAACCTAAATTTAATTTGTGATTCTTTTCTGCATTTGAGCCTAGGGCAGTAAGCAGATGCTGGAGATCTTTCATGATTAGAATCTTCCTGAGCCATCCGGACACTAATGCAAGTTCCTTACCTGTTCCTCCTGGAAATAAGAGCAGTATTTGACTGCATTGGCCTACTGTGTTGATTCTGGCTTTGTGTGTTTAAAAAAAAAAAAAAAAAATCACCACCAACTGTGCCTTTTCTGGGAGTGGTTTGGGGATAAGTCGTAAGAACAGAAAAAATGATTCTGGCGATACATTTGAGGTATCTTTGCTAATCAAAATGATCTTCCTGTTCTTTGTATGTTTTTTTGGTGTACGTAGTGTTTACGTAGAGTTTACAGTGTATTACATAAGTATTTAAAATATTTAGCTATTGCTGTGGATTTAATGTTATTTTAAAACAAGAACTTCATGTAGTGCTGTGGAAGGTGACAGATTTTTCAAATTAGGTAAAAAGTATTTACTTAAAATTGTTTGCATAATATGATGTTTGTAAGCTTAAAAAACTGGATAGCTTATATCTCACTTGAGTGCATGATAGAACTTGTTAGGGCAAGTATGCAAATATTCACAAATAGATTGTCCTAAGGAATTGTAATGTGGTTTGTTATTCTAAGTAGTTTAGAGATAATGAAACTACCGCTTCTCCAGTAATTACCTGTGCTGTCTCTTGCATCTGTCAGTGTTTAAAAATAGTTAGCTTGTTTTCTAGGTGACTGTATTCTGTTCAAATAAAGTCAAATTAACTTCCAAGACTGCTTGTTATATGACCTCTTTTAGGTATGCTTTCCTCTTCATCCAAATATTTTACTTGTCGATACAAAAGCACCCAAACTAAGATGAAAAACAAAAGACTACCAATGTTAAATTTGACAGCTACTTCTGTTTTTTTATGGATTTCCAAGGTAATTATTTATTCTTTCTGTTCATAACCTTAAAATTAGGGATGATACTTCTCCACTGTGTTGTGAAAATGAATATAATGATTGAAAGATGTCAATGGTTTTAGAAGCCACAGGACTGTATGTGATACATAGGTAACACAGATAAGTATACAAGACATGTAAGGCAAGAAGTTGGTGCACTCAAATACTTCATACATGAGAGAAATCACCTCGTTTCAGACTGGATGAGATTCTAAGACTTATTTAAATGTCTTTCATTTTCTTTAAAGTAGTTTCCATTACAGTTCTTCTGTAGTAAAAATTGTCCTCATTTTCAAGTTTTAATTGCAGTTATTTCTACTACAATATGAAAACCCACTAAAGTTACTGGATCTAAGAGTACCCTTCACTGGCTTTAATCTGGAGAAAATTCAGCTTCACAAAGTTTTTAGAATCCTTCTTATTTTACAAATAGAACTGAGCAGCTGGCTATTTTTATCTGTGTTTAATTTGGCATTTGGCTTTCCGGTTAAAATACTCTTCAGAGCACAGTAAAAGCTGCCATCAGCCAATTTATTGGAGATTCTCAGAGCATACTTTAGTGGGGACCTTCAGATGTCACCTCCTGCTGACAAGGGCCCTTTGAAAGACAGCATTACTCATGTAATTGTTTAGGCTTTCGCTTAATGATAATATTAAACTTAACATGCTGCTGATATTATTAACATTTTGCTCCAAGTTCAAAGCAGCAGGAAAAAAAGCTACTTATTTATAACTACTGTTTTCTAAAACAGTAGTAATACAACATAATTAATGTGTGCCAGATGATGCTACATAAAATATTTAGCAAAATGTTAGGCATGTAACCCAGACAGTTTAATCCTTTTATATCTTACAGCATCTGTTTTGCCTAGTTAGGACCCAGCTGCACACAAATCCACAGTTATGTAATAAAACCAGTTTCCTATGTCCTGCACGTTCTAGTGGCAGCTATGTTCAACATTGGTAGTGGCACATTATGGCTCTAAAATGCATCTACTGCAGTGCTCAGAAATACAGATCTTACCTGATAACCTCATGTTAGGAACACCAGGTGCAGCGCAGCAGTGAACCAGCTTACATCAAAAACTACAGAGTTGCAATTTCAGTACAAATATTGCCCAGTAATTCTTGAAGCACTCAGAAAACATCAGAACTACAGTTCACATAAAGAAAAAAAACCAAAAACCTGGGGCTTTATGCCCTGTTTTAGGCTAAAATATATTTTTCATTTACTACACAATCTTAGGTTGACTACTGCATGTACACTGAGCATTTCAAAATAAGAGTCATGCTGCATCCTTTACACAAATATTTTGATTGTGGAAGATACGGCATATACAAGTGGATTCTCAATATATAAAATGACCATATTTACTGCAGAGCATTCAAATCAATACATCCTGTCACTACAAGTATGCTGGAAGAAACTCCTGTGTAAGCACCCTTTTTTTGTGTGCTTGTACAGACTGCATTATGTCTTGCACAGACATGCATAACCCAAACATGGCTGCAGAAAAAGAAAATACAGAAAAACATGAGTTTAAAAATTAAGAAAGGGGTTGAAATGCTCCAGTATCCTGTTTTAGTCATTGAAAAGAATCACCATTTGCACTGAGAGATGCACTGTTTTTCTGTAAAATGAAAAATTGGTATGAAAGAATTTTGACAATTGACAACATGATTAATGAAATTGCTGTTCGGGTAATGCTCATTTTAGAAAGGTATAAAGTTGATAAAATTATTTGAGTTAAGTAAGGACCATTTTCCTGAGGAATCCAGTATCTTGCACTTTTCATGTAGAAGATTATTAACACTGTAAAGTCATTTAGCCCTTCTTTCCGCGTCTTTTCTCTCTATAGAATATTAAACACTATCTTAGATGTAAAAAATGCATTAATGCCAGCTGCTTCTATTTTTTTTTGTGGCAACGTGTACACTGTACATTTCCATTAGGATGATTTAGGAAAAATCACTGATTAAATTTCACAGTTTGTGTGTTGAAAGTTGTCTTTTGTAACAGATTTTATCTGATATAGAAAAAAGTGGTATTTTGTACAGAGTATTTATTATATATGTTGTATATCTATAATATACCTAAAGATGTGGAAATATCCTAGGTCTTTTTAGCTTGCATCAGTTTATCTATTTTAGATTAAAAGTTCCGAAATATTCTGCTTCAGAAACTTTTAAAATCGTACTGATTTAAAAACTTTTTTAAAACCCCAACCCTACTGAGTGTTTCATATGGAATGGAAATTAAAAGTTATTTTTTTCGCTAGAAGTCACTTACACTTGTACCCTCCCAAAACCACGGTGCAGAAGCAGCAGGCGTTGGCCGGGTGGATGTGCCGGAGTTATTTAGCGCTGGCACTGCAGCTGCCGCCGCGCGGGACAGCGGCCCCGGCCCCGCTCAGCGCGCACCTGCTCGGCCTCGGCAGGAGCCGCTCCCGGGCTGCGGGACGGGCACGGGGGGCCGAGCCTGTGGGTGCAGCGCTGCCGCCTTTTCCCCGCGGTACCTGCCGGGGAGCTCCTTCGGCGACACCGGCTCCCGCACCGCGCCTCACGGCCCGGAGGGGCGGCGCGGGGGAGGCCAGCAGTGGGTGCCGGGACGGCGCTGTCCGAGGTTCCCGCCCCTCGCGCCCCCTCACGGCCCCCGAAGGGCGGGGCCAACGCCGCCCGGCCCCAGCGGCTCCCAGCTCTCGCCGCCGCGCCCCGTCCGCGCCGCGGGGCTCGGAGGCAGCGGGGGCCGTGCCCCAGCTATGGCCGGGCGCGGAGCGCGGCTGCGCTGCGGTCGCCCCCCCTCCTTGCTCCTCCTCACCTGGCTCTGCGCGCCACTGCTCGGCCAGCCCGGAGCCTCGCACGCGGGTAAGGTGGCTCGGGGCGGCCCCGGGGGGGTGAGGGTCGGCGGGGCCACTGGGAAGAAGAATGAAGGGTAAAAGGCGCTCCGGTGAGGAGCCAGGGGGGTGTCGGAGGGGAGGGCACGGCCGGCCGGGGGTTCCGAGCCCTCCTGGCGCTGTGCAAGGACGCCGGCGATGGAGCGGGTGGTACCGCGGCCCGGGGTGCGCCGCTGCCCCTCCCGGCTGTGGCCCGGCTGGGAGCGTAGGCAGCGGGAGCGGTTCGTGAGGGGAAATGAGGCGGGATTTTGCGTGTGGGAGGTAAACGCTGCCGGCAATGGGGTCTCTGCGCACCAGCATCGTTTGCCGCGCCATCAACTTTTCCCGGACGAGGTTAAAGTAAGGCTAGTGCCGGGTCCGGCGGTGGCTGCTGAAGGAGGATCGTAGAGCTCCGCTGGCTTTAAGAAAACGAGCGGGACCTCCGGAGACCGCGGTCGAACAGGCTCACCAGGGCTGCCCCCTCACAGAAAAGGGGGAAAATGTCTTTGCCAAACTACGGCTTTTCAGGTGCGTTAGCAGTCTTGAGTGCTTCACATTTCATTACGCAGTGGTTACACTTTCTAAATGTAGTATATATCATGCTTTAAAGATCTCAGCTGCCATAGCTTTCAATTTTTGCTCCACTCACTTTTTGAGCGGAGGTGCAGTTGTAGTGTGTGCTCTGCATCTGCAGCTGGTACAGAGGTAAACTTGTAGAATATATTTTAATAACTGTAATTCGCATATGAATATGACTGCACATGAAAACAACCCTCTTAAGAATTTATAACAGAGCTCTCTTTAGTTTGGTCATGCGTTATTTCTTTGACTTCAAAAGAGTCAGTCTCGTAATTCAATCAGGATTTAACTTCCCGAGTTGAAGGATGTAAAATAGCATGTGAAGCTGGAGTGGTCATAGACTTACACAAAGATTAAAGGAGCAAAATCACTGCTCTTCCATAGATTTATTTAGAAACAGTTGTTTCAAAACGCTGCACTTACATAATTTGTAAGTACATTGCCAAGAGTTTTGCAGAATGTCTTGAAACGATAGCTGCAATAATTACAGGCAGAAAGAAAATTAATGAAAGATAAATTTGACCTTTTTTTAATATTAACTGAAAATTGAAAAAGTGGTTGTAAATATGGTTTATGGAAGGTTGATTGTATCAACGTCTTGGTTTTAATTCAGCCTACAAATACTCAGTCTTATTGCTGAATGTGATTTAAAAGATTATTCTTTGTTTCAACATTTGGAAAAGTAGTGCTTTTCACGTTCGTCATGACAGAAGATGCAAAATCATTATGTTACATTTTATGATTTATATGACTGCATGGAATTACCTGCAGTCAGGTTAAGCCAAATTTTTCCTTTTGGCACAAGCCAGCAGTTTTGACTTAAAAGACAACTGATCGTACATAGTGAGGCTAAAATTTTCTTTTCACAACTTGTTTTTTCTAAAATAAAATTAAATTTGCTGTAAGAGTGCTTGTAAATTAATTTGGTGTTTCCTTCAGTTAATAGTGCTTGGATAACTCTGAATTGTCAGGAGAAAATAGTTGCTGATGTAAAATATAGTCAAAGTATAAGTTTTGTTCTTGCTCTGAATTTTAAACTAACAGGTGAGACTTGAACACCCAAACGGAGGTGAGGTTAACAGCAACCTCTAGCACTGCTGTGCTGTGCTGCAGACCTGTGATAGTGTTCCTTGGCAGTTCATGCACCCAAGCGTTTTCCACTCAGTTTAATGAATCAAATCCTTCTCCCTACCCAAGAGGAAGCTGCAAACCTTCCTGCTTGTATGGGTTTCTTGTGATTTTTCTCTTAAAATATTTTGTGCTTTCTTTAGAGATTCTTAGGGGGATAAACGTGAGCATTGATTTGTGGAGAAATGTCTGTATTGGTTTGTAGAAGGAGCTGTGGAAGGCAGTACCTGCATAGTTTTCTGCTTTTTAGAATGGTAAAACCTGGGGTTTGTGTGATGTTATAGGTTTTGAAATCTCCTACTCTTTTATCTGGTTTTGAGCAATGTAGCTGATTTCTGTGAGCTGTAGGGTTGTATGTTCCAGTGTATCCAAGACTGGAATGAAGCTGAGTGGGCAAAATGCTACTGAGGCAGAAGGTAAGTCCAGTGCCCAGTGTCTGCAGCACCCAGCCCTGCACTGGCAACAACCTGTGAGAAGCCCAGGCCTGTTTCTTATTTCCGTAAGGTCTTATTTATGTATGTTTTGGATTTGTGTTTAATTCTGTGACAGATAGCCTCTAAATTTATAAATGGTTCTTCTGACAAGATTCTGCATACTTGTTCTTCCTTTTGCTCCTTGTGCTATCTGCACTTCTATACACCCTTTTGCTGCTCTCTTTCAGCATTCCTCAGTGCTGACTTCACAGTCCATCTTCAGTGTTTACTGACAGGTCAGCAATCAGTGAAAATGATGCCGTGATTAAAAGTGGTACAAAAGAGAGATGACAAAATCCTGGATTGGTTACAGAGAAGTTCTCCTGACTTCAGCGTGACAGAATTTTTCCTCACGGGAGGCTGACGAGAGGCAGCCTTTTCATGGCCTGGCTGTTGGGCAGGGAGAAGGATCCCAGTTCTGTCTGTGGGAAGCCGAGTGGAGCACGTTAGTGTGTCAGTGAGCTCGGGAGAAGGTGCTGTGGCACGGCACAGACCTGCAGTTACAGCTGCAGGTGGCTGTCACTGCTGCTGGCAGTCATGTCACTAGAGAGGTCAGGAAGCTGTTTGGCACATGGTGTGTACTTACCCGAGAATCCATAGCACAAGTATGCAGAAAGGAACGGTTTGTGGTGCAACTAGCTCTTAATCTAAAGACTGTCAGTTCACATCTATTTCTTGGTTAGTTTACAAACTACATGGCAGTCTATTGTGGTTACTAATCAAACTTGTAAATGTATTTAGAAATATGTGCCATAATTATACCTTGTTGCTAAGCTGTTAGGGGATAGCTTCATTCTACTTTACAACTATCAAGTTGTAACTTTAACCTTTCAAATTTGAGTTGAACGTAAGAAGCACCTTCCCTTCTTTCTGTGAGCAACTGTTGTACCTCTGTGCATATTGGTAATTACTAAGCAGTATTGCAGTTCAAAATTCCTCATAGTTTCCTGTCCAATATGTGTCATTTTATTTTGCTGCTGGTTGGCCAGATGTTGATGTCTAGGTAAGAGAGAAGGCACAAGTCCTCCCAGTAACTTTGAAGCCACCTCTTCCATGCTTGTAGTTGTGGTGATGGGGTCTGCCTTTATTTTTTAAACAGGGGAGGAAAAGATAGTTCTGGGAAGTTCAGAATGTAATTGTTAGCTTTTCTGACTTTTGTTCAGTAAATGGAATAGTGTTAGTATTGCTGCTTTGACTTACAGAAATCCTAGTTAAGATGATTGTGATCTTTCTAAATGCTTGCTGTTAATTAAACGCTTGACTGTGATTGGATTCTTGGCAATTGCTAATGCATAGAAGGAAAAGTAGGCCAAAAAATTAAAGACCATGCTGGAAGTATGACTCATGATGCTTTTCAAAGAGGCAGGGGAATCAGTACAAAAATAAAATTTCCATTTAATACATTACCTGTCTTTTCTACCTAATGACGTAATGGTGGGAGATAGTCTTAATAAATATACTAGAGTACTGGAGGCAGGTGTACTGTATATATTCATTCACCTTCTCCATTTCTAAGCAAATTATTAGTTTTAATATGTAGTAGTTAGATCTGTGGACAATAGTCTGTGTTATGATAGCCTAGAGTTAAATAATATAATGTTAACCACAAAGTATGGGTATTTTACAATGTTTATTGTCCTCAGTAGTAGGGGTTTTTTTCATTATAATGGTATATGATTATAAACATGCATTAGTAATATATATTACTTCTGAATCTACATCTTAACATTACACTTCTAAAAAGTGACCCTTTTCCCTTCGAAACTGCACCCAGTAGTGATGCAAAGAAAGCCTGAAATCATTAACACTCGATTCTGTCAGTTAGAAAATGCTTTGAACTACACTGTTTAATGTGTAAGGAGCAGTGTTACACCTGCAGTCCCAATCTGGCTCTTAGACACTTTATCTAAGGAAATGCAGAGGAATACAGTTCAAAGAAAGCTTGTTATTTGGAGAAACATGGCCTCTGATGTTCTCCTATTTCAAACCAAAGATTTATAAAAATACATCTGAGATCAAGCTGTAGCACTAAGTATTTTACTGGTAATTCTTACAAAGGGAATAATGTTGCTAAATCATTTTAAGATGCTAGGAAATTTAATCCCATAATGGTACAGTAAATTACGAAAGTGTTATTCTTTTGTGAAACCCATCTTTTGTTTCTTATCTACAACATTTTAAAAGTCTGTCATTAGCAGCTCATGTGAAATTTTGACTTGAGAATGTTAACAAGATGAATAGACATGTGCGTTTCATTATGCTATTCATGCATCTGAGGCCCACGTAATGCTTCATCCTATTTTCTAAATAGTTCTTCCAAAGTACTTTAATAAAAAAGTTTGTTAAATGCTTATGGAGGAAATGGTAGAAACTAATTTTTAAGTACAATGTTTCCAAGGTTAAGTGTTTAATTAGAATTTTTACCTAGTCTTTTGTAAAAAGTGTCCTCCAACTACTTCAGAGTTTAAAAAATTTTGAATTATTGGTCTGCTTTGTGCATAAACATTTGTCTCCTTTGTGCAGAATTAAAATTTAGGCCATCCAACATCATATGTGACTTAGGTGGGGTTTTTTGGGGTTTTTTTTTGTTGCTCAATATGAACTCATACTGAGGGGCTATGAGAAGAGTTTAAGGTGCAAATAATAAACATTGTCATTGGGAGTTACCACTGAACAGTGCAGAGAGCTGCCTTTGATTTAAACTGCAGAGGTTATCCAGCCTCAATAAAAATGAAGACGTACAAATACAGGCAAGCTTAGAACTGCCCTTCAAAGGGTGCAGATCTTCTAAGTATTTTTTAGTGCACTGAGCTAGTGGCAGGGGTGAGTGTTTCCATAATCTCTTGCCATCTGATTTAGTATGAGATTGTGCTCTGAGTTGTTTGTTTGCTAATCTTGCTAGTCATAGGTTTTAACCTCTTTCTGTTTTTCTCCAACCATCATAGCTAGTCTGCTGCCTTAAGCCACTAAAACTGTTTTACCTGTTTTCTTCTCTTTACATTTTTTCCACTTGTCACCAGCTCTTCACAATTTTTTTAATTGATGTTAGTACAAGGAGTTACTAAGAATCACCACCCTTGTTATAATCTTAAAATCATACAGATATGTGGAAAAGAGATATTAAACACATGCAGTCTGTGTAACAAATTATTTCAATGGCCCTATTAAATAAAATGTACAGGGTAGGGGTGATTACTTATTTTATTTTTGCCAACTCTTAATATACTGTTACCATTCCCAGCCTCCTCATGGAGCTCTCCTTTGTTTAAGATGTCTTTTATAGACCAGTTTGCCCCAGCATATTAATAAACAGAATAAACTAGAAATACTGAAAAGTGTGGATACATCCATGATCAGAAAAAAAAGAAAGAAATAATTGAACTATATTGTTAGTAAATAATGGTCATTGTAATAGGTCAGTGAGTATACTATAGGTCTGAGTATAAAATATTTGAAAAATAACCTGTTAGTATATAAAGGCAGTAAAGGAACATGTCCCCTTTTAGCATAGCAGAGGAGATGCTGTTTTTTAAGAGAAGCTTAATCTGGAAACAACATGTACCCTGAAGATGCTCAGGAGGTCATCTTACAGGAACACAGAAATGGTGAAAGTGCAACTTTGCCTCTGCATTGCTTCAAGGTCAATTAATGGAGAGATAATATCCAGCTCCATAGTCAGTCTTGAATTGTACGAAAAATTCAGTTGAGAGTTTTAACTGGAGGCGGAAAATGTAATTAATGCTAATATAAAAATCAAGTATTTATGAAATATTAGACTGAAATATACTCAGAACCATTAATAATTCAGGAAATAGGGATATAGAAATAGAGAAATTAAGTTGTGTCTTCAGGAAGCACTCTTTTCGGTGTCTGTAAAATGTAGGCTTGACAAATCTTGATACAGTTATAAATGAGAAAAAATCCTTGGCTAATGAGGATATACTGAACCACTTAAATATATTTTTGGCACTTGTACATTTACAAGGTAACTTGTACATGTGCAACATTCTGTTGCTGGATCCTTTTTGGCAGCAATTCTTATGTCCTGTGAGTTTTCCTGTATGCACCTGAGGTATCTCAGTGGTACAGTGAGTTCTTTGCACATCCCACAAGTCAACAATCTTGAAATGGAGATGTGTCAAAATGTAGAACATGTACAAATAATGTATCTCAAAGAACAGTAGGTTTGTGAGCAAATGAAATACACTCTAAACAGATAATTTGTATTTTGGAACCGAAGGGTGACCTGTCTTAAACCCCAAATGTTGATTTGACCCGCAGCAAGAACTGTTCAGCAGCATGTTAGTGAGGGTAATATTTGTAGGAGGAAGGAGTCCTGCTGCTCCCATTTTGTGGGTCCAATTTCTTAAGCTACGTTTTGCTTTTGCTGCTACTATGACACTTCAGAGAAATCTGGTTAGTATTTAAAATAATAGTTCTGCTGGACTGCCCCACAACTGCAGTGCCAAAGGAGGGGAACTGCCTTGTTGGGCTCTGCAGTGCTTTGGGTGTTTCATCCAAAGGACCTGGACATGAAGCCTTTTGCAGCACAGCAGAAATCCACTGCTGTCACACTTTGATGGATGGGAGGGAACTTAAAACTTAGGCTGCCCATCTTAATTTGTCTAGGCTGCAGTCACATGGAACTGGGTTAGGTCAGTTCAAATTAATGGCTTAAATGGTGTTAGCCAAGCCTCTGCCACAAATGCCAATTCATGGAACTGTTGGTCAAACTCTGAGGTAGCTTTTGCGAGTTTTGTGGGAATGAGAACTGATATTCTATGCAGGTGTGACACTGCCTGACATACAGTGTAGTCATCCCAGGCAATTCTAAAATTCTAGTCCTCTTCAGTATCTATGAATCGCTGATTTACTGAGTGTTGATGGTAATGAACTTCAAGTAGACATTGTTTGTGCTGCCTTTAATTGATACTTTGTTTCCTTTAGCTTCTTTTATGAGAAAGATTAAATACCACCAATGTTTTTTCTGCTTGTATCATTCCTAGTTGATCTACTTCTGTTGTGTTGACTAAATTCACCTCCTCTCCAAACAAAGTAATGTTAATCTTCTCAATCTCTCCTTGTATGGATGACTGTCTCTGGTTTTAATCTGTTTATGACATTCTCTGGTGCTTTTCTGCTTCTGATACATCTTTTTTTAGATGGATGCTGTTAGTGAGCACATGATTTCTAGAGAGGTCGTGCCATAGATTTATGTAATGGCATAATATTTTAAGTCTGCATTAAAAAGAGATGGTGGTGAGGTCTGTTCTTTTGCTTATGCTGTCCCTTAAACTGATGATAATAGTTGCTATGTCTTTTTTTGGCAGTAGTTTCCTTTTAAATCTCATTGGTAAGTAGTAAAAATCTTTATCTAGAACATATGTCTGTGTTTTCTGGTGGTCACCCTAACTTATGTCTGAGAATTGGAGACCCTTTTGTGCAAGGTGGTGTGTGTAGTTTGTGCTTCTCGAGGCAGTGGCCATCTTCAGGTATTTCACACCATCTTTGAAAGCTGTTCTTACTTGAATTACTTAGCTAGACACTGATCTTGCCTTTTTTCCTCCCCTCTATCTTACCCAGAATGACTCCTTGAGAACTATGAAAAAGAACTAGAAAGGTGCATTCCAGTCAGTGTAACATTAGAATAGGTAGAGTCAACTGGTAAATAGTTTGGCATATGCATCTAAGATGCAAAACAGTGTGAGGGAAAGTGCTCTACAAGTGCAGCAAAATTTATACATGATAAATGTTCCCAAACGTTAGAAGAAGTACATTAAAACATGAGGAGACTGAAGTTTCAAACTGGATTGCAAGTTACGCAATATACTACAGACATGTATAATGTGGATGTAGGTTTTTAAAAAGTACCACCCTGTTTGAGACTGACAGAACTTCAGTCTCTCATAGATCAGCTTTCAGTTTTAGAGAAGTTCCATAATTGCATGGCATTGGGTAAATGATATAAGAGCTTTTTGCCTACTGAGATTATCTTAATGTTCTTGAGTCATCCATTTCAGGAGTGTGACAATGGTATGAGGGTGCTAATCAAACCAGGTAACTTTATAAAAGTATACTTCCAGGACCTTGGCCATGCTTCTAGAGAGAAGGGGATGAGATGAGAAAGAACTCTGCACAGCTGTAGCTCTTTGGACACAAGAATGCAGATGTACACTGCTCATTTGAATCAATGTTAATACATTCTTTTTTTTTTAATATAGCTGTATCTGAACCTTCTTTTATTGCTAAAAGTGAAGATCGTTTGTTTAAGCATTTATTTGAAGACTATCAAAGATGGGTTCGTCCAGTGGAACACTTGAATGACACAATAAAAATCAAGTTTGGCCTTGCAATCTCTCAGCTAGTAGATGTGGTATGTACAGGAAATAAGTTGTATTTTTCCATTAACTTTAGAAGAATTTCATGTGAAATAATTGTGGCTGTTTTAGCTTAAACACAATAGATTAAGTGTCTAAAATTATTATCAGTTGTAATAAAAATGCACTGTAGATGGATATATGATGTTCTCATATAAACATACTTAGTGATTGGAATGCTTTTGGCAGTGTATTTTGTATTTCAAGTTACAGACCTCTGTGAACTGAAGCAACTGTTTCCTATGGATAGATTTTTTTTGTGATATATGCTTTATTTTACAGGATGAGAAAAATCAACTGATGACAACAAATGTATGGTTGAAACAGGTATGTGTAAAATACTGATAAAAAATTCTGAAGCTTCATAACTGCAAATCAAAATTTGGGAGAAACTTTTCTAGTTAACTGTATATTCAAAAAACTTAGTTCTTGCATGAAATTTTATTTCACACAGTATCGTTATAAAATGTCCCTGGAAATGCTTTAAAGGATTAATTGTGACAAACCTCTTAAAAAAACCCATAGCAACAAGGTAAGTAAAAACTCACCAAATTAAAAGAAATCTGTTATGGTATTGCATGACCATTTAATACATCAAGGAGTGTATTTCCAACCATAAATTGCTGCTTCAGTACAAAAGTTTTCATTCAAAAGCTTTATTAAGAAAAGTATGGTTGGTGTATTCTTCTGTATAATAGTTTTGAGGTCTTTTTCCTGTGGGATGTTTGAAACTATTGGATATACGTTATTGAAGAATTCCAGTTTCAATTAAATATGCTTGCTAGAAGGAAGTACTTTTTCCTCTGAAGAATATTTGGGTTTGGGCAGGAAAAATCCTCAAGCTTTGTAATTGTAAGGGTCCGGTACTAAACTTAATTGCCACTATTTACTTGGGTAATGCTGCTCACAGATCATTCTTGATGTAACTGAGAAGAATCTTTGCAGATGCTGGTTATACTTAATAGCTTATGGAATTATTTTTGTTTGGGCTAATTCCTTTCTGTTTATTTGATTTTTTTTCCTTTTGCTTCCCATTCCCTTCTTTTCCAGTAACTGTAATTTTAGGCCAAGTTTTTATTTTTAGGAAAACTTTGAGACTAGTCAGCAAAAATGAGATGGCCGTGTGGGTTGATGATACTTTGTGCCCTCTTTAATAGTTTCTGCAGATCTTCTTGAAGTTGAACCAGTTTCAAGAGTTGGAGCCATGATGGGGTTTTTTGTATAATGAAAATGTCTAAATTGCTTCTGATTAGCTTCCAGTCATTGGTATTCATCCAGAACAAGCTTTTTTCAAATTTAATTTATACAATTAAATTACATTATAATAGCTCTTACTTATAAATACATGCTCTGAAAAAGGAACATCTTATCTTAAGTTCTGTCAAGTAGCTCTTATAACAGAAAACAAATATTAAGTGAGGTAACTACATGTCCATTCAGCAAATTCATTGTTTTATGCAAATTTAAGAAGCCAGTTTGATTGTTGTTAATTGCCTCATTATCTATTTTCATGTAGTATCACCCTGCTTAAATCCACTTCCCAATAATAATGATTTTTACGTCTCTCATATCCACAGGAATGGGTAGATGTAAAATTAAGGTGGAATCCTGAAGACTATGCTGGGATAACATCTATTCGTGTCCCATCAGATTCTATTTGGATTCCAGATATCGTGCTGTATGACAAGTAAGATTTGAATCTTCTCATACAAAATGCATTTATGTTATAACTTCACTGGCCAAACTGCTTCTAGGAGGCTTGTTGGATAGACATAATGTGTACGTTTAGTGGGCTAAGAATCTGTGGAAGAATTGCCTCTGAATCCAAATGGACTTTGCTGCCATGTTAAATGCTCCAATGTTTTGCTTTACTTCTGAATGGAATTTCTAGTCCCTTTGAAAAGGTTATTTCCATTTTGTTGTGTAAACTTTTTTCTTAATTAGAAAAAAATGTCTTGCAAAGTGCTGGGTACAAATAGTATAGAGTGATTGGAGGGAAGCAACTAATTTATGCTGTTGTAGGTCATATTAATGGAGTTAAAGTCAGGTACATTTAACTGTAAGGGGGGGTTGCCTTGGTTTTGGGTTGTTCTTGGTTTTTTTCTTTTGAAAATTAACAGATCTCAGACACAGTAACTTTTGAATTAACCCTTCTGCACAATTTGTGTGCATTTACAATGCTTTTACATTTCCTGACTTGTTGAGTCAGGATAAAAGGCTGTTGCGGTGACTGTAAATTCAAGTTTCGACACAAGTATTACTTTACCTGTTTCATGACTCTTTTTCTTCAATAATTATGATTTGGCCAAATTTAAAAGTACTTATTCTGTATTACTAATAGAAACACCAGAGCTGGGTCATGCTATTAAAGATCAGGATTTTTCCAATCTTTTCATAAGTCATTGGGACCATAGAAAGTTGCACAGATCTTTTCAGGATTGGAAAATATTCTTCTATCTTCCAAAGCTGTTTACCTATGTGGGATTCAAATTTGAGGAAAAATGTTGACTATGAAGACAATACAAAATTTTGTCTATCCAGGCATAAATAATAGAAATGACAATAACAAAGCATAATTTCGTATTTAAATGCACTCCCACACTCCACTGTAATTACATGCATTATCTCTCTTCTTTCAGTGCAGATGGACGTTTTGAGGGAACATCTACAAAAACTGTGGTAAAATACGATGGCACCATTGCTTGGACTCCACCAGCAAACTACAAAAGTTCTTGTACTATTGATGTAACATTCTTCCCCTTTGACCTTCAAAATTGCTCCATGAAATTTGGTTCCTGGACTTACGATGGCTCACAGGTTGATCTAATTCTTGAAGATTATGATGTTGACAAAAGAGATTTTTTTGATAATGGAGAATGGGAAATAGTCACTGCAACAGGGAGCAAAGGAAACAGGACTGATGGATGCTGCTGGTATCCTTTTGTTACATATTCATTTATAATTAGACGTTTGCCACTTTTTTACACTTTGTTTCTCATTATTCCTTGTATTGGGCTTTCATTTCTAACTGTCCTTGTCTTCTATCTTCCTTCAAATGAAGGTGAAAAAATTTCACTTTGCACTTCAGTACTGGTATCTTTGACTGTCTTTCTTCTTGTTATTGAAGAAATTATTCCATCATCTTCTAAAGTTATTCCACTCATAGGAGAGTACTTGGTGTTTACTATGATATTTGTGACCTTGTCCATTGTGATAACTGTCTTTGCTATCAATATCCACCACCGCTCCTCGTCCACACACAATGCGATGGCACCCTGGGTTCGCAAGATATTTCTTCACAAACTGCCCAAGCTGCTTTGCATGAGAAGCCATGTCGATAGATACTTTGCTCAGAAGGAGGAAACAGCAAATATGAATGGATCAGAATCATCTAGGAACACCTTGGAAGCAGCTCTGGATTCTATCCGCTATATTACACGACACGTTATGAAGGAGAATGAAGTTCGCGAGGTGGGTATGCTAGTCCTGCTGCACTGATTTTGTACGAGTGGAAATTAGAAAACCAAGTAGTGGTTTACTGTGCAGTTGCATATTAAAGATGTGCTACAGCTTTTGTACTTCACTGAAAGCTGTGTAGTTGTTTCCACTGAAAAGATGTGCAACTATGGTACAATACTGAGAATATTTGGCTGATACAGTACAGTCTTTGGGTTCTTTAGAAGTCTTTTGCTTTCTTCTAGAAGTAAGTTCTTGTCATTAGTTACACATTGTGAGACACTCGTCTATTACAAGAGCATGTACTGTAACTGTTCCCTACAGCACTGCTGAGATGATGAGAGAAGGAGCTATTTTTCACTTTAATGTTGTACCTGAAGACTATCTTGAAAAATGCAGTTGCCTTATATTTTCCAAATAAATACTGGCAAGACTTACCTTGCAGTTTTCAATTCCAAATAATACTGGCAAGACTTACCTTGCAGTTTTCAATTCCAAATAAGGGCTCTAACTCACATGTATTAGTTTAAATACAAGCTATAGCCATATATCGGTCATTTTGTGCTGAGATCAAATATGGACTCAATGACTTCATAACTGTTCTCTTCTACCCTTACTATTATTTGTCTCTAAGTCATACCAAAAGATGTCAGAGGCTTTTTTCAGTCTGTGCATTTGCACTCTGAATTGTCCTTAATAAATGTTTACAACTTTTGTGTAAGAGCATTAAAATCTCTTTTCTTTACATGCTTTTTACGCTAGCACCATAGGTACATCAGAGACTTAAATGCTATTTCCAGTCTAGTGTAGAAGTTTGTAGAAATATAGAAGTTTATTGTGTACTGTCTGTTTCTGATGGCAGAGCCTGAGGTTCTTTCAGTTTATATGGGAATTGCTGTCTCTGGTTGCTGAGTGTGTTCTCCCATACTAGACTAGGAGTAATGTGCCTCCTCTGATGTGCCTTCTCAGGACTTGATTCTGACATTGTCACAAGGGATGCGGCCTAGATTTTTAAGAAATATATCTGCTGTACTGTTAAAGCAGCATCTAATAGCCCTGCATTGTATGAACAACAGAAATAGAATAGTTTGCTATTAAATACATAATTTCCTGTAAATTAAAGGTTGATTGTGAGTGACAAGTGATAAGTATTTTGTTTTACAAATGTAATGTTGTTGTGACTGTAAACCGTGGAAATTAACATACAGCTGACTGGGGACTCACTTGTTTTATTATTACTGGGCTCCAGAGAATGCAAGCTTTAATTACAAAAGTTGTTAATAAATGCTGGACACCTAGTGTCTGGCTATTGGAGCCTTACATCTTAGGAAGCATTAGGCTTGGGAAATGTAGATAGCTCCAGTTCAAATCCAAGACAATTGTTTGGGAAGGTTTTAATTTGCTTGCACAATTATATCTGCAATACTTGCAAAGCTGTGTATAGATATGAATAATTTTATCAAAAAGGAAAGTAGTCTTGAAACTACTGTGAGTATTCTGCCCAGTGTATAATTCTGTGGAGCAGTAACTTTGCAGCTTTCAGCTCTTGTTTGTAACACAACAGCTGCTCTGTACTAACGATTTAAAAAAAATTTTTTTATTATTACTGTTTGGGGAGGTTTGGTTTTGGTTTTCTGATTAGTTTGGTTTTCTGGTTAGTTTTTTGTTGTGGGCTGGTGTTGTTGGTTGTTTGGGTTTTCTTTACAACTTTTGCTTCCAACTCCTGCTTGGGAATTCTGCTTTATGACGTCACAGGCCATGAATCCTGCAGTATGTTAGAAGATGGCAGACCAGTCTCATCTCTCTGTAGATGAGGATGTTTGGTGCTTGTCAGGGTCAATTTCTGCATCAAAATCTACATAGCTTATCAATCTTCACAGAGGGAAGTTTGCTTCTGTTCTAACTCACAACGTAATTGTAAAATGTTGTTCAAGAGGGTTATCATATGGACATGGTTGAAAAAAGTGTACTTTGAAATAACTAAGAATTGCAGGATTTGGTACTGTGTTTTTACCTGTTCTTGCACACACTGACCAACTCTTGTGCTCTTTCTCTTTTAGGTTGTTGAAGACTGGAAATACATTGCTCAGGTGCTTGATCGAATGTTCTTATGGGCTTTTCTTCTGGTTTCAATAATTGGATCACTTGTGTTATTTATTCCTGTTATTCATAAATGGGCAAGTATAATAGTACCTACCCATATAGGCAGTACCAATGCATAAACATTTTCGGAGCCATGTCCTGCTGATATGTCTCTGAGTTTTGCAGTAGCTCTGTTTCCATGCATGTTCTTTGTAGTCATGTTTCTGCTAGAGTAAAAAAGAAAAATCCAAAACTAGAAAATTAGGTTTATCTTAAAGCATGGCATTCCCAGGACACATAGAAGTCAATTTGCTTATTGCCAGTCTACTGAGTTACTGCTAAGCCAGGTCAGAATTAAAAGAACCTTCTCAAGCCATTGCATGTATGATTTATCAAAAAAGCATACACTGACACCTACTGTGAAATAGAAGGATTTAAATTTTTTTAATGATAATCACTGTAGTCCAATTATTAAATTACTATATAAATTGCTACACTGAATATTAAATATTTGCAGTTACACAGTAGAGTTGCTTATTTCAATTTAGTATACAAAGGACAATTTTTATCAGCTCTCTTCAGTGTGTTGTAGAAGTATGAAATTTCGCCAGAGTAAATTAAAATATAATAAAAATACAAGTTAAACTTCCTGTATATCTAATACACAACTAAGAACAGCAGTTTGACCATGATTGGCCTTTATAACTTTTCAGTGGAATTTGCTGCTAAATTTTAAAGCTTGTTAATTCTGTGATACCAACAGGAGCATTTAACAAGCCTTAAAATGCTTAAAGCATATGTGTATATTGATGTCTCCATCAGCTTTGGAAAGGAAGGCAAAGGCAGTTAACTGAGTTCCCAAGTTGTATTCTAAGGGGCTGGAACATTCAGATTTCTTTACTCTTGATGAAGAATTTGATACAGTATGTGAGTTTGCAGACACATTAATTATTTCCTGTCTTTGGGTGTTTCTCAGAATTATTTAAGCACAGGCAGAAGGAATTTGTGGAGCATCTTTCTGAAGGAAGTGGGTAACGAATTATCATGCTGTAGAACCAAATACAGATGATTAATGATTTTCACATTTATTAAACTGAACTTGAGAGCTACCTTAAATTATTTCTTTCACTTACAAAACCATATGTAACTCTAAGCAGCAAGGACTTAGAGTTTTCCATATTTCCTTTTTCCTAAGATTGTTGAAAACGAACTTGCAACTTTTCAATTATTCCATTTAAATACATTCTTTACATTGATTCCAATGCCACCTTTCTTCCTTTCTTAATAGCTTTATTTCTGGAAAAGACTCTAAAATAGTTGGGTATTTTCCTACACCAAAGTTGTTTTAGTGTTGTTCACAATATAGTTGCATCCTGTAGGGCTAATACAGGAATGCCAGGCTAGAGCAAGTCTTAGGAAGTTTTTGTTTGTTTAAATTACTACATTAATAATAACATGTTTAGGTGAGAAGTTTTAATGTAAACTCTGGTATCTTCAATAATTTTACATTTTTATAGTGATTATAAATTTGAACAACAGATACTTATTTCTCCCATACCCCCTCCCAGATCTCCTTTATAATAGCCCTGTACTGATTATAATAGTTATTACTTATGTCGTAACATATATAATTAAATATTTATTTCAAAATGTTTTAATCTGCAGGATATTCTTGGTTTTGTGTAGCTTTTAAAGGCTCACAAGTAGGAAAATGATGTCAGGCAGGCCTTTTTTGTTTTGTTTGTTTTTTTAATACTAGTTAGGGAGTCACTCTTCTTCAGTTACAATTCAGTTACATCTGACATTGGATATCCATGTTTCCTCTATTCCCATCATAACTTTAAAGGTGAATTTTCAAGATTATCTGATTTAATTCAGATATAAGAGCTTTGACTTTCTCAGTTTTACTGAGGTTAAATAATGCATCAGTGACTTTCTCTGTGTGCAAGTTGCAGAAATAGTTCGGATAGCTTGTTTCCTCTTCAAATACAACATTTCTTTTTAAAGTCTTCCATAGGTTTGAATTACTGAAATTTACCTGAAGAGAAAGCAAAGTGAGTAAAACTGTAGATCAGATCTATATCTTTATTTTTTTAACTCTCCATTTCATCTCTTTCCCCTTGTTAAGTGATGTCTCCAGGCTGCCCAGTTATATCATGATGGGCAGCACATTGCCCAGTGGAGTCACTCTCTTTGTTATAGTAACTCACAATTTTTGCAAATGCATGAATTTTTTTTAGTGACTTCTAGTCTGATCATGGTAGATTCAGGTAACAGCTGACACTGGAATCCTTGGGGTCTTCTGCTTATCAGGTGTGTCTGAAACAAAAGAATGTTAATATACTCAGAAGCATGGACTTTTACTTCTGTAACTTATTGCTGAATGTATTGAACTGTAGGTAATGGTACCTTACATAGATTACTGTCACTTGCTCAAAATAAATGAAAATAAGGCACAATTTTCAACAGTTTAATTCTCTTTATTTTCATAAATGTTATATCACATGATACACTGTATTTCCAGAAAGTTTTCAGTTTGGTACAGAGAGAACAGTTCATATTTTTACAAAATATGTACAGTGTTTTGTTGCATTCTTTATTCATGCTCTTAAATAATCTGCAGTTACTGATAAAAAAAAAAAATATGTATGCCTAAGCAACAATTTTAGCACACTTTACAGGACTATTTTGTCTACCTGCCTTCCCTTGGCATGAAACACTTTGCTATAGCAGGATGCCTCTGTATCCAAACTATCCAATCAGAGCATTGTGATCCTTTGCATCACTTGCAGACTGTCTTAGTGTGTGTTTCACTTGTACACAATTCTAAACATCATTAGGTTTGAGCAGCTTTTTTTTCTGATGGCCTTCACATACATTGCATTCTGGGGATACAGAGAGTTTACTTTATGACTGCTTTATAACCATCATCTATTATTTACCTATTTGTTTTCCTTTTGTGATAAACTTCTCGGTCCTTTCTTGACACTGTGTGGGTCAGTTTGTACAGCAGGTGGCAATGTCTGCATTCCAGCAGTTTGGTACTTGTGCTTCCCACCATTCCATCCTCATGAGGGTATTCATGGAACTCACTATGAACTCCTTCCAGAAGATCCTGTCATGGTCTGAAGAGGCTTGGCACCAGACTAGGAAACAAACCTAGTAGGCCAAAGCATTCAACCCATCTTGACTTTCCAAATATTCATGTAATTTTCCATTTCTTTATTAACCCCTTCTTAAATAATTCCTATGAAGTTTAACACACTGCTTCCATCTTTTCCAGTTATTGAGAGAAGTAGCTGTAAAGCATAGCTCGTATTACTTTGAGATTCGCTGTCATAAAGGTTCAGAGTAATTTCTTTTTCCGCATTCTGAACAAAGCCGCCTTGGTCAAGCAAAGTTTAAGCCAAGAGAGATCCTTGTTCTACTACACATGGAAGAGACATGAGGTGCTGGGAGGGGGATGCAAAGTTGGTTGGCAGTTTTATTTGATTTCACAATGTTTTATTTAATCTTTACATTTCATCTCCAGCCATCAAAGGTTGTAAAAACAATCCTGCTGTTCCTAGAATACATACCAGGATGAAAACCCATAGAAAAATACGATCAATTACCATGGCAACATATTTCCAATCATCCTGAATCTGGAAAAAAAAAAAAAAAAAAAAGCAAGTTGGCATGTTTATTAGGTGAATAAGTTGCATTAGCAATAATACCATTTCATATAGGAAGTGCACTTTCTTCTGTATGTAGATATCTTTATGTATACACAACTTACACATCTGTTTTCACTGACAAATTAATTCATTTTGAAGAAGCTTTATTTGCATATGCTCTTTGGAGCAAAGCCAAAAGCTGCTGCTTCAAATCCAAAAGGTTGATCACCAAGACACTGGACTTGAGGAGATACAACTTCTCTATTCCAAAGATGAAAGTGTAAAGCTTTAGATTCTTAGATGAACAGGTTTGTCCAGAAAACGTTACTGAAACAGACTGCTCCTGCTGGTCTTTAGGTAGTATGTAAAAAGCAAAAATTAATTGGTATATAATTATTTGGTATGTTAATTACGTAGTACTGAAATTTGACTGTTTTCATGCATAATGCAAAATTCATCTCTGTCCCTTTCATGTAAAAAGGGAACCAAGTTTCAAAAAACAACAGATTTTTCTAATTTTCTTTTTTTTACAGTGAATGTTCTAGCAAGAGTGACACTGAAGTATTCTATATGTTATATATTAATAGTAACTTGGTGATCATTTTAGTTACTATTGAGATTACAATTCAATTTTTTTTTGTTTTCTTCAAGAATGATAAGAAATGAATAATGCATTTGTTGTTTTTAAAATTTGTTCTTTTTAGCTTAGAACTTGTTTGTTAAGGGAAACTTAAAAACCCAAAGCAGCCCTGTATTTTCTGTACCAACTAAACTAAATAGAGTTCTGATTTCAGTATAAACAAAGTGAAGTTAGAATGAAGTGCCAGAGTGTGGGGATTTAAATTCTGTGATAATTGTGATGGTGTGGCTACTGCTCATAGTATGTTTGAGGAATATAATAGAAAAAAAATTTTAATTTTTTTTTCTCCTTTATTGTGTTAAGATGCAGCTTTGTGAAAGATGCCGGTCCCTGTCTCGCAGTAGTTGCCTCATTTAGCTACAGAACTTTACTCTGCAGCAGCAACAGAATGAGCACCATCATCACTGTGAGGGACATTCACTCTTACATTTCTGTTGTTGATGGTAAGCTGTGGGAGGAAGAATGTAACTTTCTAAAGGCCATAGGGTCAGCAAATTCCACTATTAAGATTATAACTTGGAAAATCCTAACTTCAACTCTTGTGGGATGGGTGGTCTCGTATGTTCCCCTAGCAGTGGTTGCCTTAACATGCCTCACTCAGTACATATTGTGAATAAAAGAGATCATTGTGCAGCAGAGCTGCTTCTCAATTATGTAAGTTCAAAACTGCACATACTTGTAATACAGCTTGTGTAATTTACTTGCATAAAATAATGGTCTCTGTTATCTTTTTTGTCTGTTTGTTTGAGATCTTTTTCTTACCAAACACACTAATGGCAAAAGGTATCTGCAGTTTAAGTAACAGTAAAATATGTTCTTACCTCTTTTGCTTCATTCTGCATTTTCATATTTTCTGCAATGTATTTCACACTTTCAATAGCATCTCTCATTTCTGGTGACAGAACTGAGAATGAAAGCATAGGATCTACAGACTCAGAGCTTGAACTTCTAGTGAGATTGCCACTGAAATCCGAGAACTTCGTGCGCTGGTACTGACAGCAGCTACATGCCGTATCTTGACATACAAAGCCATCTTTACAGCATTTGGTTTCAGAACCGTTGATGCAATTTAAGTTTGAAAACTCAGAAGTGAATAATGGTTTTGGCTTCTGATTATTCTCTTCATCACTGGCAGGCCTTGTCATGAACATGATCCGGGGAAGTAAGTTCAAGAAAATGGTTCTCACCCACACGGGCATTGTGTGTGTCTTGGGTGTTCTGTAGTGCACATTTAGTACAAATACTGTTATGACAATTGATAGAGTTACAAATATCATGGTGAAAAGGAGGTATTCCCCAATAAGGGGAATTACCAGGGAAGTAGAAGGTATGGTTTCTGTGATAACAAGAAGGAACACTGTTAAAGAGAGAAGAACTGATATGCAGAGTGTCACCTTCTCACCACAGTCTGAGGGCAAATAAAAAACTAATACAGTCAGGAAAGAAATCAGCAGGCAGGGAATAATCATATTGATAGTGTAAAATAAAGGTAAACGCCTAATGTAAAGAGAGTATGTGATGTCTGGATATATCTCTTCGCAACAATTGTATTTGATGTCGTGTTTATACCCTGGAGCTTTAATTATAGCCCATTCTCCACTCTCCCAGTAATCTTTCAGGTTCATTGTAGAGCCAATTAAAACTAAGTCAATTTTGGCTTTGTCATAAGACCAGGAACCAAACTTCATGGTGCAGTTCTGATAATCAAATGGGAAGTAGGTTACATCTATTTTACATGAACTTTTAAATATAGCTGGAGGTATCCAGGTCACATCACCCGTGTATTTTAAAAGGGCCTTTGTCTTGTCATCGACCTGGAAATCCCCAACTGCACTGTAAAGCAAGTAAAAATAACAAAAATTAGAATGATCTACTCCAGGCAGTTCCATACATTCAGATCATATACATGAACTCTTTATTTTGGGGAAGTCAGCAATTACTTGTTTACTTGGAGCTCAGTTGCTTATGCAAGACTGAGTCAGTGACTGTCATAAATTTGCACAGTTAAACTGAAACAAAAGCTCTATAAACTCACCAGGGAGGAGTTGGAAGGAAATACTCTCTCTTATTAATAGCATGGCTTGGTGCAATCAATATTCAAAATGGCAAATAACAGATTGCAAATGGCAGTCTGACTAGATGAGTGTTGTAGGCCCCTGCCAACTGAACTATTTCATTCTATTCTATATCTAGATTGATCAAGCCCATCAGAACTCAAGGGGATGGTAAGAATTTTACTGATACTTCCACCTCTTCTGTGGACAGTGCAGGTAGTAACTGTGGAAAGAGGGATTAGGTTTGGGGTCTATCTTTGCATAATGAGTGTATTTTCTAAGAGGTTTTTTTAAGTCCCACTTTGCTATCTTATATGATCCACTTGAGTAAATGAAAAAGTAAAATTAAAGGGTAATTTGAAATGTTAAGGCCCCAGTTAGAAAAGGAGTGTCATCACTGTTGATCCATAGACCTGAGTTTTGGATCTTGTAGCTGAGTCCATTTCATTGAGAATTGCTTTCTTACAGATCCATTTAGTTATAGTTTGGCTCTTCACAGTCTCAGAAACTGACATCTAAAGTAAAAGGTGTCAAATTGTGAATTTAACTGCTAAAAAGCTAGAATTTGCATTTCTTTCAGTTAAAGTTGTGATTCACAGGGGCTTGTGAAGGGGAAAAGCCAAGTTCACTTTGGCCTGCTCACTTGCAGCTCCAGGTTAGAGCTGATTCCTGCCCAGTGATGCTGATGTGGCTGGCATGAAGGTGAGAACAGCAGTGGGGGGATGCAGGACACAGGTGTGTTGAAAAGCAGCTTTTCAGTGCATTCTGTGAACTTGCTGCTGATTTTTTTTAGAACTGGTAACATCAACCCCTCTCCCTGAACTAAGAAGTTAAATATGCAAGAGCCTTACTTGTTATATAAAACAATATCTGGTTTCCAGATCTGGCCAGATGGAACTCGGATGAATTCAGCACCTCCATAGTCTGCTGGATTCCACCGAAGCTTGTAATCATTCCAGATCTAATTATGGTAGAAATGAGTCTATGTTAGGTTTGTGAAGAAACTGAAATTCAGTGGACTAGATCTGAACTGAGTGCTGTCATATCACTTCCACGGTTGATTTATTTTGGATACTACAGTGTTTAGATGTTTCTTTAACAAACACATATGTGTGGTGTTTTTTCATATGCAGATTTTAGGTGGGCCTAGATAGCTAGACCTTGTTGGTCATATGCATATATGACTTAAATATATGTGACTGTCCCAGGAATGTCTACTCAGTAGCTGGAACAAGGTGAAAGAGGGACTAAGATACAGTCCCACACTCTCTGAAAAGAGAGTAATAATAACTTTGATCTCAAAAAAGCAGGTATCTGTGGGACAGTGAAAAGAGATTCCTGGAGGCTGTGGAGCAATTTGTGAGCATCAGTCGAGGGACCTTGGGTAGATGGGTCAGAGAGAGCTCCAGGGTGTTACGGCTCAGGTAACAGCCTTTGTCGCTAGGACTTGTTAAACCCCATTTTAACGAGGTTGAATATCAAGGTGAAGGTGGGAACTAAGTTGGTTACTAAGCTGACTGCAAAAGTTATTAACTGCATTTTTAAAAGCCATTTTAACGTGAAGTACACATTTTTGGTTCGTTCTCACTTTACGGGAGCTAACCAGCACCAAGTGGCGCTGTGCGGGACCTCCATGCCGAGCTGCTTCCCTTGCGTTGGTGTCTGCCAAGGCAGCGCGTTTGGGAGTCTCCAGAGAAAAAATCTAGTATTTAGCGACTGCAGTAAGTGTAGCAGCCTTCCTCCGCTCCTGTCCCGTCCCTTCCTCCGCTCCTGTCCCGTCCCTTCCTCCGCTCCTGTCCCGTCCCTTCCCGTCCCCTTTCGCCGGGCGGTGCGGCGGCCGCTGGGGGGCAGCAGCGCGCCGGGGAAGGGCTCGGGCGGCGCCGCCGGCACGGAGCGGGAGAGCCAGGGATGCTCTCCTGGGATTCTCTCCCGGGATGCTGTCCAGGGATATTGTCCCGGGATGCGTCTGTGCCCCGAGGGACCCGAGCCTGGCGCCGCCCCCGCGACCCCGGTGCTGCTGGAGCCCGCAGACGCCTCGCTGGGCAGGCGGGTCCTCCCGCCCCGGGTCGCCCCGGTGGAGCGGGGAACACTCCCGCGCTGGAGGGGAAGTGAGTCGGTGCCGTCTGCGCTGTCACTGAGCGCTACTTACGTGCTTCAGCCACAAGTTGGTTTCCATTATCTGGTTGACTTCGTCCTGGAAAAGAGAGGTGTGTCGGGAGATGTGCCGGCCCTGCCGCGGCGGCCGGCGGGGCTGTACTCACCACCTTCACCAGCTGCGACATGGACACCTCGAACTGGATGATGACGGGGTCCGAGACGTTCTTGACGGGGCGCACGAACTGGTTGTAGCTCTCGAAGAGGGCCGCGTAGAGCCGGTGCTCGGCCTCGGAGCCGCCGCAGCCTGCGGAGGGCACGGGGTGAGCGCCGGGCCAGCCCCGTGAGGAGCAGGGCCGCCCCGCTACTGAACTGACTGCCCAGCATCCCTGTGCGCTGGGCAGAGCCCCAGCCTCACCTAAGCGGGGAGTAGTGTGCCATGGGGGACATTCGCTTGGGCTGCGAGAAGAAAAGCAGTGAAAGGTAATGCTATGACAGAGGTTTCCTAACACACGTCTGCAAAGTGAGTTAAAAAAACAGTTTTGGGGAATTACTGAAGAACTAGGGCTGCAAAAACCGTTTTCCCTCACAGTCCCAATCCCCCAGACCTGGCAAGGCCACAGGGCTGTGGAACAGAGGAAAGGGAAAGTATAACCCAACAGACCAGGCCTCTGGTAAGGGGTCAGAACGCCTTGCATTAGGAAGAGTCCCAGGAAATGAGAAGTCTGCTTTCTAGTCTGAGTCATGACTGCATGATTACGGTGAGGATAACAGCCTGCTTCTTAAAATATAAAAAAAGAAAAAAGATTAAAATTTGATTAACTGTTACATTCACAGACTTTTCAGCACACTCAAAGAAATGTGCTAACTACCCCTTTATTATTCTAAGTAGTTTTTATTTATAGTAGATTCCTATTGTCCTTTTGCCAGTCATAAGTGCAGTTCATCGTACTCTGTGGCCAACAAAAAAGCTGCAAGCTGAAATTCTTAACAAGGTACTTCACCTGTTTCAGGATGAGCTGTGAGAGCTTGTATTTTACACTACTATTTTACTATCAAACTAGGCAATAACCATCCTGACACTATTAGAAGCCAGTGGCCTTTTTATTTTTAGAGAGCTATCTCAAACTCTCTTCGGAACTACACATCCTCATGAATTCCAACTGAAAAACCAAAAAAGGTTTTGTCATTAATGGATAGCACTATGCAAATTTGGCAAAGTCACAAACTGAAGTCTGTTGAACATATTCTACAGTTCCTTTGAAATGGAAATATGAATATTTGCAAGGACATGTTTATTTTTTGCCAGTTGTTTTTTAGTAGAGAAAGAGGGGGGAGGCAGAAGTATCTGCAGGTGACAGATTGCACCAAGCAGGTGTTGCTTTCGAATCTGTGAGACCTCACCTCTCCCTAAGACAAGAGGGTTCCCCTCATGTGAAACTGTTCAGCTAAAAGGTCTTTGGTTTGGTGTTGTTTGATTGGTTTTTACCCCTTGTGCCTTCTCTTGTTCCCTTGGAGTGCAATTTTGTTTTCAGATTAGTGAAATCATTCAAACTGGCTTGCTAACTAAAAAATGAACATTTTTAACTGCCAGTCTTGCTTGTACTATTTGTTGATATCTTCTACCTCATAGATTGAGATTTCCTGGAATAAATACCCTTCAATCTTTTAGATAAATAATTTTAAATCTAGATGTTAACACTATTATAGTCAATCCCAAATTGCCAGCCTTTTTACATGTCACCAGCACTCTAATTAAATCTAGCATCCACTGTCTCTAGAGAAGTGCATTTATGTGGTTTTTCATTTAAATATCTCGTGCTTTCCATATCTGCAGAGAGAAGACATGCTGTTTGCAGCACATACTTAAAGCTCTTTAATATTGTCACTTTTTTGTCTTCTCTGCTGTATATGAAACCACACCTTTATGTATAAGGTGCTTTTTCTTCATGTTAAAATGGCTTTATGTGTCCTGTTTGGTATCTTTAATCAGGACTACCTAACTACTTTGCAAGGATAAACTTAAAAAAAAACCCACTGAACAACAAACTATGTAACAGAAAGAGCTGTACCACGATTCTGTCCATTTGCCCCTTAGGCTGGAGAGTGCTTCTGCACTTCTTAAAAATAATTTGCACCAAAGCTATCTCCTGCTCCCCTTTTCAACCCTCCCTTCACCATCAAAGAATAACAAATTAAGGATCACTCACCTTGACAGAGAAAGCAAACAGCAGCAGTTAGAAGGAGAGTGTTCAGGCTCTCCATGGTCTTATGAATTACTGCCTGTGGACAGGGGCTGTTGAGGATGAGCTTCACTGCCAGGACTGTACGAACACAGGGAGCGGGGCGAGCTGTGCTCCTCCGATGCGTGAAATGCCTGCAAGCAGCAGTCGGCAGGACCCTGAGCACAGCTCTGCGCACTGAGATCCCATTAGGTTTGCTGTGCTGCCCCCTTTCAAGCTACCCAGGCTGTCAGAGCTTTGGAAATGGCAAATAAAGTGCAGGAAAAACAGATGTTATTGTAGGCAAAGAGCAGTCTTCTGGCACAGATAGTAGGCAAGATTCCTTAAAATGGTGCATAAATGAGCCTGGTAATCTGACAATGCTGAAGAGTTTTCCAGCCAGCTGCTATACAGAATTCTTATCTATCAGAAGCTCATGCCAATCTACTAGGGGAAGTTTAATTAATACAAATCTTGTAATTGAATTGTACTGAAATGACTATTGACATTAGGGATGCTTGATTTAGCAGTGAACTGAGATCATGGGACCTGAATTTCCAATTATGCTGTTAATGTTGAGGCTTTTTTCCTGCTTGTGTCTCATCTTGCAAGAGCGTGTGCTGGGTGCTTGACCATGTAAAAAGGATGTGCTATTCCCAAGGAGTAATTAAAGGCATGTACAACTGTTGGTGGGATCTGAGCCCAGAGTGGTAAACATAGCAGCTGGGATCTGGCAAGAATCTGGGGCTTTGAATGGTAATCAAACTTGACCAAACCCTTGAGAATAACTGTCTTTGGACCATTCCTACTTTTGTAGATTAGAAAGGTGACATTTGAGAAGGGGAATATGAGCACAGGATCCCAACATGATCCCACAAAACCTAATTGTTCATGGGGAAGGACACTGGAAAGAAGGAGGAGTTGTTTGAAATTCAACCATAAAATCATGATTTGCAAAGTGAGGCATGTCCCAGGCTTCCTTGTTAACTTACATGTCACCTTTTGCACTCCCCTCCCCATCTGGAAGGACCAGGTGTTGCAAGCTCATGCAGTGGTCGTTGCACACATCTGTGTAAAAGGAGGAAGGAGGGAGAGAAAAATATGGGAATCTACCCTCATTTTTAGAACAGATGAGAAGGAAGCCCTGTAGGACAGCACCAATAGGTGCTTCATTGCCTGCCCTTAGGGAAGGATAAGCACTGACCCCCTATGGTACTGTGTTAAGAGGTAGCAGTGGGAGAAAGAGCATCAGACTGGGTTCAGTTCTTGGCACAGAGCTTGTTTATCCTGTTAGCCCTGTTTCTCAGAGCATCATTCACTTTGTCCCCAGACACATGCTCTTATGATAATTTCTGTAATTCTATTAGCTTGGAGGAAATAGGCTTTACTGTCCATTTGATTTTATTTCTTCTTTTTCCAGAGAACTTGGCTGCTTGGTCTTTTAGCTTAACCCTTTGTGGATACTTTTGGTTTTGCATTTCCAGGGCATTGAGACTAAATGTTTTCCCTTTCTGTCTCCTTGCTATAAGCAGCATTATAACTGAGAATTTTGTTTTTTCTTTTTAATCCCAACTAGAAATGAGTTCAAGCTTCAAAGATCAGATCATAATCTGTGTTCCCCAGAAGTCAATGCTTAACCTGAATAATTTGGAAACATCTGATCTGCAGAGGAAGCAGAGAGCCATAGCATCAAGAGATATAGGTATTTTAGCTTAATTTGCTTGGTTACTGAAATTTTAAGTCGTGTTTGTATGGCACAGATATTTTGTTTCTAACATCCCATACTGGATCTCCTGGTGAAATCAGCTCAGAATTGTGGTAGGATTATTTTTATGGCTAGAGAGGGTGATGTGATGAGAACACGTCACCATGACTGCACTGCAGAACTACAGAAGAAGAATTTGTATGGGTAGGGAGAAGCTGATCTACCCAAGAAGATCTGCAGTAACAAAATATGCAGCCTTTGTTCTTTAATAAACACGCTGCTATTAGAGGGGTTTCACTTTGTTAAGATTTGTTAAGATCAAATCTTAATCAACTCAGGAGATGAAGAAAAGAAAATTTTCCCATCTTTGTCTGGGGTATTGATGCTCCCAGTTGTTCCCAATTTGCTGTGGCTGCAGGGGTGCAGAAACAGTCCCCAGTAAACTCAGCTGGGTGCAGGTGGTGCATGTGAGTGGTGGTGTTGGCATTTCTATGTGTTCTGATGGAAGGCAAGATGGGTCCGGATTAAAGAGTTTTGTAATGGTACGGAATGGAGAGAGACCAAACAGAGGCTTTTCCTCACTGGTAGGGAAGCAAAGACTGGTTGCATGCTACCACTGAAAAACAATTTTAGTGTAAAATACATTTTGAATATCCACTTTTTTGTTTTAATGGAAAGCATTATGGTAAAACCCCTGAAAAGTAGAATTGTTGAAGTTTATTTTGTTCAATGAGCTGGGACATTGTCATATTCATGTTTGCCTGGAAGACGACATTTTTGATAATTCCTTTTCTCTAGTCTTTTAGTTTTAAAAATTTGCCCAAAAAATCAAAGCAGAAAACCTTGTAATTCTTTGACAGGTGAAACTGGGAGCAGTTCTATGTATTATGTAGGTGGAGCTGCTGAGGGTTAGGCAAAAATAGCATTTGCCACTTGGAAAGTGCAGTTTTAGGAGGTCAGATTTTTCAGAATTTTAGGACTTTGGGTGAAATTTTTCATTCTGAAGTTTGCTATGGATTAAATTATTTCTGGAAATGTTAAAGATACAGTGGTAGTTTCCAAGAACATAACAAGGAAAGAGTATATTGTTTCACTCAAGATTAAAAAAGGAATAAGGCCGCCACACTGTATGGAAAGCACCAGAACCCACCATTTCCTGGATGAGGAGCTCTGGTTCTGCAGGGATCTCCCTGGGGCCAGTGATGTGCCTCTTGAAAGCTTTTTCTGGGTTTGTCAAGTCTGAGGCCTTCATCTGCCTGTACTCTGTGTTAGCTGCTAGCTGAGCTGCCAAATCCTTTCTAAAACTTTTGTCCATGCTGAGGATAATTCAGCTGAAGGCTGCAGTTACAGAGCCAAGCGTTATCAGTCTTTACTGCTCATAAAGATAAGGCCAAGTCTGAGACGGGAGCACCTGAAGCCTCATTACGGTCGCATTCAGGCAGTGAGGGGAAGGATAAGAAGGAGAAGGGTGGAAGAGTAATGAGGGTAAGAGGGGGACAGAGCCCTAAGTCCTGTTGATGTTGGGCGAAAACAGTAAAGAGGGGTCTCTGCTCTGCACAGGCCCGTGTCAGTCACGGGGACTGCAGCTGCCTTGCTGCATCCTTGGCTGGGTGAGTCCCTGTCCCTCCTGCCCTGAAGGAGTGTGCAGCAGCTCTCACAGTTTTTAAGTCTGCATTGCCTCTTTCAGATTCCCTGTTCTGGGTTATTTTGATATTTAAAGGGGCTTCACTTTTACACTGCCTGCGCAGCGCTGGCAGATGCTCTGGCTTCCCTGTGCCTTCTCTGTAAGCAGAAAGAGCTGTTCAGCAGCTGGGGCAGTGTGTGCACCTGTGGTTGGGATAGAACCTAACATACAGCAGCATCTCCCTGCATGGGGAAGGCACTCCTCTGCTGCCAGGGCCTGTCTGTGCCCCCATCTCACCTCACAGCTGTTGTTTCAGTTGCCTGCAGAGTAGCTCTGCTCTTTGGGTCTGAAAGGGAGAAGGAAACATTTAAGGTGGGGAAAGCCCGTTTGACCCACCTAAACTTTACACCACCCACTGGTCACCATGGGAGTGTCCAGAGTAGTTAATATTTGGGGAGATGGCCAGGGGGCTGCCCTCTCTGTGAAAGGAGGATATGGTGATCCCAGGGTGTACCTGCATCAGTGGACCAGTCCTACAGGTATCCATCACCTCCCTGCCCTTTCTGAGGGACACAGTTACAGTGCTTAGAGGAAGGGGAATGGAAGGGAGGATGACAGTGTCACAACCCTTCCTTCTTCTAACATGGGGCTGAAGACAGCCTCACCTACCCCATTTGTGATACTTTTCCCCCATCTCCTTCCCACACTGCTGGGCACCAGGCCCTGCTGAAGTGCTCAGGCCCTCAGGGAGCCCTCCCATGACTCAGGGATGGGTGTGTGTGCCACTGGTGCAGGGGAGTTCAGCCACAGGCTGGGAGGGAGTGAATGCAGTCCTGTAGCTACTCTGAACAACTGAAAAGGTGTGGATGCAGATGTTTTGGCACATCTAAATCTATGTATTTACCTGGGCCTGCCTGGGGAATGGCAATCTAGGTGGAAATGTAGCTTGGTCTTGATGAAGGTAACTAGAGCTGGAACTGTCTTCAGCTGTGGCTTGTTGAAGAACACAGATTTAGGTGTCAACTAATTCCGCAGGGACAGGTGAGCCTCAAATCCCTTTCGCAAGTAGCAGTGGATTTTAACAGTTTGTTCACCAACATTAGTTGTACTTACTAATGGTGGTACAATTGTTGTATGTCCTGACAGCACCCTAAGGAAAAACTGAGACTGGTTTAACTCGAAAAGTGCCAGGGGCCCACTTCTCTTTTTGCAGGTTATGTGGAACAAACTGTGGTGGGATTGTCCTGTGACAGAGGTCTAGGGCCTCAATCTGTCCTTTGCCAAAGACTTTAAGACTCTACGTGCTTCCCTAGCTGATTTGTTGTGGGTTATACTTAAATCCACATTAAAATCTCCCCAGAAAAACATGCAGGTCTGTGTGTTCTCAGGTGTCTTCTCATTCTTGCTGCCTTTCACCGTTGTCTTCTCCCACTGCTTTCCTGTACTCTTAGCCTTAGACTCATTAAAGTGTGTTTGTGCCCCAACTACATGAGCTGTTAAACTTGCAGGAAATGTGAGGACTGAATCTATATAAAGGAAAATTTAATGTTTTATTTATATTTCATCATCAAACAGAGTATTATATACATGTTTGGTTATCATACATTAATTTGGCCTTTGTTGATCCATCAGCTACCAGAGATGGTGAGGTGACAAACCTTTCAGAGGTTACCTCAGAAGTGTTTCTGTTTCTCAGTTTGGATTTAAGTATCAAACCCACTTGCAAAGCTCTTTATAAATCAGACACAAATAGTTTTGATGCATTTGAAGGAAATAAATTTCACAGCAGTACTTACTTTGTAATAGGGAAATTGTAGTATTCTAAGGAAAGAAAATATTCTTCCTAAGGCAATATATGTAAAATTAATAATAATAATAAAAATAAGATGATGATTATGCCAGGATGACACCTTGTACAGTAAAAATCTTTCACTGTAATGTTCAGACTTCAAATAATTGAAAAAAGGGCAAGATATCACCAGAAGTACTAGACTCACTGGAAAAAAAATAGTTTTGTGTTTGTTTTGCTTTTTTTTCCTATCCCAATAAGTCAAGTTCTATTTTCCTTTTCTGTACTCTAAGGGATGTAAGTGCAACTCACTTGGCACCTCTGTGGATTTAACAGAGGGGAACTGAGACCAGAATGAGACCAAATATCTGTGTAAGTATTGACAGTTTTAAATAACAACTAAGGGTTTATGGCAGCAGTATGGTTTTGAAAAAGTGGTTGCAGAAATAATCCAACAGTCCCCAGGACACAAACAAGGACAAATATCCAGAGAAACAGCCTGTCCACTACCATGGCAACATACTTCCAATCTTCAATGACCTGGAAGAAAAAGCCAATTAAAGATATTAGCAATTTGTCATATTCTTTTGGTCTTCCTCGTGCTAGTGCTGAGTTTCTGTTTATGAAAATAAAAGGAAACAAATCTCAAGGTTCAGGGAATAAACTGACTTTAGGCTTGGTAAGGGATTTTTTTCCTACAACCCTTCTGAGCAGTGGAGAAAAATACAGTAAATCTTTTTTAGCATTCTTGGATACATCAGATACTGAGTGTGGCTGCCTGGTGTGGTGCCAGCCCCAAAGGACCCACAGTATAATCCAATTAGGGAATTATTTTTCTTTAATTTTAGTTTGTAAATGCTATTAATCTCAGTGAGCAAAAATAGATGGTGTTTACTGCTGTTAAGGTTAGCTTCAGAGTTCTTTTCTTATCAGCAGTCATCTTATTCATGGGGTTTAATGCATATTAATACTATTGCTTTTATTAAAATCCCTTTTTGCCTTGCATATGTTGTCTGTAAAAGTCATGGCCTTAGATTCTGTCTCAGACTGAAGTGACTAATTGGGCTATTATTGTAAAGGGGAAATATATCAATTTTCATTTGCATCTCAGGAATAATTTTTCCTCTCTCATTGATTCTAGTTACAGATGGGATGTCCTCACATCAGTGACTTTATCATCCTTGTCAGTTGAATCATGTCTGATATTAGAATATTACATATTTTTCCTTCAGTGCACACTTTTAATTCCCACCACTGCTAATGGGAATTGAATACTTCTGCAGCCAGACCATATAAATGTACATGAGCAGTTGTTATCAGACCATTGTGATGAGGGAAGGAAGCAGAGAATAAAGTTATGAATCTAGAAAAATTATGTAAAATATCAGAGGACCCTATGTAAAAAGCATTAAGTGGATTTTAAATATATAAAATGCTCTTGAAAATTGTTCTTACTATCAAGTTAAAGCTTTGTAGATCATTTAGTGTGCAACACATTCCTGCAAGAATTTCTGAGCTATTAGAAGACCTTTTCCTACACTATGAAGTCGGCTTCTGTTCAGTCAGCTTCAGTGTTTACAAGCTCATGTCTAATGTTAATAGCTGAACTTCTTTATTTATATTGACAGTAATTTCAGTTAATAGAAAACATGAACTACTCAGCAGCATGCTCCTCTAGGGACTTCTGCAAGATCAGAAACCAGACTTTATTTAATCTGCTTGGCTGAGGGAGGGGAAGCACAACAGGAATTGAGAACCTGGAGTCTCACTGGGGTGTGGGTTAGAGAGGGGACAATGGTAGGTATGAGGATGATTTTTCCCAACCGTGAGTGCTTGTCTAAAAAAAAACCCTGAGTTTTCCAAGCATTATTCACAGAGTGTTTATATCAGCTCAATTGTGCTAGCTAGTGGCCTGTGAGTAGGGTGGGGGAATAGAGCAGCAGCAGCACTGCTTAAATAAAGTACTTCTCCTAACCAGTAATTAATCTGGTTTAACTCAAATGAAAGAAGTGTCAGCTCTGCTGAGGTTTTTAATCCTACCCATCGTGTTTGCCATATACAGACAGTTGTCTTAGCCCAGAAAGGCTGTCTGCAAAGGCCTTCTACCAATTTTACTAAATCCTCCTGTTGTGCTCAGTTAGGTAAATAAATGCTTGAGCTGCAGGTACATTGTTTCTGGTTAACTTGGCCTGGCCATGGGTCGAATCACAGTCTTACTGATTCACAGTGGTGAAAAATATTCTATTTCTAACCTGGAACTGAATATTGTTTTCTTCCCCTGCCAATCACCACTTGAATGTGACAACAAAGCTTTTTAGAGTGTTTCATGACTTACTGGGCAATCAGCAAACTCCTTTTGTAGAAATAGCCATGTTATTTATCAGGTGAGTGTTTGCAGTTACCAAATTGCTGTTCATTAAGTTCTTTTAATGGCATAAATTATTTCCTCTTATGAGCTATACCTAGAATCTCTCTAAAATTTGACAATAGGTCAAATATGCTTTCTGAGGAATAGCATGTTACAGAGGAGAGCAGGAGATGAAGTTTGGAAGGACAGGGATTTCTCAGTTTTACTTACACTCTGGTCGTTGTCATCGCTTTTCATGTGCTCTGCTATAAAACTGACTCCATCAATTGCTTCTTGCACTTCCGGAGAAAATTTCGCACCTGTTCTTAACCTAAAATCTCGATGACTGCTGACATTGTCAAGTGTCTCAGAGACTTTCATATCATATCTTTTGGCAGAGGCTGTATTCAAAAAATAGGTAGAGTTCTTGTAGAAGTCAGATGGCTCCATACAAGGATTCTCTGCTTTTGTCTTTTTGCAGTTGCACGGCTTCTGCCGGGGAGAATTATTTTCTGGGCGCTTCATGAACAGATAGGCTGGGAGTCTTTCAAGGAAAACCAGCTTTACCCAGGGGGGCATAGTGTGAGTACTTGGAGATCTGTGGTGGACATTGAGCACACAGACACTGGTAACTATTGAGAAGGTCACCAGCACCATTGTAAACATGAGATACTTCCCAATCAGTGGAACATCTAGAGATGTTGGAGGGACAATTTTGGAGATCAGCAGCAAGAACACAGTCAAGGCAAGCAACACAGATATGCATAAGGTCATTTTTTCACCACAGTCTGAAGGCAAGTAGAATACCAGGATGGCTAAGGATGTAATTAGCACACAGGGAATGATAAGATTAATGGTATAAAAAAGTGGTTTCCTTTTAATAATGAAATCGTATGTCACATCAACATAATTGGGGTCCAGAGGATTTACAGTCCTTCTTCCTGGGAGTGCTACAATGTCCCACTCTCCACTTGGCGTGAAGTCGTCCATGCTTGCCATGGAAGTCTTAAGCACCATATCAATTTCTGTGTGGTCATATGTCCAGGATCGGAACTTCAGTGTGCAGTTTTGTTGGTCAAATGGGAAATGCTTCACCTCAATCTTGCAGGCACTCTTGTAAATGGCTGGTGGCAACCAGCGAATGCTTCCATTGTTCTTTACAATGGCATTTGTGTACAGTGAGACTTCGTATGTGCCATCCGCACTAAGGAGAGGAGAGAAGGGAGAGAAGGTGATAAAATATTAGGAGGAAAAATACAGTTGAAAACAGAAAAGGTTTGATATTCTTGGTCTTGTGGGCCTCAGTTGGTCCAAGAATCAAAGTTTAGTAATATTTTTGTTTTGAAATCCGTGTTGTAGAGAACTATGACTTGATAGGGAGATCAATGTATGCATTTCTCCCAGTCAGAGAGTTGATTTTTGGTCCAATGCTTAGAGAAAAAAATTTATAAAATTATTATTAAAAACCAAATACACACCTCTGTTTCATCAATGTGTTTTGTAACTGTTTGCTCAAGTAATTAAAGCTTACTACATCTCTGAAGGCTGAGCAAGAGTGAGATCATCCCATGTGAAAATGGAGGTACCTTTGATCTGGAACACAGCCACTGCTAAGAGCACAGAGCAACACTCCTAAATGACTTGGACAAGGAAATAAGGATGAGCAGCATTAGTTAGAAATGCAGGGAGAGTGTAGGCAGAGGAAATGTAATTATATTGGTTATAATTTATTGCAACACTCCAGTTAATGTTTACTTATTACAAAGCCAGAACAGACAAGCCACAGCATTCTTAGTGCCCACAAATAATCTTGGCTTTGTATCTCTTCCAACTGCTGAGCTTCCACCAAGGGAGTCTTCTACATTGTGATGGGCCCTTTAACTCAGGGAGAAGATCATTATCAGTCAATAGTATCTTCTCCTGCTCAATATTCTGGTCAAACAAGGTGGGGCTGTTTAAGCCAGTAAGTATCCTGAGGTAGTATTCTTGTTTGTTGACAAGACGTAGTGGAAAATAGTTATTTCAGTGCTAAGGGTGATTTTTTTTTCTAAGCAGGGAAATGCTACAAATATCTAAAGCTTGGCACATGTGCCTGAATCAGTTAGGTTTGGCTCTAGAAAGGGCTCACCTGGGTGAAGCAATGAGTCCCTGGCACTGAGATGAGATCTTTGGAGCTAATTCATGCAGACAGTGAAACAACCAGATGGAGAAGTGAGTGGCTACATCCACTAATAGGGGTTGTTAGTTCATTGTCAATAAAACAGCTATTTTTTTGAGAAATTAATTGTATCTTAGTTCTCACATATCTGTGCTCCCTGAGTTAGCTTTGCCATCGTGCAATACCATGTGCTGGGCAGACTCCTGGGCTGGGAATATGTGGGTTCTAGTGCTGGCTGCCCTGTCTCAGTTGTGGGAAAAGGCTGGGCTGCAGTCTCAGAGCCCTCTGCACAGACCACAGACAGAGCTGTGCACGTGGGGATCTGCTTTGTGTTTTCCTGAGCAGCTTGAACTGACTGATGCCTGTGAAACTCTGCTCCAGCAGCAGTAAATTACATGTAGCTGTCCTTTAGCTAAAATTTAATTGAAGCTTTGTACTAACATAGAAATCAACACGGTGGGGCTTGTTCCTGTGCATTTAAGAAACCTTTTGAAACTATTTCTGTTCTTACAAACCATTAAATGGTATTACTTGGCCAGTAGCAAAAAGAAGCAGAGGGCAGAGGCACAATTTACCAGAACAAGCTTAGAGCAGGCAGAGTACATCCTAATCCACTGACTGAATTATTTTGTGACTAATACACTAGTTTTAAAGGTGCATCAAATCTGATTTCCAGTAGTATGATTCCAAGGACTTAACTCAGTTATATATAAACTTCCTGAGCTTCCCATCTGTATATGTTCATAAATCATCATGTGTTCATGAATTCATTGGTTTTCAAAGTATCATAAAAGTATAAATTTTGATAATTTTTCAAAAGAACCCTGTTTATCATCCACTTCAAGGTTTTGCCAGAGACTTAAACCAAGGCGAAACAAAATTGTCAGTTAGCATTTATTTGTTTGAAAGAGGAACTGAGGTATGATCTGTCATCAAGTTTATTTTTCTCAGTACTATAAAGCAACGTGGTCAAGTGTTGACAGATTTATTATGTATTCATATAATGGATTTTTTCAATGCTTTATGAAAATAGAATATAATTTGGCTTTCTGCATGAATATGAACTCTTGGAGTTATGGTATATGTGAACTTTGTAACAGATTTATGTCCTGGGGTCTGTGGTAGAAAAAGGAGTGGGGAGAGAAGGAGACAAAACTCTTATCTCAGACCCTAAGATGTCTGATAGGATTCCAGATGTCTTCTTGCAACTGCAGTTATACCTACAATCCATTCTTTCCATACAGTCTATTTTCATATAAATCTGTCTCAGTTGTGAGCCTTGTCATGGATCCTCTGCTGTAACCATTCACACTGCAGACATCTTCCAGCTCTACCAGAATTTCTTTAACCAGAGCACTGATTTTACTAAAACTATCTTTGAGCCCAGTAGCCCAGTCAGATACACTTGAAACTATCTAAAAGATACAAAATTCAGTTTTAAAATTTTACCAGACCTACTTCATTGTTTCTGATGCTTGTACCTTGGTTAAAATTTTGTTCATTGTCTGCATAAACTATACCCATTTTACTTACTTATTGTAAAGCACAATGTCTGGCAACCAGATGTGTTTTGCAGGTATTCTCAGCTTATTTATTCCTTCATAGTCAGAGGGCTTCCAAGCCAGCCGATAATCAATCCACTCCTAAGAGAAGAATTGTACAGTAGTGATGGGAGTGTCCTGACCAGCACTAACAAAACAATCATTTGATGGAGTGAAAGCAGTCGCATTTGTGGTTTGCGAGAGCCGTTTCTCTGTGGGTTTGTTACCTGGTTCAGCCAGACGTTTGTAGTCATGATCTGCTCCCGTTCATTCTGCAGGGAAAAACAGAGACAAAAATTGGCCTCTAAAATGTTTTACTTTATTGCAGTAATAAGACTTATTCAGTGGGTTTTTGAACATGATTTTGTCTAGTGTAGTTCAAGACAGACATTTCTCTGAGGAAGATGGCCAGTCTTGTACACATACTGATGATAAATAGTAATCCCATAAATGTAGAATTCCTAATGCCTTTTAATAAGAACAGTTATGGGAAGAGTGAGTATGATTCTTGCCAAGCTTGATTTCCTCCCCCCACCCCACTTCTCCACCTTTGATTTGAAACAGAAGGGACATTTGACCATTAAGGAGGCCTAGAGGAGGTTGTGTCAGGTTGGTGTAAGGTTTGCCATGTAATCTTTCAGCTGGCAGGCTCTGCTTCATGAACTACTGTCTCTGGACCGCAGTCCAGAAGAGAAACCTCCCTGCAGAAGATCTGTCAGGAGTATTTCTGTGGGAAAATGAGTTAATTCTCTGATCCTGAAGATGCTTAAGATTGTTAGAGCCTACAAGAGGCCTAATTTTGTGTTCTGCTTGAAGAGTGAGGCTATAGAGGGATAGGGGCTGAGCTGTGCTATTCTCAATCCCTGCCCATTCATCTACCTTTTCTAGGTTGTTGATCACTGGGGCCTCTAGGGCAAGACGTCTCCCTTTTTATGCCCAGAATCTGCAGTCTGGGGGGGAAACTGTGCTCGTGGTGGTAGTGCAGGACGTAGGGAGGCATGTCTGTGTCCAGGTGGAGTTCCCCAGGAGAGAGAGAGCACTTGAACTTGAGTCATCTGGTATACATGGCATTAAATCCTGTATGTATATGTATATACATCCATGTGTATCTATATATATTATATCCAGTCTGCATGTGTGTATGAAACCTCAACTGTTTGTACAGTTTCCCTTTCGTTCCATCAGAGTCTCTCTCATTTCCTCTTGAATTTCAGAACATAAATTCTTTATGTCTCTAAAAGTTTGCAGCAGTCCAGTCACTAGCCCTTACACAAAATCTGACAGGGAGGCAGTCATCTGTATCTTCTTTGTCATCCAGGGAGAGACTTGAAAGCCCCAGTGGAGAAAATTATTCCTGCTTACGTGCTGGCTCTCGTTCCCATTGCCGTTGTTAACCTCTCCTAGCAATGATGTGTTTATACCTTGGAATAACTGTCAAACATATGCTAATCTTGTGGGTGAAAATGTCTTTCAGACCCATTGAAATAATTTTATTGAATATGAGGAGTTGCTTACATGAGGATTGTTTTAACTATGTTAACCTATTCCAGCCAGAACTAATGTGTGTTTTTCTTTACAACATTCCACTGTTCTTTGTTGATATGCCTGATATTTCATGTGATTTGAATCTGGCTTTGTAGCTTATTTTCAGGCCATTGAACCACGTCAGAAGAAAATGGATTACCATTCCACTGATGGTGGATGGAGTGCACATTGCTGGTCTGCACAGTCCAGGATAGGTCCTGACCTGGGGTAAGTTAGAGTAGCTGTACTGAAATCAGTGGAATGATTTTGAATTTTAGCTAGATGGAATTTTATCGGATGAAGATATGGTCCTGTCCTTCAATGCTTAGGCATAGACTGATTTCCCTGTTGTAGCTCCATTGTGAGGTATAAAACCAGTAAATTGCATGTATGGGCTCTGCCTATTAATAGTATTACACAAATGAGCAACGAACAGAGATGTAGCAATACTAATATCACTTTTACTTAGAGTGCTGTGCAGGTAGTATTGAATTTAAAGGCATAGCCTAATTTTAGCTTACCACACTGATGAGCTGTGCCAGGGAAACCTGCAGTTCTATAGATACCAGCTGGGAGGAGTTGACAGCTGGTCGAATTAACTTATTGTATCTGTCAGGACTCAGTAGGTGGTTCATTAGTTTTTCTTCAGCATCTGCTGCCATGCTTCCTGTAAAGCATCACAAAACAGGATTATGGAAGGGAGACTAAAGTGACATGGTGTAGGGATCACAGAATATCTGTGCATCAGATCATCTTTGGGAAATAATGACAGGTTTTGATTTTCTAAAGACTGTAGGCTTGTGTGAACAGGAGGATATGCTGCTTGCACCAATATCTGCTCTGCTGAAGTTGACTGTCTTTCACAGAGCACAGATGAAAGCAGATCAATCAGAACCCTTTGGGGGTTTTTTGCAATAAAATGTGAAACTAAAATTTATAGATACTTTTGGGATTACACTCAGAAACTGGGAGCAAACCACCCTCTTAATAGCAAGTGAAGAATTATTCTATGATCCAAAGGCAGGGGGTCCAGCTGTGACTTCTCTCTTTAGTGCCATAGGAGAAAGAGTTGCAGGTACACATACAACTTTAAAGACTCTGATTTACGTAGAGAAAACCAGGGGATAAGCTGTAGGCGTCATAAAGGATTTTTTAATGACTGAGGACTCTCTGGTAGCTAGTGATGTTTCTGTTTCAAAATTTGAAAACCTAAGGCAGTATGTTAGCCTTATTTTATGTGGAAGTAAAACCTGATTTGTGGCCTAGCACAAATACTGTAAATCTTTGATTGCCAAAGCTGGATTGTGACTACAAAATATAGTATCTACAGGTTACTATCAAACAAGCCTGATCGTTCCCTATGGAGCAGAACAGCTTCTGGCACAACCCCAGGGTAGTTCATTCTGTTCTCATGTTCTTTGTGTGCTTTTTAAAGTCATCCCAGTGGACTTTTCAAACCACTATTGACCACCTGATAATACTGATGAGAAAGGTCCCGGTAACATCCTGCCAACAGAACTGACCCAGAGACATTGTGCTGTGTGTCGGGCAGTTCTGTGTTGTGATGCTGATGAAATTACAGTGTTAGTGAAAGCAGGTTCCAATGCAATTGATAGAATGATTCTTCTGTAGAAAAAGTCACCTAATTCAGCTCACCTGAATTATTCAACTCTAGATATTGCAGAAATGAGGGTAGTGTCCTTACAGCATACTTGCTTCATTACTTCCCAGAGCAGTTCCACACAGTAAAAAAACATTGGCCATGCAAGTATTTTAAATTTGTGGTGCATTAATTTATTCTGGGGTTTTTTTATGTTGTAGCATATGTATGAAATCTGGGGAAAGGCAGACATCAAAAGGCCAGGATCAAATAAGCAGCCAAAGTTTGTGGAAGGTGCCAAGTTTCCTTGTGAACTGGGCTGTAAGCTGCTAGGCTGAACAAGTCTCTCTTGAAACCTGAAATTCTTCTGAATCCAGCTCAGGTTAAAAAATTACCCTAAGACCTTCTTGTTTCTGATCCAGTGAGAAAGTGGAGTGAGGTAAGAGGAAAGATTATCAAACAGAGACTTCACATCTAAGAACAACTTTTACTCAAGCTCTGTGGAAAGGTTGAGGTAAACACCAGGCCTGATTTAATTCTTGTAAGACCAGGATGTGCTGTGGCCTGGTAGCCCAATTTTTTTCACAATTACTGAATATAACATTGTTCTTCAGAATAGGCTTTTCAAATACTTTCCAAGGCATTTGGGAAAACAAATTAGGATGAATGTATCTGTGTTTGTTGGGTCAGTGTGTTTTTAGATTCACACTTGCTTTATACCTCCCTGCAAGTCATTATAAAAGCCCTATACCGTGTGATATTTATTGTTCTCAATGCAAGGTGCCTAATCAAAAGCTTATCAAGCCAGAGCTGTGCTGAGTCTTGCTAAGCTTCAGATTCTGGGGTGGTTTTTTGTGTATAGCAATCAAGGAAAAGCTAAATTTGATACTGTGAAGTGGGCCACATTCTAGGAATGAATCTTTTTGTGGTTATAAGGATAGGTTAGAAGTCCTGTGGTAGTTAAAGAGAGAACCCTGGTTGAAGTTATTTTATTATGTGGTTTGGTGGAGTTTTCTGTTGGGTTTGTTTGTAGTATTTTTTTAGTAGACATTCCCACTGTTGCATATATAAGATGGCTATAATTCTAATATAAATAAATTGTCAGTTGGTTTGTTTCATTTAGTGGTCACTGAATGCTGTTAGCAAAGATGGTAAGTTCTTGTTTGAATTGTTAACTATATTTTCACTGCGCTGCTACCTTTGTCTGTGAATATTCCAGCACAGAGAGTATTTGCTAAACAGGGAGTAAGAAGTCGGAACTGCAGAATATTTGCAGAAAGCTAATTCTGGATTTGTAATTAGTTTTTACTCTGAAACCCATGTTTAGCAATCACAGTCGTCTGGTCTGCAAATCGAAACATACTGTGGGGTCTGCATGTCTGATGAGAACAGCTCAGAGTTCCAAGTGCTTTTATAAACTTTATGCAGATTAATGACAAGCCATGACTTTAATTATAAGAAGTATTTATTCAACAATGAATCGCTTTGAGAAATTATTACCTGTTCTTAGTGAAGGCATTCCTTCACTAGGGATGATCCTTTAAAAAACTGCCATTCCATCCCAGCCTTCGTAACTTAATAATCAGAAATAAAGCTCAAAGGGGCCACTCTGTCACCTCACTCAGAAGCCTGTATCTTACACCACTAGATGTCAGCCCTGCACTGCCTTAAAACTTGTTAAAACCAATCTCTGTAAATACTGGGGAAAAATGAGTGATTCTTGTATAATTTTTATAGTCTACTTTCCATTAACAATCTGCATATAAATCAGATGGCACCTAATGAGAACAAAATTACCAGGCATCCAGTTTCATCTTTACATGCACTGTGTGTCAGTTGCCAGGCCTTTGAAACTTCTCTTTTTCCTCTCAGAGTTGGAAGAAATGAAGAGCAGTTTCCCCCACAAACTGTTTTTTTATCAAATAGCAGTAATCAGTAATAGCAGAGATGTTGCAGAGGGTAGACTGATGCTTTTAGACAAATGATTTTTACAACAATGATCAAGCAGTCCTAATTTGGGGGTGGAGTATTTTTGTGTATGGAAAGCAGTAATAAATAAAGCCCATCGGGGTGGATCCTGAGCTGGGGGAATTATTTTAGCTTCACTGAACATGCTACACATCTGCTCCTTGAAAAAGAGAGCAATTGCCACATAACTTGCAGTACACATTCCTCAGTAAGTTTGTTTTCTCTGTGGGAGTATAAGCATTAAAAAAAAATTGCACCAAGATGCTTCCAATTCCACAGCAGAAGAAACTAAACCACAGATTTCATTCACTCCCCTGTGGAGACTTTCCTTTTTACATAGTCTAATTTAAATACATAAAATGAAATAACTAGACATGCTGCCTTATGCTGTTTGTTTTCAGTGTAATGACAAATTTGTTAAGAGTGATTTCCACAGAAAAGAATAAGGAGCAATGCTGAGAGATACAGGCAAGTCCACTGTTATCACTGTCTACATTTCAAAATTTAACATAAGGCATATTTTCTGTGTTTCCCTTAATTTAGTTATTGTGATAAGCGTTGAAATAGTATTTGTTTAGAAGTAACATTGGAGCATGTGTTATCATTTTAGTTCTTTACTCTCTCACAAAAAGTGACATACCAAATTCCCATCTGTAATTAGTAAAGAGCAAATGAGAAGCAGCAATGAAACAGTCCCGTTATCTTCTCTGAATTTACTTCATGATGTTGTTAATTCTCAACATACTCTCAAGCAAAAAGATTTTCATAACCTTTTAGAACAACACATGCTGATTTGGAATGCTTATTTTTCCAATGGAACTAGCAGTGAATTTATTGTATTTTAAAGACTTTTAATTTTTACATTGCAATTAATGCAAATAAAAAAGGAAATACTCAGGAGTTTAGAAGTGTATAATTTAAAAATCTAAAGTGGGCCTTCACTCTTCTTTTGATACAAAGCAGATGTTTTTTAAAGTTCCCTTTCAGAGACTGAAGAAACAAAACAAGTGTGAGATAATAATGGGAAATATGTGATAATGGGAAATGTGTGATCTTGTCTTGGTTCAATTTCAGCCAGTTTCTCTCAGAACACTTCAGTGGAGCCTCTCCATGGGAAGAAGCTCCCATGGTAAATGCACTATTTCATGCTGCTGTCAGGCTGTTCATGTTGGCTAAAACATATCCAAGAAATCCTGACAGACTGAAGGAAATGTTCCTGAAGTACGTTTGCTTTTTGTAGCATATATTTACATATGACAACTTAATTTAAACTGTTTACATTCTAATTTAAAAAATTGGGAAGTATGAACTTTGCAAAATATAGGAACTTGAGCAAATAATGGTGGAGGGATGAGATCTGTCTTATTTTATGGATCACGTCATGGTTCATTTTTTCACCTTCAGCACAATATCTGCTTTTCCTATGACAGATGATCCTGGGAGCATCTAAAGGGATATTATTTAGTGATTATCACTGTCATCTCCTACAGTTATGTAATTTTATATCCAACTTAACTGTCTGTCCCTATCCATCGTAGTGCATTTGCTGATATCAAACAAGCTCAAAACAACACTAAAATAATCAATTTTATACATCCTCTTAAAGTCAGCAACCTCCTGAGGTGATGGTTACAAATTGTCTGCGAGCTCATGTCACTGTCCTACCTCCTACCCCCAAAAGCTCTCACTGTTCTGAAACTGTATGTGAAAGAAAAGGTCACTTACCGTTCAGACAAAAGGAGCCCACTACAAAGAGAACGAGGGTGTACATTTTCCTCCTGGCAGTAACAAGGAGAGGTGGATTACTGTTCTTCAGCTTAGACAGCTGGCAATAGGCTCTGTTTTCAGGGATGCACAGGGAAGAGATGTAAAAGCAAACCTGAATCTTGGAGGTATGAAATGCCTGGAAAGAGACAGACAGTAGGACCTGACAGAAGCGTTCTGCAAAGTGGAATTTTCGTGAGCATAGTGGTCCCTCCCCCTTTGCAGCTGTTTAAAGAGCTTTGCAAAGAGGAAAAGCAAATAAGAAGAGGGAACATAATGTGATAATGTTGAAAAAGAGGAAATGAAAGAGCAAGCTAAGGGACATGATGTGTGAGAGACAACTGCTTAATTCTTGCTACTAGATAACATTTAAAAAGCTTTCTGATTAATGAGTGCAATGGGTGGGAATAGCTGTGTGGGAAGAGCTGGTTATAACTTTGTGCCATAAAACCTCTTAGTGTCAGTAAATTATAGCCCCAGCAGAGGGTTATTTTCTGTGTCAAGAGAGAAAGTTTATTACCTACTGCCAACCCTTTTGCACTCCAAGGCCCACACATGTGATCTCTTTAAACTAGAGCTCCAAAAAATTTTTGGGAGCACCAAGAGAGGAACAGAAAATTTGTTGTCATTAGCATCTGACAGGATTTTTTAAAGAAAGCTAAAGCAATCTGTGGTGAAGTAGCAGATGGATAAAGACACTCCAGAGGAGCATTAGAGAAATTCTATGGAATTCATCTTTTAGTGCTGAAGGGTTTAGCAGAGTGTGGAGTGTCATGTGTTTTGGGACTTGCCATGGGAAGATTTGTGTAGAAGGAAGGGGGAAGATCTTATGTGCCCTTTGCAAGCACTGTAGGACAGGCTGAAGTCCATGGATAGAAAAAAAACCAAACCAACTTTGATCCCCTGTAACTTCTAAACTTTTCTACATATGCATGTAATCAATTTTGTTTAGAGCTGCATTTATTGTATTTAGTGCTATGCAAATGTCTCAGATGATAAAAAGTTCTGTGGACTGTGTAGTGGAATTGATAGTTGATGACTTCTGTGTACTCAAAAAATTTTGCAGCACACTGTTGCCTTACTGTTAAACATACCAACATGAATGTGCTGGGCTTGCTGCAGATTGTAATTGGTAAGTTGAGCCTGGTATCAGAGGTCACCTGTGCAAGTTACTGCCTGTTATTTTCAGTCTTTTTTTCCACTTTCATCACTCCTTTTTCTCCCTTATTCACTATCCATTAGCTAGAATTGGTTAAATTGGGACTGTTTAGCCTGGAGAAGGCTCTGGGGAGACCTTACTGTGGCCTTTGAGTACTTAAAGGGGCTTATAAGAAAGATAAGGACAGCTGTTTTAATAGGACAAGGGGAAATGTTTTCAAACTAAAAGAGGTGGATTCAGTCTAGATATAAGGAATAACATTTTTATAATGAGGATGTTGAAACACTGGAACTGGTTGCCCAGAGAAGTGGTAGATGGTAGAGGCCCCAGCCAAGGAAACAGTCAGATTGGATGGGGCTCTGAGCAACTTGGTCTAGTTGAAGATGTCCCTGCTCATTGCAGGGTTGAGTTGGACTGGATGACCTTTAAAGGTCCCTTCCAACTGAAATTATTCTATGATTCTAAATAGTGTGGGACCTGAGGGGCATTGTGAATGGTTTCAGTAAGACAAACAGACCGGTCACGGTGGGGAAATCTACTTGACTTAAAATACCAGTGCAGTCCTAGTGAATACCTGTAAATAGCCCAACTGCATGAAAACATAACACCATTTCTCTGGTTTTCTCATGTTTAATCGACAGCATGTAGAAAAGAGACCTTGGAAAATTGTTCCCTTGCAACGGTCAGAAATCCTAGGTGGTGTGTCCCAAGTAAAGTCTTTATTCCGAGCCTTCCACGTTGTGCTTCTCACGACAGTGTGCTTGTCGTGTACCTTGTCAGAGGCTTGTACATCAGAGACCTTGCTACACTCTTGAGCCTGCTGGGCAAGATTGTCTCTCATAATGTACAGGGAATTGCTCTCACAGAGCTGAGCCTTCAGTTAATAAGGATGTGTTTGAGCAAAGTACCAGTGTGCTGGGGAAGAAAGACTGCATCTGTTTCTCAGTTGATACTTTCTGATATGTGACCTATTTCTCCCCAAAGGCAAATCTTCCATCTGCCAACTCAGGCTCTGTGCTTTTGTGGTGGTTGTAGAAGGAACAGATGTATGGCCCCTGAAGTCACTGTGCTTGTATCATCTGTGCTACTTGGTGCTTGAGAGCTGAGTAGCAGCTCAGGGTATAACAAAACAGGCTGGGATTGCTTCATCAAAGCAGTGGCCCCTCACAGAGCCAAAGGGTCACAGACCATGCACTGATTGCTCTGGTTATCCTGCTGAAGCTGAGGTGGGAGGGAGGAATTACCACAGCTGGTTTTCATATTCCTTCCTTTGCTATCCACTTGTGTTCATTCATTGTGACACAGCACTCAAGGTCTTCCTTCATCGCTTGTGCACTGCAACTGTTTTCCCCACAGTGATGCTGCAGGATTTCATTTGTTCTTTAAGCTGAGGTCCCGAAATGAAAAGCCTTTTTAGCAGACATTAGCATATGTGATATTGTGGATTTGCATGTTAATGCACTGTGAAAGCGTGGGAATGGCATGGCAGAGAGCCATTCACTGAACTGGCTGGGGGTTGTTACTGGTACTATCATGCTTTGCATGCCTTAGGGTATTAGAGCTCTCAGATGCATGAGGAATGCAAGATGTTCAAGTGTCCAGGGAAACTGGCAGTCCCCTTCTGTGGATTTATTATGGTGATTTCCATCTCCTGTCTGCATTAGGAAAGAACCAGTCAGAAATGCTGGAGCTTTCAAAGTGGAAGTAACCTGGGGTATAGCCAGCTTCCTTAATGACACAAGTACTGGTACAGGGAGTTTGCTGCAAAAGTAAACGCTTCTGGGTGGAAGGGCACAGTTAGTTTCCAGTAGTTGTGATGCTGAAATGATGTTTCTGAACACATAGGACTGACTTACTGTTGCACTAACAGAACAGCTGTCCCTTTCTGATTGAAAATTGCTACAGAAAATGTCAACTAATGGCAATTTCTTTTTCCTAGCCCCTTATAGACGTGAAGTTAATGACATCTACCAAAGTCCTGGCTCGTGTCATCAGCAGCAAGGCTTACATTGCTTTCTGATTGGTTGAAAATGGAACTTCTTACAGGTAACTTCTGCAAATACCCAGAGGGCCCTGCAGGTAAAATCCTGGTTTTCCCTACTGACCACTACCTAGATGAGCTCATTAGAACAGCTGTGCTGGAGCTAACATCTTGCATTCTTGAAATTTTTTTTCTTACAAGTGCACTAACAGTCCTATTAGAGACATGTGATGCCTCAGTCGTTCTGGTGCTAATGTTTTTGGGTTAAATTGTATTGCTGCAGCTTCATTTCACAGTGCTGTAGTGTAGCCCGATTTAAAATCTGCAAGGCAAAACAAAACTGTGGCACTGTAGTTTCAATAACTGTCAGCTGGATGAGCTCACAACTGTTAGTAGAAATTAATGGGAAGGGCAGGGGTATGTGGAACATCTAGTCTGTTGTAATCTAAAGCTTTGGAATTTAGTAAGCTTTTTTTGGATTAGTAGATGCTTTATACAGGAGAACTAGTTTTCATCCAGAGGCTTACTCTACAGGGATGGACTGTGTCTATGTGGGTAATCATATCATAAAGTCTGTTTCCTCCAGCATTCCTGTAGATGATTCGCCTTCCCAGATGGGTTCTAACCAATTTGTACAGGTATTTGTAATAAGTTGTCTTCAGGCAAGGCAAAACACCATCAAGCTTTTGCAAATGGCAGTGCAAAACAGCTGTGGATGCTACCAAATCAGGTAAATAACACTCCTTTCGGGTTTCAAATGATGATACTGTATGTTATCCCATCAGAATCTGCTCCAAACCCCCAAAATGTTCCAGAGAATTGCCACTCATAGCACTGGGACAATGTTAATAACAGTAATGACTCTGTAGCGATGGATGAGAGCTTTCATTGTTAAAATATGAATTACTATGGATAAATGAAAAGCCACCTTTCTGCTCTGGAATATGCCTGATGGCAGACCAAATCACTCCTGGAAAAACAGTGCTTTTGTTTTCTGGTTAATTTTGGAAGTTGTCACCATGTGCTTTGTGAGTTACAGGTGTGTTGTGTTTGTAGAGTACTTACACAATAATATTAAAGCCTCTAACAGTCAGTGATTACCTTCAACATCTTTAACCTTCAAAGTGCACAAGTGTAATGAGTCCAGAGAGCTCTCTAAAGCAGTGCAGAAGCAGCAGCTGGACATGCTGATGCTGTTTTGGAGCTGATATTTTTATTAGTCTCTTTTGCTTCCTCTTATGTGCTTTGAGATTTGTTGCACAAAAACCTGTTGAGTGCCCAATATATGACTGGCAAACAGTCATGCATTCTTTGAAAACATTGTAAATGAAGCTGTAGCCTTTCTTGCAATGCCTGTATTTTGTATGAAGTTAATAATAAGGGGCTAAGTATATGCACATCCTTGGCAATACCAGTGTGTTCTATATGCAGCATAAGCATTTTTGTGTGCTCTTACTTTCTGAAGTAAAAACTCTAAATGTAGATTCCAGGAGTAGGAAACAATTTCTTAAGTTTATGTGTCTTGCTACATTATTCTGACTAAGAAACTGTGCTTCTTTACTTGCCGAATCGCTGTAATTGTTGTGCAGTTTCCAGTTTTGGTGGAAAGTAAAGGTCTATTTGTAAATTTTTAGTATTCACAGTGTTTTCTAGATCCAGTAGAATTTCCCCTTTTAATCCTCATCACTTTCTTTATTATCAAACAGAGCCTAAGAGTCAGTTACTAAGGATTTATTTCCAGCATTTTTCAGTATTTACACCTTTCTACTGAAATACGTGAAAAGTCCTGTAGTGAAAACCTACAGCAAAAAGCTTTTTACCATGGGTGTCAAAAATTTTAATGTATATAATAACGTTGCTGTGAAATAAAACATCATTATCCCAAGAGTAAAGAATAAGCAGCCTGTGCTAAGGCAAATGCAGAGTCAACTATGCAGATTGAAATTTTAATACCATTTACTACCGTGTTTTCTGCAGTAATTGGTAAGCTAATGAGAAAAGCTCTACTGTCTACCAAAAGTAGATGCTATGAATAAATCAAACGTGATCTTTTCAAGCTTTTTTGGAATTTAATGTTGCAGGGCCAGACCTGCAGATCCTGCTCAGACTGTAGGGTGATGTGAGTTTTATCCATGAGGTTGGCAAACTTTGTACTGGACAGACTGGTATTAGAAGGGTCACTTTTTTGGCAGTAAAATGATTTTGCTTCTCAAGATGCCTCTCTATACTACAGGATGCTAATAGCAATAGATAAGTACATACCTGGTCATCTGGAAAACCCAGCAGTGCTGTGGTGCAGAACACATTCACTGCAAAATTGTGAAAAGTTTTACTTGAATTCTAACCATTGCTCTTCAGTGAGACAGACCTGGCCACTGCTACCTCCTTCCTTGCTTTCACTGTGTTGGGCCCATGCCAGGGTAGTAATGGTTCTTTTGTACACTGGGCTTTTAGGATGAGACATTGGCATTTGTGGATTAATCTCCTGTTACTAAGATCACTTGTGTGCCAGAAAAATAAATAAACTCACAACTGTTTGTGGCACAGTCCAAAGGTTTTTCTCTTGCACCCAAGATGGAGGGAATCGTAACTTCTGTATCTGCACATCCCTTCAAATGGAGAAGCAGGAGAAGAGTGAAGGACAACTGTACTGTTTGAGGTTAACCTTTTTATTTGGAACTGCTACTTTTCAAAATGAGAAAAATGAAAAAGTGCACTGAAAAAAGAGGGCTTTAGGATACAAGACTGAGAGCCCAAATACATGGGCTTTGTTCTCAGCTCTACCGGTGAATCTCTGGGGCTGTATTTAGATAAGTACCATCCTTGCTCATTTTCCCCAGGTGTAAAGCAAAGATAAGGATTTGCAAAGAATTAACTAATGTTTGTAGAGGGCTTGGATGGCAGGGAATGAAAAAGAATCATGAAAACACAAGGAAGCCATTTAGTATTTTGGCTTTCACACTTCTACTACCAAAGAGGCTTTTGCTTCCTTAACAAGCAAATCAAATGGATCCTGGGCTTGTCTGTCATGAAGTGAATTTGATCTCTCTAAACTGATTAATTAAACATGTTAAATGTAAAGAAATGTGGCCAGGACAGATTAGCAGGGCATGTGATTCTGTAAATATGGGAAGGCACTATGCATAAAATCTTCAATATGAGGGACTTTCCTCAAGGTCATTTACAAGTGTTTGGGTACAAGTCAGATTGTTCCTGCTGCACTGCAGAGAGGGATGGAACTGAAAACACAGGTGGAAAAGGTCTCACAGGTGGAGGGGCAGGTACAGCCTTAATTCTTGCCTAGAGAGAGGCTCCAAAATTAATACTTTAAATTTAGGGCTTTTATACCGTCTTAGCTTGGGAAGTAGCAGGCACTGGGAGTCTTGGAACCCAGAGGTCTGATACCAGAGCAGATAGCTGGGAGACGGAGCTCCAGGTTGGATGCAGGGGGCAGGGCTGAAGTGGAAGTCTAAGCGGGATCTTTCTTAGTTCTATCCACAGCCAGGTACAGGACGGGGGCGAATGGCAGCAGGGAGTGCTGCCAGTCACCTTGATGGCGAGCACAGAGCTGGCAAAAGGACGGCAGCCCTGGGAAGGAAGGCTTTCATACCAATGCATGGTCACCAAATGATCCATAGCCAGTCTACTGGATCTGCTGCTACTGAACCTGGGCTCTCTACTCGTGCTCTGCATTTGGGTTTGAGAGGGCATTGATTACTCTCCATGTGACCAGCCGGGCCCCAGGTTGTGTGTGAAAGCAGCAGCTGTGCCTGTTCCTAACAATGCTTGGGAGTCTCCTTGTCATGGCCTGGCCGTGCTAGACGTGTAGAAGCAGGAACAGCAGATGGCAACCAAGAGCTTGGCTGCTGGTGCACACACGGCAGTAATGGAAGCGTAATAAAGGGATATTATGCAGGGTAATAAAGCAATTCCCAGGTCTTGAATTTGAAAGTTCAGTATTTCTATCTCAAGTAACAAAAAAATTTTATAGAGTCATATGTCTGACAACCCGTTGGGGTTTTACTGCCTGCAAACTTTGCCATGTATAGAACTTGTGAACCTGTCATGTAACCTCTAGCATTTCCTCTGCCCTTCCTTCAACTTTGATATACTAAGAAAAATTAAAAGAATAGGAAACCATTTAGAAAAACACTCTAATTGTATATTCATTGTTTTTCCAAGCTGAAAATAGAGTTCCTTAGTTTGCTAGATAACAATCCAATTACACATCAATATACATTTAATGGAGAGATATGAGTATCTAAAGACAGGCACTTCTATTTGATGAGGGGTTTTGGTAACTTAGAGCAAGAATCCAAATTGAATTTAGATTTTTAAGTATGTGAAACTTTTGAAGCTCCATCAATGTCCCAAATTAAGTTGGTTTTTTTTTTGCCTTGCCCATCATACCACAGCAGAATTTGTTATTTCCAAGTCAAAGGAAGCACTTCTTTCTGTCTCCTCAGGTTTGGCTTTTGTAAGTTTCTCTAATGCCTCTGGTTCTATCATCTGCACTGTGTGAAAGCAGTAATTTGTGCTGACATCATCTAACTGCCCTGAAGAAAAAATATGTTGCATATCACCAAGGAAAGGGAGAAATTTATATATAATTTAGGGCAATAATGGGTTTTAATTTCACAAAGTCTTATAGTGTCTCACACACTGACAGATTCTACTATCATTAGCAACGTCTTGGGATTCTGTTGTGTGGATTTAATCAGTTATGACTGAAAGGAAATCATTAATAGGGCCTCAGTTTTCTAACCACTTATGGGGTTTATTATCCTTTGTGGCAGTTGTGCTTATGAGAACTCAGGAAATGTTTATTTTTCCAAGCAAGGAAACCCCCACAAATGCTTGATATTTTGGGGGTTGGTGGTAGTGAGGTGCTGATGCTGAATAACAGGCTGGGTCCTCCTCCCCAGCAGCAAACTCCTGTGACAGCCCAGACTGATGGATGGACATTTGGTGGTTATTTGTAGTTCTTAACCTGCCAGGGCTGTGCTCATGGCCCTGCCTTCAGCACACAACATGCCATGCAGGCAGCTGCAGTGCCCAAAGGGGGCACACCTACTCTCTATTTCCAGCCCGTGGTGCCCCTGAGCCACACAGAGCTCACCGGGGGAGCTCTACCCAGCAGCATCTGTGACCTGATCTTTACCCTCCATGTGCACCTCATTGCTTCTGTGTTTTTTCCCAGTGGATGGACACCATGTTATATGACATACAAGGCAGTATATTGCCTATAGTTTAAGGAACTATGTTTCTGTTTTAAGAGATGAGGTATCTGATTGAGTAGCAAAATATTTGATTCAGCAGGTAATAGATCTGACTCACAGGGTCGTTTATTTGTTTCCTAAGTAGTACACATAAAGTGATTAACAAAGCATCTGGCTTACTACATGTTCTGGTTTGCTTTTTTTTTTTTATCCTGTATAATTAACTTATGTATGTCTGTGTGATTCCTCTCTAGCAGTCCATAAAATCTCTGTCAAACTGGGTTTGTGATATGTTTATGCCAGTGTGTGGTCAAAAACAAAAATGGCCTTGTTGTCACATAAAACTCAACAGCAGTCACTCTGAATGTGGCCATGAGCTAAATATAAACATGGGATACATTTGCTTGTCAGTAAAGGTGGTGTATTTTTAGAATTCAACTGGAACCTTACAATTTCTTATATGTTATTGAGAAGCTTCAGAGACTACTGTGTCTTCCATAGCCAAAAACCTATTTTGAGTTCTACCCAGTGCAATCTGTATTCCATCTGCTCCTTATTTATGGCAGTCTGAAGCATGCCAGCATGCAAGGGAACAAAAGCCATCCTGTTTTGACTAGGCTAGAACTGTGTCTGTGATATTCTTGTTACAGTCCCATTTGAGGCAGTAGGAGTAATTGATTTAGTGGGACTGGCACAAAACCAGACAGATCAGGTCAGATAAACACTAAACTAATTGTGTAAGGATTTTTCTTGCTGAAGATGTTTTAATAAATATTTTGTGTTGTCATAATTCCAATCAAAATGCCTGATTTTGAGTAAGTTGTAAATATTACAGGCACTGAACTGGAGATACCCTGAGGTGAACTGCTTCTAGTCTCTGATTGCCACTGATTTCCTTTCCCAGAGTTTTAAAAATAATCACATTCCTCTTTTTAAAATTCTTTTGGTTTAAGTGGCCACTTACCACTGGAGCAGGAAGATGCTTGGTTTGAAGCATGTGCCCTCATTTGAAACTCAGAGCTAGGCTGGATATTTCTGCCTGCCCCTACCTTGTCTCTGACAGATGTGTCTTGACTTCTTATGATTTATCTCACTCTTTTCTGCCTAAATACTATTTTGTTGAGGTTCCAATTAGTTCTAAGAGCAATTAATTTTTGTAACAGCTGTCAGTGAGGAGTTATTTTTCACTTGAAGAGAACTGCTGAATGTGAGCATCTGAGAGAAAGGTGAATCCTTTGTCATTGGAGCTGTGAGATTTGTCCAAAGGAGGATACTCCTCTTCCCAGCCTTCCTGGTGACGAGAGTTCCTTTAACCCTGCACTTTGAGAAGATGATGTCCCTGATGCTGCTGTCATTGAAAGACAGAGATAAAGCAGTCTTAGACTGTGACATGAACGGGGTTGGAAATCAAGGTGTTGGAAAACAGCTTCTTCAGAGATCAGTTACACTGGCTGAGAAAGGGGGACAAACTGCTCAGAGAGCTTATAATGTTTGATTTCTTTATAAAGGCTAAATGTGTTGGAACAAAGAATTTTAAAGTGCTGTTTGTTAAAGATTTATCATCATCCCTTAGTATATGGGAATGGCTAATAAAGAGGCCAAAGGCCTTTCATAGTGTCTTTAGCAACCTCAAGGCAAGCTAACCTTGATAAAGTGTATCACTCCATGATTCAAAAACTTCTCTTTCAGATGAATCCCTTGGGTTTTGCCTAATTCTCACAAGAATCCACTTATCATCAAACTGTCTTGTGTTTCTCTGAGCCTAGTGGTTCTTTCTGGCTTTGGGCCACTGGGATCAGGGAGACTGCAGAAAGTGAGTGACTGTCACAGGAGAGCAGAAATGAGTGGATTGTGAAGATACAAATATCTGTGCTGGGAATGAAATTGGATTTTCAAGCTAACAGAATTTCCCCACTGCTCTCAAAGCAGATCTGTAGGGGCTTATTAGCCGGACCTGAGGAGGAGAGAGAGAAGGAGGAGAGAGAGAGGCACTGTTCATTAATGCACAAGGCTTTCAAGAGGTGGCTTTGGGAAACTCATGTTGTATGGAACAGCTCTCTTCTAACAGAGGAATCAGAGGAATTGTTCCAGACTTTCTGTGACCAGCTGGGTCTCTTGGTAAAAAGTTTCAGAGAAAGGTGGTCACGAGGGAGCACAGAATATTTGCGTGTCATGCATTAGCTTTTTTTTCCCCCTTACATTCCTCTCTCTCTGACTGAAGTCAACTGCTGTGTGGTGGGTAGGAGGAAATATCACATCCCCCAGCTTTCACAAGTTCTGCCTCTGCCAGCTTGTGCTCAAAGGACTCTCCTGCCTGATGTCTTACTTCCCACTACCCATTCCATGTCTGCATGGGTTCACTTGCCAGGGACACCTCCAAAGCTCCAGCAACAGAATTGATCTGAGCACGCACACCATTAGCATGAAGTGCTGTTTCCTTTAAACCAAGATCCATGCTGTTTATATTCCAGTTGTACTCTCCAGAGCACAGCTGAACTGGAAATGTCTGTGTAACCCATTTGTCCTGGCCCTTTTATTGTATTTGAGCAGAGGGTAGCATGGATGTGAGCCTGTAGGAAACTGCAGATCCCACAGGTCTTTTTCTTCCTTATGCTTTGCCAAGCAATTATTGAGGTTTATGTTGGCTTCAGTGCTTTTTAAAGCAATTATCTTCAGGGTATTTCATACTACCTTATTGTGTACACTTGGAAAATACTTCAGTTAAAGCAGATTAGTATTTTATTAATATGATTTGTGTCCAGGCTGTTTTCAGGCAGCTACAATAAAAAGAGATGGAATCTTGTAGAAGGCAGTACAGAGGATAAACCACTCCCAGCTGGAAAGGGTATGCCTGATACTTCACTTTGTATTGCAGTCTTCACAAAAAAAAGCTTTGAACTAATTAGGAACCACAACCTAAAACTAGAAATACTCTGGAGTGAATCTGTGTGAATGTTTGATAAGTGCTGGAAACGATGCAGTGCTTTTAAATGCATCTGAAGGGCCGCCTGCTCGTGGCCATGCTGCCATCAGGAGCAGTTTGAGAGATGGGGATCTAAACCAGAAGTACAGATGATCTGGAGCTTGTGCTTTTCAGCCCTTCAATGCCACCAGTCAGAGAGGTGTCTAAGGAGACAGGTTCCACAAAACTGCAGGCAGCCAGCTTGCCAAGACAAGAAGGACACTTCTGTAGGTGAGAGCTGGAAGCACTGAACTGAATACCAGAATGCCTGGGGGGATGTCTGTGTGTACCGATGGGAGAATCTTTTGTCTACTGTCTGTCAACTCTTCAAAGTATCTGAAAACTTACACACTGCTTTGCCTGAGATCATGCAATGAATTAAGGCTCTCATCCCCCATGGTAGGTGGTGGGGTTTTTTTAATACAGAGTAAGCCGAAGTATTTTATTTGGGGTTAGTACACAACTACATACAATGTTATGTTGTGCCATAATTTAAGCAGCTTCTGCTGCCTAAAAAACACCAAAAAACCCCAGAAACTCTGGTACCCAGTCTTATTCTCTGTAGTTGCTTGGGTCATTCAAGAGTAGGTTATGAGTATCTCAGACCCAGGAATTTCAGAACTGGCTGAAAATGGAGTCTGGTTTGCAAGGCTGTTTCTAGTACAGGTCCCCTGATTAATCAAGATGAGCATATTGGGATTTCTCTCTGCTGCTGATTGCCTGTCTGCAGAGGTATTGAAGTGGTTCGAAGCCTTGCCCTTCTGGTGAGCACAGCTTCAATCAGCTGTGAAATTCCAAAGCGACTGGGGGCCAACTGGGCAGGAATGTGACATAAATAAGAACTCCTGTTTTACCAGGAAACAAGGCTAGGAATATAAAGCATAAAGTCACTACCCACAGGAGTTATGGAGATGAGCTTTTCCTTGTTTTATTTGCTTTTTACTCATACGGTATGGTTTTTAATATTAAAATGGTGCTTACATTGAACCTTATTTTCCCAACCCCTCTGGTTTTGCTCCTTTAAATCTCTCACAGTTTGTTAATCCCAATGTTTTTGTGAATTAACTATGCACAAGACCCCTTTTACTGTTGAGTTTCTAGAGACATCTTTCCCTTCTCTAACTTTACTCTTTGCACCCCCTTACTCCTTCCTTACCTTTACCCACCTCCTCCTCTTTTGCTTAACACCTCAGCTGGTTCTTCTTCCAATTTTATTACACCACTGGGGGACCAGGAAGTTGGCAAATGCATGAAACCACTTCACTGATGGTTCTTGCTATGTTTGCCAGTACCCAGCTGGAGAACTAAATGCTGGTAATCCAGATACAGTCTAGTTTCATTGAACTTCATATTACTATGAGATCCAAACCACCCACTGCTTTCTGTGCATCAGCTGGTTCGTTTCTGTTATGACTTGGAGAGCAGCACTTGAGTTGGTTTTGTGCACATTGGGTAGACAAGAGGGGTAGGGGAGTTAAGGGTGATCAGATATCATGTTCTGCTGGTGCAGAATTAAAGGGAAATGCTCTGTGGGAGCTTTTCTCTTTTATTACTCACCTGTAGATTTACAAGTGCTCCTGTAAAGGAGGAGGCAGGCTGGGTTCAGAAAGTAGCAGGTGCAGAAACTGGTAGCTTTCCACATGAGGAAGGCTGAATTTTACTTTTGCTCAGCTGTCAGTGATTTCTTCCCCCTCTGAGGTCAGTTATGCCATTTCTGCAGACCCAGATCCTACCCTGTGTACAATCAGTGTCACCTTAATCAGGTGGGATGAAAAATGTGTGCTCTAAGTCTGGCAATAAAATATTAGAACTCCTGGTTACTGGCTCAGTATTTATTGCAAGGATTATTGGTTTAAATAATTAAGAAAAGTCATGTGTTTTATTTTTACTTCTCTCACCACTTGGAGAACCATTTGGGTCCATCACCAGGTTGCTGCAGCGGGAATTTTCTGATGACTGCAGCATAGCAATAGTTGATTACTTTTGTCAGGCAAATGACAAATAGCCCAGTTCCTGAGCCCAGGCCAGCTGTGTATTCTTCTAGAGAGATTGCTGTTACTGTGCAGCTCACAGGGGACACAACATTGTGCTGGTTTCTGGTACTTGCATCACAACTGACTCCTTGGGTTATGTGCTTCTGGGGCAGTCGTATCATGAGCTCCTCCTGTTTGGCTCGTGAGTGTGCACATTAATTTGGGGATTTTTTTAAATCTTGCAGCAATTAAAAAATCAAAGTAATCTGCCATTATAAAGGATGATTAATTGGCTGGGTTTTATTTCTGATAATTTACTTAATAAGTCATCTAATTAGCAGAAAGATGGTAGCAACCAAAATGTGAGACAGTTCTTAATTATTTTCCTCTATATCCAGGAGTTTTGTCCTAGAAGCAGGAAAATTCTTTATAACTGAAGGCAACAGAGAATAGAGTTCAGCTGGTTCCTTGGTCTTTAATTAAGAGCATTTGGAGTAAGCCTGAGCCTTGCTGAAACCACTGGAGCTTGTTAGCAGGCAACCAGCAGTCAGGGAGGAGAGCCGTGGAAAGAAATCTTGCTTCTGCCCAAGATGTAGGTTCTTGTGTGATGTTTCCTATGATTCCCCTCATGATTTGTCTTTCTGTGTTGGGGGTTCAGCAGGTGGATTGGCTCTGTGGCACAAGCAGAGCAGGCTCTGCACACAGAGCTCTGTACCTGGTTTGTCTAGGTCGGATCTTTTCCTCATTCTCCACGATTTCTCTGTGCGCTTGAACAAGTCCCTTAGCTTCTCTCTGCTTCCTCACTGGGAAGCTGAGAGGATAACCGACTTACAAAGCTGGAGACTGTTAAATCCTATGTTAACAGGGATCACATCTGTGCATTATACAATGTGTTCATGTGAATTTTACCTATTCAGCTTGATTCATGTGCCAGTCGAGCTTCACTTCATCCAGGATATTCAGTTGCTTTAGAAGTGTTTCTAAAAATTGCTTTATGGTGTCTGCCATAGGCTAGGTTTATGCAAAGAACACTTTCTTAAGACCAAAAAGAGCTGTTTGCAGCAGCTTGAATATCAAACCAATGGGGTAAAAACTAAGATGTTTTGTATTTGAGTAGAGCAAGCATTCCAGCTCCCAGTCCCACTGGGTTTATTGACAGGTTTTGCCATCCTTTTTCAAACTGTTCTGTCGGAGTGTGATTGTTTTTTAACAGAAAAATTTACAAATAAAGGCAGAGGAATGGAAAAAAAAGTCTAAAGTCTGAACGCTGGACTGTATGCCTTTCAATTGTATTTTTGGATGCCTGCTTTGGTAAAGGCCAATTATTTTGCTCTATGAGATTGAACTAAACTGACAGAAAAGAGAGATAATTAATTCTAGTAAGGCAAAAATACCCAGTAAATTACAGTATACAGAGCATGAAAAGTGCATCTAGGCATAGAAGCTCCTGAGCCTGAATCTTCATGCAGTCAGCCTCTTAGTAGGTCAAGTAGCACCTTACTCTATGTGGGCCATAATAATCAACTGGCCTCTACAGAAATTCAAGGTGACGTTCACTTCATGTCCCCTTCAGACATTTATGAGTTCATTACCAGCGCGTAATAAGGCAGTAGAGCTCACACTGAACATCATGACCTCTGAGTAGTACTTGACACAAACATTTTGGCAAATAGTTATTGATTTCAGACTTAGGAAAAGAGGACATTTTAGACTCCACTCCTTTCTTTGATGCTTGAAAGCCTTGTGTAGGTGGGTACAGCAAGGACGGCTCCTACTGAGACCTCCTCAAAGTCTGAGGAGGAGCATTCAGTGCCTTAAGTCCCAGGCTGTCTCCTTTGGAGGTAGAGCTGCATAGGAAGTCTGGACAAGACCATCATTTGGTTTATCCAGGTCACTGGAATGATGTTTTGAAGCCTCCCTTGTTGGGTTTGTCATCACACCCAAAAAGACATCACACAGTGTCTTTGTTTTAGGGTCTGAGAGAGGTGTATAATAAAAGAAATATTTTGGCTTGTTTGACAGCCAGTGAGGTTGTTCTTGGGGAGTACAGAGAAGTACATGATACTGTTGTGTAAACAGGAGAGTGAGGTGGCTGAGGAAGTCATCTTGGTTTTACTTAGGCAGTTCTTGGCAAGGGCTAGGTAAGCATGATTTATAACTGAAAATGAGTCCAGCCAAGCGTCTAGGGAAGGAGTGGTTTGGTTTTACTTCAGCGTTTTCCATGTTCTAACAGGGCGGTCAGGGCTTTCTGGGCTTGTACACACTCCAAGCACCATTCCTTGTTAGACTCTTCTCTGTTTCTCCTACCAACTGGCACAGCCTTTTGAAGTCATCACCATGCTACATTTGGGGCAGAATTATCCCTGTTATAGTGTCCCTGAAAGTCAGTGAAAAGATGAGACTGAATTTCTGGAAGTGAATTTTCTGTCTAGTCTGCATGTATTCATGTCTTCCTCCTGCCTTTGTCCATGAGCTCACTCAAAAACAGCGTGGTTAAGTCGGGAGTATTCTGGGACACTGGATTTTTGCAGCAGATGCCATGGAAGGCACTTAATGCTGGATGGATTGTTTTCTCTAACCAGTGTGTATGTTAAGTACTAGGCTAAATCCTTTTGGATTAGATAAATGAGAGGAAAAGAGACTATTTCTAGAGAGAATTTTCCTTCCATGCCCCTGTTTTTTGCGTACTTAAAATTTTGCTCTGAACTGGAATCAGTGTATTTGGCACACTTGATCTTTTCAATCTATTCCAATTATTAAGATTTGAAGTAGCATCCCAAAAAAGTGCTGATTCCTTCAGGATGACACTGAGCAGTCAGCACAGCACTTTGTCACAGCTCAGTTTGCCAGCATGCTAAGTGCTATTTATATCTCCTCTTATCTTTCCGAAGTCCTGGCTGGAGAAGAAATACAGCAGGCTGGAATCTGCAGACAGACCACACATGAGCCCTGGAGTTCCCATTCACATGTTGTGTGTCCTGTAATAGCAACAATGTCTTTCACACACATGTTCAGACATTCCCAAAAACAGCCATCGGGAACACTCATTCAGGGGATTCTGCCTTTCCCCTTAGGAAAAATCTTGTTCTTTTGCAAAAAGAAGTACAGACACATCAAAGGTGCCAATATGCACTGGGGCTCAAGGCCAGTTCTACCTTTGCAAAAAAGAGTTTATTCTGAAATGTAGGGTTGGTCACTGGCTAACAGGGAGTGAGGAGTATCATGAAAAAGCCTCTTCTATTACCTTTTTCCACATAAGTAAAATACCAGGAGAACTACAACAATTGCTACACACTTCTGATTTTTTCTTTAAACAGAAAGAAATACTGCTAGTGAGTAATAAGAAACAGGCTTGTGAGTTTACTTTGCTGAGAGTTAGTTTATTTAGCTCTCCTCTCTATTTCTCCTGCTTTTCTAGACAGTTCTGACATGGTTCAATTTGCCGACAGAGACTTAGCTGACATCTGATGTGTGCACTGTACAACACGCTGCACTAGCTGCAGGATCCAGAATGAGTCTGTCCTTTCAACTTCAGTTCAGCTGAGGCTGGAAGCAGTCTAAAAGCAACATATTTGCCTGCAGAGAGGATGGAAGGTCAGGTTTGTATCATGCTTCACCGCTTGCTCTCAGCTGAGGCCCAGCTCAGACTCTTTCATTTCACAGCTGCAGGGTGAGCATGGAAACAACAGCTCCTAGATGAAGGAGCAGAGGAACATAAAATGTTAGGGCAAAAGCTGTTGTGTCCAAAGACATGGATCAAAATCTCCAAAGAATATCATCCATCTCAAGTCTTTACTCCACTCGCTCAAATAGACACAGGTGCACATGCACTCTCTGGGAGCCTTGATGCATGAATAAAAGAAACAAAAATCAATATGTTGCCCACATTAGGAAGATAATGGTGGGTTATACCTCTGGTGCTGGGATCAGCTCTCTAGTGTGTAGTGAGCAGAGCTGTTTCTAATGCTTTAGAGCAGTAGAAGTTATTAATATTTAAATATCTATGCCTTTTCTGTTCCACTTTTCCTGAAGGCATGCTGTAATAGATCATGCTATCCCAGAGACCAGTAAGAAAATAGACACACTAAGTGTCATGTTGATTTTTTTTTTTTTTTTTTTTTTTTTTTTTTTTTTATTTTGTTTCTTTCAGTCTTTCCTATCCCAGCATTGCTGGTAGAACTATAATGCTGTCCTTGTAAAAATTCTGAGATGGAAGAACTGACATCAAGAAAAGTACCTGTTATCAGATAATGCCATCTCTCTGACTTTTGCCTGTTTGCCAGGACTCTCCACTGTCTGTATTGGAAAGTTCATTTCTGCATAGCAAATGCAGAATCAAAGCAAAGGGGTTTTGAAAGTACGTCCTCATGGTTTTGGGCTCCTGCTTTGCTCTAATAATAGGTTTTTAAAAAAGTCACTGCTGCTTTCAGGATGTGTGGGACTTGCAGGACATTGAATGAAAAGTCAATGAGTAATGGGAACAGAGAAATTTACTCACTCTACAAATGCATTTAGGTATTAGGACACTGTCCTACCTGAAGACAAAGTGTTGCAAAAATGAATGGTGTCCCAGCAGGGGTGTGTGCACCAGGCTGTAGGTAAATCGGTGAGCCCATATATAACCAGCACTGTAAAATATTTACCAAATGTCCTCTCATGAATGACATGCACTTTTTTGCTTATAGTAATCTGTAGCAGTACTCTTGTAACAGAGGACTGTCTGTACAATATAGATCTTACCACCCTTCATAAATACAGAAACTGATGAAGAAACTCAAGTGACTCACTCCAAACTCTCTGAAATGTGCAAACACCACTAGTGACTTCCTTTAGGAAGGACAATAACTGGCCATTAGGAGTAAGCACATTAGTTTTGTGTTGTATGAGATGAAAGAGCATAGAGGAGGTTAAGGAACTGGAAGATTTTCTCTATCAGTTCCCAAGGCAGAGCAGGGCACATACAGCAGAAGATGAGTCACTTTGCGCAGGAAGGACCTGCTATGGGCTTTCCATGTGTGGAAGCCATGAGCAGTTGAAGTGTCTCCAGGGGCAGTGCTTGAAGACACAATATTTAAAAACTACTCTAAAGACCACAGAAATCACCATAAAGATTTTACTTGCTTTCAGTTGTTTCCTCTTGTGCAGGAAGAGTGATTTCTCAATAGTACCAATAAACTGAAGTGCTGCATTCCTGGATAGTTGCAGGTGAGCCTGGGTGTCCGTATTGGCCTTCTGTGTCTGAAATCCTCTTCAACAGTGTTATCTCCTGGTGGGTTGAGGCTCTGCCTTGGGCTCTCCTTGTCTATGTATGAGTTCCCAGGGATGCTGTGTTTCTTTTGCTGCCTCTGCATGCCAGCTCAGTCCTGCCACATCCATGAAGCAACAATGTGACTATGTTGCAAGGGTGCAGCAGGTGGGAGGGAGTGCTCAGCAAACACTGCTTACTCTGCTGCTCTACCCATGCAGGGAAACTAATTTGCTTCATCCTGAATTGAATTAGTTGCTCTTTATACAATAACTGATTATTCTCCTTGAATCATCACGTTTTTTAAACTTTGGATTTACAGACAACTTCTTAAATGCCAGACTTGCAGATATTGAAAAGCAAAGTCAGGTTTCATTATTTATTAGTTCTTCTGACACCTTTCTGTTATGATAGTCTGGAAGGTGTTCTCTCTGAACCAGCGTTAGTCCCACTTCAGCACATCTTTGTCCTGCAGACATGTTTGGCAAGCAGAGGATTTGATGTGCTGTCCAGCCGTGGAGGCAGGGAGGGGCTGGCAGGGCAGCAAGAGGGCAGCAATACCAGGGCACATCCCCATGTGGTACCAGGGGAAGTGCTGGCTCACATGGCTTCTGTGAGGAACAGTGATAACTGCTCAGAAGTTTCTGCCACCACAGCTCAACTGTATGCAGGGGGATGAAAATAAATAAATAATCAGTTGTATATTTTTTAAACATAATCCCACTGAAAATGTGAGTAGGAAAAGGTGACTGGTAATTAAAACAGGGGTTTTAATTCAAGAACAATTGTGCTTGAGCAAACAAAGGTCCTGGCATTCAAATTCTGGATCTCTGCTGATGTTTTGGTAATACATAGAACACTTAGAGAAGAATAAAAGAAACAGATTAGTGATCAAAATGCAGAGATTTCTGCTAGGAAAAAAAACAAATATTTTCTGTTTATCTTCATTTTCTTTTTAAGAATTCCAGACATACCTTCCTTTTTACTGCCTGTGAGTATCAAACACTTTCATAAACCCATTCATAATGACTCTCATATTACTTTATTGAGGGATAGTAAGTTTTCTATTAAGAAGTAGATTTAGTTAGCACGGTTTTACCCTTGTGTGCATTACAGTGTTTTAAGAGTATTGAATTTGAATGCTCCTTCAGCGTTGTCAGAGCTTTCTGTAACTCCTTGCAGTCACGTGAGGATTTAATTACCTGAAATAACTTTCTATCCTTACGGAACCAATCAAGCAAGTTTCTTATTCAAGTCACTTCATTGTGTGACTGCGAGGCAATTTAGCTTTGAGACAGACACTCTGAATGTGTGTATGCTTTGAATACAAATACAGATTTTCATGCTGTTACAATTCTCTAATGACAGCATAGCATTGCTAGCTTTTTTTTTTTAGATTTAAATGTCTAAATAAAATGACCAAGACTAAAGTCCGGGACTTTAAAAAATACAATTACACCTGTGGATAACGAGGAGAGTAGCCTCTTGTGTCCAGTATCAAACTTCACAGGTGTGCACAGGGACCACACAATCTACTCAAACTCTCAATTTCTGTTCTTAGTTAATGCAGTTCTTACATTTAGAGATGAATGCATTTTCCTCTGGAAATTAGGAAACAATGCTGAAAGCACGTTTATTTTAGATATTTAAGGACAGAAATTATGTTGCAGTATTGCTTTTTACATACATAACTTTAGATGACTATAATTCGATATGTTGAAGTAACCTAATATTGTCTGACTGCGGCAGTAGGAGGGGATTTGGTAACAGTTGATAATATAGTTGTTCTACAAGTATTTGGACTGGTAAGATTGATCAAAAAAACCAAACCAGTGCTGGGAGAGCAATCACAAATGAACCTCACAGTGTGAACTTGAAAGTAGTTTTTAATTCTTTATGAATTGTAAAGAACAGAAAAGACTTGTTCAAATTATAAGGAAAGCAAAGTCTCCTCTCCATAAAGATGCAATAAAATGTGAGTAATAAAGCATTAATAATTTCTATCTCCTCACGGACTGTCACCTTGAAATGGTTTCAGCAAGTGCAGGGGTTGGATGAAAAAGGCAAACTCTTTGGAGGATGAATGTCTTTAAAGAGAACTAAAGGCTCTTACAGGAGGGAATAACTGTCATTTTTCTTGATACAAAATCAAGAAAATTGAATGGAAGGATGCCCCTCATGGTTTATAGCCACCTGTAGGTGCTGTGGGATGCTCAGAATGCGTATCCTGGGAGCACCCATCCATCGAGCCATTTGTTTCACATGAAGGAATTCACTCCAGACATGGTGTGAATGGTACCTTGTACCCCAAACACTCCTGAGTTTGTTTGATATGAAGTACATAGCTTTGCCATGAGTGAAGCCTCTGAATGTTTAACAGCTCCTGCTGGTAAAAACCTGCTTTGTTCTTCCCTTGGGGGAGCTGTGCCCACTGTGGGGCTGCCCAGAGCTGTGGGGCAGGGCTGGGTCATTTTTCCATGACATGAGTTTGTGACACTGTGAGTTCTCTGAAGCTGAAATTTGCTTATATAATAGCTCTGGGCTTTCTTTTTGCATTGTAAGTGAGGTTGTAACCTGAACAAGCCCAGGAAGGTTTGCTTGAGACCATCAAGTTCTTTTTCACTTGATGTGAGAACAAATCTATTTTCTAGAATATGAAGTTAATTCCCTAAGTCACTGTCTCTGCTTTGTCCTTTTTGATTACTTCATTTGAAAGTCAGTGTCTATATTAAATAAACTCCTATTAAAGGGGTTTGGAATGTCTCCTTTCTAGCACATCTCCAGAGAAAATTATTTGAGAAAAATAGAGAGAAGACAACTTGGCAGCACTAATTCACCATTAGCTACCAATTATATTTGTGAATGGTCAATATCATACCTGAAATAATGCAGGATGACTTAATTATCTGCTTCATGATGCTGGCCTGCTTCCCTTTCTGGTTAGCCCACCTAAGAGCATAAAATAAGCAGAGAAGAGAGGAAGATACTAGCCAGCTCATTTTATGGTTTGGGGTTTTTTTAACATTAAATGCTTTACCTTAAGAAGTGGGACTTGATTTTGCCCCTCTGCCTGGTGCAAACCACAGACATTGCCTATCCAGAGGCCTTTTGACCCACATAAGACAGGTTTGTTTTTCTTAGCCTGGTTTTTAGATGGTGCTTTTAGCAGTGATGGCAGAGGATGACAATGAACCAAGGGAAACTCATCACTGTTTATCCACAGTACTTCGCCTGAACTGCTCCTGCATGTGCAGCACTGCAAGCAACTAAGCTTGCTTGACTGGAGAAAGCCATGATTTGAGTAGTCGGTGTAAATAAAAACAGGATTAAATTATCACTGTGACATGGCACTGGCCACAGTTCATTTTCAGGGCTAAGCTTCATGTCAGCTAACTCTCAGGACTGACATGCACTTGGCAGTGCATTAAGTTAAAAGGGATAAACCAGTTGTGACCCTTTGCACTGCTTCTCTCCATGCCAGAAACCTCAATGGGCCACAAATCAGCATCAGACAGGCAACAATCTTTAGCCTGAAATATGAGTGTGAGTCAAAACTGAACGTGATTTGCCTTGAAGTTCAAGACTGAGGAAGGCATTGGTTTGGGAGTGGGTTTGTGTGCTGGTCTCTGGGGGGAAAGTCAGTTCACTTGGGCAGGGCAGGCAGCAGGGAAAGAAAATGTCTCAAGAATGGCAGCTTAATCCGCTGCCAATTGCATGATATTTTAGATGGCAGGCCAGGGAGTTTCAGCAGGAGAATTAGAGGTTCCTTGCATACGGACTTCCATTGTGTATCTTAGTTAAGAATAAAAACGTGTTTCTTCTCTTCTACAGAAAAGAATTGAGGGTTTTCAGCTGGCTGTAGTTCAAGAACATTTAAGTCACATAATCTTTTACAAAAGTAATTACATGAGTGCTCACCCTAGTATCCAGAGCTGTGCTTTATAGAGCTGATGCCCACAGGATTAAAATGAATGTTTTACTGTTTTTAATTTTGCCCATAAATATGAAGGAGCTGTCTTACTCAATTACTGTATTCATACTACAATGACTGTTAATTTTCCTTTTTTCCAGATGTCAAAAGAGCAGAGCACCCCGCTTTTTACATGTGTAATAAGAAGCAGTGAGAAATGCAATAATGTTCCTTTTTGCATTATTGGTCTGCATATTGGCTGTTTGCCCAGTAGCTTTTCATGCAGTTATTCATTTATTAGTCTGATTCGGTGCAGCTTCTTTGTATATACCATAAAGAGAGTTACTTGAGACACACAGAACAGAGAACTTAATGTAGTTTCAGGTAATTCAGCAGCTCCCTAATCCTGATAATTTTATCATTTCACAACTAAAGGATTTTAGCTTTTACTATTTTTTCTTTATACTATATCTGTGTTTTTTTAAAAAGTCATATAAATAGTAGAGAAAATAAATAGACATGTAAAAACTTAAAGCTTATTGAGGATAGAAAGATATGTGATACATTTACAGTGGTGAATTTTTACAGGAGCAAATGCAAGTTTTCCAGGTATATTTCCAGGTATGCTTTCCTGGTATATATGAAGGACATTGGCTATATGACCAAAAAAAAGGCTTTTAATTCAGAAATTGCTTTTAAGATGTTTAGTTTAATCCACACATGACTAGCTAAAGGAAGATTATGCAGTGAGCAGTAGCCTTTCAGGACTGCTTGAGCAGAGTCAGGACACCAATTGTAATGATACCTTTTCCTGGTTTTAAAATCAAGAATCAAACACGGCTAGAAGGGAAAAAGGGGTTTTACCTCAGTATTTATTTAAGGATCCTTAGGTGCACTACGTCCAGGTGGAATGCACCGAAATGCACACCACAATGCCCACACACGATAGATCAGGTATATCATTATAGGTCTTACTAATTAGCACATCTATCAAAGATTCCCCAGTGAGAGGCTCGAGTGAGCCCCCCTCCCCAGGGAAACTTCCCCTGGATGGTTCTATTTTAGTTTACAAAATGTGTTCTGGAGAGGACCTTGGTGTCTGGGGCTTTCTGAGATGTTTAGTCTCCTAGCTTAACAAAATAAGTCTAAGAATGTAAGCTAAAAAACACTAAGAATACAAAAAGCTATAAAAGGTATATAACAGGTATAAAAGAAAAGGCAAAAAGTCATCGTGGCATCAGTAGAACTGGCTCGGGTCTGAAGCATGAGTTTGGGCACACTGCCTCCACCCCGTTGGCTTTCATTTCCCCTTTGACCTTGGCTATATCTTTTCTGTTTAGGATGTAGATGCCTTATGAGTCAGATTCCCGTTGATGAAGTGCTTTTGCTATGCAGTCATGATCTCTGCTTCTGAAATAATATTTCATTAAATCTGCCTGGGCGAGAGGCCTCTCTCAGACTTCTAATTTAGAAGCCATTTGAGAGAAGCAGGTCCTTTTTTTTTTCCCCAGTGTCAATGATATTTAATTGGAGCTGGATTTTCAATGCAATCAGCGAAATATTTTAATTTTCTTTGCAGTGTTGCCTCCTCCTTGTGGTGTATTAATGTTGCTGAAGTAACTACTCTTCAAACAGGTTGCCCAGCCAGGAGTTCTGAACACTGCTCTGGCCCCCGCTATGAGGATGAGTATCAAGAAGCTCCTGAGCTTCAGGTGCAGGGGAGGCTGGTGGTGGTGTCTGTTTTCCCCTGGGGAATTTAGAGTTACTGTTACCCAATGAAATCCTAAAGCGATAGTGAAAAATATGACATTATCAGCCATGTGTTGTACTGGTTTGGTCAGGGGCTGTCAGAGGGGAAGGGACTTGCTAATGAGCAGTGAAAGGAGAAGCAAACAGCGGGTGCTCTCTCCATTCTTAAAACTAGGTCAGTCCTCATTAGGCAGCATTTTCATATGTCACGTAACAGATAAACTCCAGAGTGCAATACTTCTTTTCTGAATATAAATGGACTTGATTTAGTTCTGTGGATGTGAGAACCTACATTGGACTGCACTCTTATTTTAACATTAATATTTGCCCAGCTCCTGCAAAATGCTGGACATCAACTCGCTGGAGAAGTTTATGACTTGCCGTCAATTTACTGTCTCAAGCACTGCAATCCTGATTAGGTTTTGCAACAAACACGTGCAAATTATGCTATGAGTGTTTCAAATGGCATTTTCATGCCTATAGCTCCTGGCTGCTAATCAACATGCAGAAATGCCCTAACATTTAAAAAGCTTTGGCAGACTTCACCAGAATGACTTGCTAAGAGCGAACTGCAACATTAAAGCTTCATTTCACTGGAGCTGCAGGCTTTCATATACCCATTCAGCTTTGACATGACCCCTTCAGAGCAGGAGTTTCACCTGCTCCTAAGATGCAGACTTTTCATCATATGCTGGTTTTGTTCATGTAGTTCACTTGAGAGTAAACCCCTGGAGTGATCTTGAGGAGTGAAATGTCAGTAAGGCTGGGATCCTTGTGCTTTTAAGCCAGTAGCAATAGAGCTAGCATCTAATGTGTTTGTCTTCCTGCATACTTGTTTGTTTGCGTTTTTTTTTTAAACAATTAGTAAAGGTGACGTCTTGATTATGCTTGGGAGGCTTTGAATCTCATCTGTCGGCCTTTTTGATCACATTTGGTCACTTAATAAAAACAGTGCATGTCTTTAAAAATAAATTCCCACTTACAAGTTCAAATATTTCTTTACTGTCAAAGTACCAATTTAAAAACCTCAGAACCCAAATACATAGGCTTGATAAAATTTCCAGTTTCAAAATACCCTGCAGCTCTGCATCAACATCTCACAGACCTGTACAGAAAAGACCACAAATAACTGAGTAGCAAATAAATCTGGATTGGCTACTGGCATTAAAATATTCGTCTATAATTTACAACTTTCAGTGTGCAGTCAGTCCATAGTAGTTTGAGAGCATGAATTACAGTGCTGTGATTTGTTCCAGCTTTCCTTCTGGGGCCATGGTTGAGAGGTAACTATGTACTAGCCTTAAGTTATTGTTCTGTCATTCATTCCTTGCAATGTCCTACTGAAATATTTTATATTGTTTTATTTACCAAGGCACCTCAAAAGAACCACCTGAAAATAGGAAATTAAGTAGGGAAATACAGAAGGAGACATTAATCTTCTCTCAATAGCCCAAGGCTGAAAATATTTGAGCACTCGAAGGAGAGTTCTCTGCACTGTTGGTTGTTGCAGCAGCTCTTGGATGCCCTGGCTGAGAACTGGACGCCTCTGTGCTAAGCCTGTACTCACACATGTACAAAGTGCTCTCCCTTCAGCATTACCCCTAGAATCCTCAGCCTCTTACTCACAGTTTGTGATGCTGCCTCAGGGCTTACCTCCCACCAGGTTCTCAGGCACAGGGAAGGCAGAAAGAGGCACAAAAGCCCAGGCTGGTCCCTATTGATGAAGTTGCTGCTGCTGTTGCTGTTTTTATTACGTTTATTTGTCAAGCACCAGCAGATTTCTTGATGCTGTGCCAGAGGGAGGTGGATGTTTCCTGTTGTCTTGAGTTTAAAATCTAAATGCCACCTCTGTGAGCGGTGCAGCCTTTGTTGATGCTTTCAGCTGTTTGTTGTTGTTGTTGCACTAACAGCAAAAACCATTGCAGCATCTGATCCTTGCCAAACAACTGGATATTAATGCATTGCAACATGGAGGAAAAGACAACTTATAGGCATGATATTAGAGTGCTTTTTTAACTTGGGGCTGATCTGAAAGCATTTTCCTGTGAGGTATTTGACATGGTGGATTTGAAAGAAGATAGAGTAATGCTGGATTTGAGTAAAGAGGTGAGAGCTGGTGCATGGAGCATGGAAGGAAGTGAATGATAAGAGGACAACTTTGGAAGAAAGCTGGAGAGGAAAGTCCGGTCAGGGGAAGAGGCTTGTTTTGCAGAAGAAAGAGGGTCATAATTAATGTGTGACTGATAGGCTCATGAAATAAAGGAAATAATGGAAAGTTAGAATTGTTAATGGAGGGAGCTGAGCCTTTATGCTTCTTTATGCCTTTGAGAAATATCTTGCTTCATGAGTATCAGATTCTTTCGAGAAAGAATAATTCTGTTACCCCCCAAAAGCCTCACCTGTGCCTGCACTGCTGTGGTACCATGGGAAGCCATGGCTGCCCTGCCTGTGCAGCTCTTCACTGTGTCTCCACAGGAGAAGCTCTGCAACAGCAGTTCTCTTGCCTACAATTTGCTTCCTTTTGGCTCTGGGGCATTCCCAACAGCATTGTAAATAATGCATCAGGACTGTCCATCTTCATCATAGCAGACAGTGGAAAGATACTTGAGGAAACTGGAAACTTGCTTTTTTTTTCTCTGGATCTTTCCAAATGCTTCTGAGACTCACATGAATGTTTCTTCTCCTATGTGTACATAGACATTAAGGTGGGGTATCATATTCACCACTACTTTCGAATATGGGGAATTGAGCTGATTATGTTTCAGCCTTCTTAGGAAAGGTCTCATCTGATTTCACCCCCCGACTGCTGCTGTTTTGGTTCCTGTGCATATCTGTAAGGTGAAAACAGATTAAGCAAAGGATGGCATTAAATCAATTGTAAGGACCTTTACTGGGCTTTTAAAAGCTTGGGAACAGATTTTTTGCACTGTAATTCAGCCAAATTTTACACAATATGTTTGCAAATAATTTACTCCTTTGTGCTTCAGGACTTGGAAATCACATCCTAGGGTCCTGCTTCGGTACATATTGATCTACAGCTATTCCAGGCAGGACAGTTTACACCTGCAGAAAGCTCATCTGCATTAACCTCATTAAAAAACAAGCAAACAAACAAATGAAAAAACTACTACTTTAAAAAATTCAGAAAATGTAAAACTTTGTATTATCAGGTAGTACTCTTACTATTTTTTATAGCAGTCTTCATTTGAATGCCATTTTAATATGCCTTATTTGCAGAATACTATAAACCAATGTCCAGAATATGATATTAATTATACATGCAGGGAGAACCTGAAAAACTTAAGAATGTGGGTCTTGCCCTATGACACCACGAGGTCCGTTTAGCTGTGGGTGAGTCAGAGGCTCTGGATCCAGTATTGAGTGTAATCGTTGTTGTACAGTGACCTCTAGAGCTGGAGGGATGACAGACTGCTCTGAAGCTCTTTGCTGCTCTGTGACTGGCATCTGCAAGTGCAACCCACATGTCAAAAGCAATCTGCCTAACTGGTGCAGAGAAAGCCAAGGGCTTCCAGAAAAAGTTAAACTTGTAACAACCTGTCCCCATTTTGTTATAAATGACAATCATGAGATAACTTACATGTGCCAGTGACATCAGTGTTGTAAAAATACCTCAGATACATTCTTGATAAAACCTGACAAAGGATGTACAATGATGGCAAACTTCTCTATGTGCAACATAGAATTCCCAGCACGGTTATTCCAGAAGTTTGGCTACAGGTTGTTTTACTTGAAATTATTTCTCCTGATTGCTCAATTTTCTCTGTTACTACTTTATTTCCTGTGCAAAGGTTCTAGATCAGGTCTTCTAGTGGGGATTAGTGCTGCTGATAAACAGAGATTTGTCAAACAGAAAATTCCCCAGTCCAGAGGTGATTGTTGTTATATACATTATGACACAATGTTTCATTTAAGATAGTTTTAAATCAGAGCCCTGTTGGACTGAGTGCTGCTGTGTACTCTGGAACACCATCCCTGCTTCAAGGAGTATCCATTTGTAGTGTCCCACATGGGGACACCAACTGGTGAAGGAAGAGTATTCTCTCTCTGCAAGATGGGCAGGGAGCAGCTTGGCCAGATCATGCAGGGAGTCTGGGGCAAATACAGTTTTTAATCAAGCTGGTAAACTGCATTGGAGTTGGTAACCTCAGCACTGTCCTCTCTCTCAAACACTAGGTTTGAAATTCTCCAGAATTACGAGGCTGTTGTAAATTAAGCCAGGAAAGATTAACGATATCCTCAAAGGTTTTAGCAGAATTTCCAGTATATCCAAGTGAGGTGCAACTATGTTATGCTTGTGGAATAAGCTTCTCTGTTCCAGGCTAACACAGTCACATAGTTCCTGGTTACAGCAAAAAGAGTTTAAGGAATGTTACAAGCAATCCCCGCAGTAATGGTCTGACTTTCCTGTACCACTACTTCGAGCTGTTCTGTCCTCTTGACCCACACACAGACCCCTCTGTCAAAAGGTCTGGTGATGCTTGGCCACAAATACGCTTCTCCAAATAAGTGTGTTGGCTAAAATTCGATTTTTGCTTCCTCCTTTCTTGTTATCCATTTTGCATGGTGCTAGTGGCACTTTGGTGCCTTTCCACATTTCAGCATACACAGAAAAGCAGGGAAGCTTTCTGACAGTTCAGATTCAGCAGATACTGGAATTACAACCAAGTGCAGGCAATCCTTGTGGGGCAGTCGTGGGACACAGCACAGCCTGTGGGATAGGGCTCTGTGCTGGGGCTGCTTACACCTGGCTCAGGCTGGTGTTCTCAGACACTTGTGCCTGTCAGACAACATTAGCTGCGAGCAGCTGCTTCCTAACATCTTTCAAATATCTTTGGAACAAAGCCTGGAAGTTCAGTAACAGAGAGACAAATGGCACTTAGAATGGCAATCCTGCTGTTCTGTGCTTCTCTCTGAATGATTAAAAACCAATCTTGATATGCTATTAGTGAGCACTGACAGAGGAAAAAGCAAAGTGGCCTTCCCGTGGGACACTTACTCATGAAGTAAAAATGTGTTCCCTCATTTTGAAGATGAAGTATCTGAAGTGTGTGACAGGGTGGGTGCTATGTGTGCTGTGCAATCAATGGGCACCACCGAATGCTGGGTGGGCTCTGCCAAAAGGCTCCAGACTGTGGGTTGCTTCCCCAAGAGCAGCCTTGTAAGCTTTGTAAGATACACACAGATTTACAGGATGCTATGGAGTGAGCCTGGTTCTTGTCTTTCCAAAACCAGAATAATTGCTGTTTCAACACAAACACTAACTGTTTCTTGCTTTGAACAAGATTTGCTTAAAAACATGTTGTAAAAAAACAAAAGAAGTAGCAAAATAGAAATCAAAGGTGTTACTTTACATATATCAAATGTTACCTACTTCTGCAGGGCTCCAGCATGCTCAGCACACCTCCCAATTTTTCATTCCCCAGAATGAAAAGAGCATATTCTTCACAGAGCAAATATAGCAAGTAAGCAAGAAGAGGGTCTGGTGAAGCAAATGCTTGATATAGTCAAGGGCTCAATTATGCATCAGTGGATTCAATTTATAGAGTAGAGAGCATCGGTCTTGGACAAAGTCAGTCTCCCACACAGACCACTAAAGTACACGCTGACAGAATGAATTAAGTAGAGTGCTAGCCAGAAGTCACTTCTTCCAAAAGGTAATTTGATTGAGTCCTACAGAAATTAGACTCCAGAAGTGGAATATTTACATCTCTTGCTTGAAATCACGTGGAACATGCAGAAACAACCCACCTCCCCCCCCCAACATGTTCATTATTGTTTTGTGGTGAAGACTTTCCCTTGGATACAAGTGTATCTCTTCAGAAGTAACTGAGAAGACACCCATGTATACTTGGTTTACAGAATCAAACAATATTGGACTACATCAGTGATAAAGTTTTCCCCAGATGCATTTTGATACAAGTGAGCAGCTTAGGTGACATTTGGATAATGGAGGTGGCACATAGGACTAAAGAGCACCACAAGCCATATTTATCTGCTTCTCTTCGTTACAGGACCAAGAAAATCTTATTTGTGAGAGTGAAAAAGTTGATCTTTGTGTTCTTGGTACTATGTGCACTGCTTTAATGCAGAGCATCAAGCATCACAAATTATAAAAGAACAGTGTTGAAGGCTCAGAATGAGGTCAGCTGGGTTTCTCTTTGCTTTTGTGTGACAGTAGAAGCTCTTGTATGACTGTGGTGTGCCTACACGTGACCCTTGGAAACCAATACACCTTATCCTCTGTTGTTGTGGACAACCAAATCCTGGCTTTCAAGCATTCCTGTATGAGTTTGTGCATCTGAACTGGTTAGGTTTGTTCCCATTACTCCTATTGGGAGGAGGATTATCTTCCAGAACCACCTGTCAGATTTGGAGATTTTTGCTTTTCTATTGGAAAAACTTTTATAGAAGCAGAATGCCTCAAGCAGCCAAAACTAGAAGATTTTTGCTTCAAATGCAGAGGACTAGAGAGGTGCAATCAAATTGCCTTAGCCCTTCTGTTTGACTGAGGCCTTGAAGTTCCATCTCAGATCTCGGATGATGAAACACTGTTTTGGTGCCAAAAGAAGGGAAACTTCGCATTTATTTCTTGTGCGTCCTTCTAGAAAAACTGCCATTGGTTTCTATGAACTGACATAAAGGTGAGCAGACACAGAGTGAGTTGTGGTGAATCACTTTGTGTTCTGTGGCCTTTCACAAGCCTCCCCACCTTTATATAAAAGGCTTGGAGATGGTTTAGATCTTCTCCAAAACATAGCGCCTCATCTTCTTCTTCCCCCAGCTTCATTCCACTAATCAGTTAGCAGCTCCACCTGAGGTTGGTAACAATGTGTTGACATCAGACCTTACTTTTCTGTGGCCTGAGCAATCTGCTTGGCACATGACCTGAGGGTCAGGTTATTCCAGTGAGCTGTACTGTGTGTTTTGTAGATATTTTTCACTCAGTTGTTGGTAGGGCCACAGGCTACTGCGGTTACTCCATTGACTCTTTCACTTGCATTTCCAATTTTCTTTGCATGAAAGCTCAATCTATCACAGGAAGCCTTTCCACTGGCCATTAATTCTCACTGGCTGATTGACTGGGCTCCCATGCTGCATCACTTTGGAAGTTAATAGGATTACTAGAAATGCAAGAAATAGCTCACATGGTGACTTAAAAAAACAAAAAACAAAACCACAAAAGGAAGGAAGGAGGTGATAGCCAATTTGTCAGGATTCATATATTGAGTGAGTTCACCACCTCTGAGTTATCCAAAATTGCATTTGACTGGTGGTAGCCTTAATGGATCGATTGTCATTTTGATTGACAACTCTACAGCAGAGTATAATGAAGCTGGTATAAATTAAATGAAGTTGCAATGACAGTGGTGGCTCAGGGTTGTCAGCAGGGTACATCTAAGCTGCAGAGCAAGTGTGGGCCTGTTGGGGTTTTAGTTTAGTCTTAGTTTTTTTTCCTGTTAAAGGAATTTTCTCCCATATGCATGTTGCTAGGGGACAAATAGCTGTACTTAAGAAAGACAAAAAGGGGAGTGGGGCGGGCCTGGCTACTCCTTTGTCTACACCTGGGTGTGGGGTCAGTTCGCTCTGAGCGTCCGGAGAAAGAAGCTGCAGAGAAAGGAGCTGCTGTTTCTTTCTTTTTGGCCGTTCTTTCTTCCTGCTGGAAACAACGCCGGGACCCCAAAAGCCGCTTTCCCTGCCCTGCTGGAGACCGAGCTGTGGCTGCCCTGCCCCGCTGCTGCTTCGAGCTTTCGCTACACTGTAGCCTTGCTCGCCCTGCCTGCCTGGGCGTCCGTGGGGTTCTCCCATCTGGATACATCTCGCCTGCCACCCAGGATTTGCGTTCGTCCCTGCCGCTCCAGCCTGCCGTTCCAGCCTGCTGTTCCAGCCTGCTGTTCCTGAGAGTCCGGGATCGGCTGCCCAGCGGTTTGTGAAGCCTTTGTTCCATCCCTTCCCGGGATCCCAGGGCACCGGTGCCGCGTGTTTCCCGAGCTCGCTCCGGAGCGCCCCCTGCAGCCGCGGGGGAACCATCGCACCTGCCCTGCTCACTGGGAGCCGCCAGCGCCCCTGCCGGCTGCGAGCGGAACTGCACCCGAGGGGAAAGGGCCTGACAGCCAAGAAGGCTGGGACTGGGTTTGTGTTTGCTGTTACTGCCATAGTTGTTGTTTTGTTTGACTGGTTATATACATATATATATATATATATATAGTAAAGAACTGTTATTCCCATTTCCCACATCTTTGCCTAAAGGCCCTTGATTTCAAAATATAATAACTTGGAGGGAAAAGGGGTTATATCTGCCACTTCAAGGGGGGCTTCTGCCTTCCTTAGCAGACACCTGTCTTTCAAAACCGAGACAGATCCCAAGGCTGGGCGTGAGCCCAGCCCTGTCAGCAATTCCTCACTCGCTGCACACGCGGCTCTGTGCCACTGTGTGTGAGCCAGACTCAGGGCCTCTCTCAAGGTATCCTGGGCTGAATGCCTGCCTGCAGGGGTGAGCACATCAGGGGGATTGTGAGAAAGGACCTCTCACGATTGGAACTGTGAAGAATTTTTTAACTCATTAATATAACAAAACACAATGATAAGAGGCTTAGCTTGGCTATCTGCCATTACACACTGTTGCAGTGGGGATACTGCAACACGCATATATCAAACCAGGAGTCCCGTGGAAAGGAAATATATATGGACGGATTCTTGCTAGATGTTTCAGAGATGTTTATTTCTCCAGCCGCATGGGCGGAGCTGTGCCGAGGAACTGTTACAGTCACGGGACCCGAGGGTCCTTCTGCCCGCACAGGGAACACAAACCAACCAATGGGAACGAGGCTGAGCAGGGGCAGGGAAGCCCCGTGTCTGTGCCCTCAGGGCCCCTCTCCCAGGGCTCCATGGCAGGGGAGGGACCCCAACACCTCACCTGTTTTATTTAATAAAAGGAGAATGAAAACAACTGGATAAACATAACAAGAACAGTTTCAAAACAAAACAAGCCACCCTCCTGAGTCTTTAAATGTCCAAACAGATTCTGTGGAACATCTTAGGGCTGACAGAAGGGAGACAGAACTCTCTGAGCATGCTTTGTGGGGAAACTGAGGCAGGAGAGGGTTTAATTTCTTCCCTCCCCCTTTTCATCCCCCACTCGGCATTGGAAAGGGATTTTAGGGGAAACAATTGGCAAAAGCATGGTTTTGTGAGGGAAACCATGGATAAAAAAACAGATTGGCAATACACTGGGGGTAATAGGACATAGGGTAAAAGGGAAAGGTGGGATTAGGAAAGGGAGACTGTAGGGAGGGCTGACAATGGAGATATTGTCTAACATGACTACGATTTTTTGCATATATACTGCCTTTTACAGGAACACCATCAGGCCCAGTGACCCGCGATGCTTGTAACCCTTTTCTACCTTGTATAATTTTGAATTCCACTACCTCTCCATCTCCCAAGCTTGGGATGCATTTTTCAGGGTTATTCTTTTTAATAGCAGTTCTATGCACGAATATGTCTTGCTGGTTGTCACACCTTGTTATAAAACCATAATTTTGCTTAACATTATACCATTTTACTATCCCTAAGATGTTAGCTACTATGATCTTTTCCTTTTTCCGAGTAGCTGCTGTTTTCTGTCTCGCTGCGTCTTTGCTCTCTCCTTTGGTCGCTCCCATGTTGGAATTGTTGGGGCTGCTCGTGCCTGCGCGCTCTTCCCGGGGTCGCGTTCGGGGCTGTGCGGGCTGGGCCGGGCCGCACCGCTCAGTTCTCCGTGTGTTGCTTCCTCTGGTCACAGCTTCGCTGCCGCTGCCAGGCGCTGCATCCACGTCTCGGCCGGGCCCCCGAGCGACTCCCCCGCGCCCTGCTCCAGCGCGCGTTTCGGCTGGGCATGGCTCCGTTCTACCGCCATCGCCACCAGCCGCTGCCCGCACGCCGCCCCTCTCGGTCGGGCGTTCCCGGGGCTCGCTCCACCATGCGCTGCGCGGGGCCATGCGGGCACCGCCGGGTCCCGCTGCGCCTCGCTCTGCCACCGACACTGCGGCTCGCGTGGCTCCGCCCGCGCGCGGGAACTGCCTCGCTGCTGCTCGCAGAGCACTCGGTGCACATGGCCTGGGCCGCACGGTCCCTGCGCCAGGCTTCCCTTCACCAGGACACAGCTGACATTGCTCAACAGTCTCGGTAATTAAATAATATTCACGAAAATATTCTTCCATCGGCATATATTTTGACTCCAATATTAACTGTGTCCAAACGGTTTTCCAAAAGCCCTTCGTAAGAATTAAATCCCAAGAAATATAGAAAAAAGTTCTTAAACAACCATGCCAGGTAGTGTTTCAGTTCTTTTTGAGCTTGAATCAAGCTAAAATTTACAAATCGTTGTTCAAGAATCTTTTTAAGATAAATGTCCATATGCGGCTCTGAGAGCCAAGAGTCTTCCCACGGTTCCTCCATAGTTTAGATATGGAATAGCAAAGCAAAACCAAGAAGAGGAATCCAAAGTTTCCAGGGTTTACTCACACAAATCAGTCGCTTAGGGATCGGGGATCGTTCTGCTCACAATTCTCCACCATTAGGTTGCAGTGGGGATACTGCAACACGCATATATCAAACCAGGAGTCCGTGGAAAGGAAATATATATGGACGGATTCTTGCTAGATGTTTCAGAGATGTTTATTTCTCCAGCCGCATGGCTGGAGCTGTGCCGAGGAACTGTTACAGTCACGGGACCCGAGGGTCCTTCTGCCCGCACAGGGGAACACAAACCAACCAATGGGAACGAGGCTGAGCAGGGGCAGGGAAACCCCGTGTCTGTCCCCTCAGGGCCCCTCTCCCAGGGCTACATGGCGGGGGAGGAGACCCCAACAACACACAGTGAAATGCCGCGCTGAGTGTTACTAAGCCGGTAGCCAGACACCCTCGAGGCCCATGATGCTACATTTTATACCCCACAGACCCCGCCCATCACCTCCCCTCTGCCCTCCTCCTAGGGCCGAGATGATTGGCTGGAGTTGAGTCAGTCCCTTCAATTGGCTCGGTGTTTGCTTCCCGTTGTCTAGGGTCTTGTCATAGGTTTGGTCTTCACCCAATGATCTTCTTGCATATACCCCTTTTATGCTAAACTCTCACTCAAACTCCTCCTTCAATTACATCACCAGTATTCTAGAACATTCCCAGCTTCTCCATCACTGAAATATGTTAACATTAACTATTATTAATTTAAATTATAGGGAAAACAAAGATATTAACTTGACATAACATTAACTGTTCAAAGCATCCATTTACTTGCAACAAATTCATCATCCTGTAACAAGTAAACAGCAACTATCAGCATTACACATTAACCACAGCTCTTCTCATTAATTAATTATCCTGTGTGAAAGCCAATTCCAGCAACCTGTTTTTAACAGGGATCATGCTCCCCCTGTGTGCTTAGTCTGCTCTGCAAACAGCCTAACATCTCTGGGGAGTGCTGCACCATGGCAGACAGGACTGGAAGGCAAACTGAGCATGTCTTGTGATATAGCCCAAGTTGTAGGCTTACACTGACAACATAGAAACACAATGAAAGATAAGGATTTACAGGGATATAGACCACATTTTAGTCTACACAACAGTCTGAAGCACTCTTTCATGCTGTGTTCTTTTTGCCTTTAGACTAAAGAATTCTAAAAGCTGTGTAAAGGCTATTTCCCATTGCTGTTCTTGTGATTCACAATTGTAGTTTGCATCATTTTTTAATATTTTTTTTACTGGATACTGAGGAAGAATGAGAAGCAGAGAAAGCTTACATGTTTTCTACCTGGGATTGAAAAGAAGCCTAATTCCTGAACTTCCCTTCAGCTTCTCCTTCTCCCAGTGTCCCATTTATTTTTTTCCCTTCCTGTACAGAGCAGGCTTGGGTACTGTAGACAAATCTGGTTACTGGTTCTCTCTACCTGGTTCATTCTGTTAGGAGCCAGAAGAAGGTGAGAAGCAGGGAGGTTGTCTCCACAGAGGGGATTTATGAAGTGGTTTTAAAGTCAAGAAGATACAAAATAACTGCTCCTGCAGGATTGACAAGTGATAGTGCCTCCTGTTATATTTGTCTTCCATAAGGTTCTTCCTAACATTTTAGGTACTCAAACTATTCAAACATTTCTGCTTTCTTTTTCTAACTCTGTGTACTGTAGTTCTCTCACAAGACAAGAAGTTCTTCAGAATCTGGTCTTCAGCTGCTGGTGTTGGTTTGTTTTTCTTTGCTTGGGTTATAATCTTGTTTGAAGTGATTGTGGGGCTCAGTATTGCTTGACAATAGTTTAGGTGTGGTACACAGTCCACATCAAATTTACCTGTGGCAAATACTTGGGTGTTCGTGTCCTTTTGGTTACATTGGCATTAAGGCTAAAGAGTAAAGCAGAAAGGCAATATTGCTCACAGCCCAAGAGGGATGTGGCTCTTTTGGGAGGTTCAAAGGGAGCAGTTTGGGCAAGGGAAGCAACATCTTGTTGTCCTCTGTTGGGAATAAACAGAGGAAGAGCTGCCACTGCCTTCTTTTCTTCACAAAAACACTCAGCAGCTGAATTTTTGATGGAGAGGAGAGAAGATTGATTATTTCTTTCTCAGCCTTCACTGTCAAGTGAAGTGTTCTCTCAAGTTAGCATTACTTTCCTTTCTGCACCTGGAGGACATGTTGCCATCAGCTTTTATATCAGTAAGGCTGCTCTAATTCTTTCCTTCTGATTTTATGAAAACAGTTACGTGTGATCCCTATGCTGTAACTTGTGCAATTCCAAAGGCAGCAGTATGTGTGAGATTTCCCACAGCCACATGAACGGAACTGTTTCCAGATCCATCTATTTGTGTAACTCCATATGCCAATCCCAGAGGGACCTCAAGCTTCTGAAATTGTGTATCCTCACATGTAAGAAGAAAAGTGGGTCATGAGGATGACAGATGTAATTTGAATATGTGGATAAGCAGAACTTCTAAGACTGATAGTGGTAGGGGATAATTTGGGAACTGAACAGATCATTCCTCTCAGAACAGCTCTCAGAGACTCTCTGCATGCATGAGTTTTCATACCAGAAACAAAGTCTGTGTAGGCAAAAAAAATGTTGGTTTATATTTTTACAAATACATTTGTATGACAAATTGGTAGTTGTGCAGTTCATAATTAGTAAAATTAAAATAGAATCAGATTGCCTTTTATCAGATTGGTTTCCTATGCAGGAATAAGCTTTTCTGATTTAATCTTGTGCATATGCACTGGGGACAGTTGCCTGTATATAAACAAGATAAGTAAAATGCCAAAGCTTCTCTGTGAGAAAAAGGCTCACACTCCATTTTGAAGGTTCTTCTGGTTTTAGTGGCAGTGCAGCCAATCAGGTAGTTCATGTGTAGATCCCCAGAGCCTTTCTTTTCCTTTCGCGTTTGTTATCTAATTGCACCAAGGTAAATGCAAACGACCAACCTCATCTGCTGGAGTAGTAATAAGTCAGCAAACTGTCATCTTTTACCATGCACAGCTCTCATAGGAGCCCTATTCTTTTCATTTATGAATAGGCAGAAAATGATGAGTTTAGAAAAATTATGTCAGCTGTGACAAAGTGAGAGAATCAAACACAGATGCTGAAACTCAGCTTCATTAATATTTTTATTAGACTAAAGAGGCTGCATGTAAATGTTTATATAGTTTTGGGGCAAAATGAGGTTTATATGGTTTCCTTTTACACAGAAAAAAAAAGAGTAAGCTTTTAGTCTCACTAAGTTAACAATAAAGACGAAAGAAAAGCTAAATCTCCAGGGGGGTATCCGGTGTGTGTTTGCTGTCTGCAGATATGTGCATTGAGCTGAACAGGTTTCAGAGGCACAATTCAAAGAAAAAAGGGCTACCACAGCTCTGCAGGTTGTGTGGGGTGATGCATTCCCTTTACACACTGATTTTTCACAACTGCATTTGAGGGAGAGGAAAATTCACGTGAGTAAACCTAACTTTGGAAGGAAAAAAATGAGTGATCCTTACAAACTAAAGTAAGTTATATACTCAAAGCAATAGGTACTAGTCCAAGCCAAGCATGAAAAGTTACATGAGAGATTCAGAAATTCACATTTCTCCTGTGGACCAGACGTAAGTGGGGAGTGTAGGTACCATGTTGTGCAGCACATGGCCCCTTCAGCCCCAGCTGTGTCTGCAGTGCAGCAAAGACATCACAGCAGCGGGCACAGAGCAGTGCTGGTGATGCCAGAGCTTGGCACAGCCCCTCATCTACATGCTCAGCTACAGGCAGGGCTGTAGCTGGTCTGTGGATACTCCCAAACAGTAGCTCCAACCTGAGCACTGCAAACCCAATCATCAGTTGAACAACGTTTCCTTCCACTGCTCCATGTTTAATTAGTATTTGATTTATACTGACTTTAAGGACTAGTTTCATTGCCAAGGTAGTCTGTTTAAGGAATCTTCTTTCAGAGCAATCAGAAACAGAGACACATAAGGAAACCCCTAGCAGAAAAGCATATATTAAACCAGTATGTCTAACCACTGCACCAGTCTTGAAATGGAACACATTTTGATTTCTGAACCATTTCCGTGTCCAGAAAATGGATGGGGTTTTATTTGGTGTCTTGGATTTTTTGTTTCCTTAGACTCTTATAATCCAGAAACCATTGGAGTTTACATTTTATTTCAGTAAGCAGAAGGAAGGAAGTGATAACCCTGTGTTTGCCTTCCATTTCCTTATGGAGGGGGAAGCAGCTGCAGATCTGAGTACAGTGCTCTAACTGTGCTGCTGCTGCTGACTGTATTAAGTCTGGATATGCAAGTCTTGCAAATTTTGTATCTGCAGAGCTTCTGGCAATACTCTAATGACATTTTATGATTTTCTTTTTGCCTCATTGGCCTTATGAAATGTATGTTAACAGTGTAAGAGGATTTTAAAAGGGTACATGCTGCTTATTAAATCTCTCCGAAGACTAGTAAAAAACCAGTTTGCCTTGGCAATGAAGGCTACTTCTACCAAGATAAATTTATTTGCTTTTAAAACTGGAAGAGTGATTTCTTGGTGTCTGATTTATGGTGATGACTTGTACTTTGAGTTGCTCTTTGTTTGTATATGCGTGTGGATTTTTTTAATAAGAATCTTGAATTTTTTCTGAAATGAAAGAAGAGTTATGTTGAGAAGGGAATTTGTGTGCTTTACTTCTTTGGTGGAAAAAATATCCTGGACAAATCTGCTTCCTGTCAAATACTGAGATTTTCCAAGATCCCTCAAAAATTCTGCTCGCCTGAAAATAGAGCAACAGTGAAGAATCTCACATTTAGAAAATAGCTCAGTAAAAGGAAGTTTCCAGCTGTGACACATGCTAATAATATCTTGTATGGTTTTGAGCAATCCCTCCTGAAGTCCTGAATCGTGTTATAAAATCATCCACTATGAATAATAGTACTAAAGATCTAAAGAGTTTATGAGCCATCTAAAAATCCATGTCCACTTCTGTACCCAGTTTAAATGAGCCTCAGGGAGTGGTGGAAGGTTTTAGCTCAGTAGATGACAGGTCCTAGGAAGCTCTCCTAGCACATTTGGAAAAGAAATTATTGGAGACCAAAAAGCACAGAAGGTCCCAGATGGGCCAGAAGTGACTGGAATGGTTCCTACTGGCTCATCTAGTGGAAATAGTTGTTCTCAGGCAGATTTTGCTCTTCCTGCCCCTGGTTTAAATCCAGAACTTCACTGAAATGGAAGGAGAGCAGGTGAGATGAAAATGAGGCCTCATGGATTTACCCTGCAACAGCTCTCTCTTTTTCTGCCAACCTCAGCTCAAGGCACCATAACTGCCTGCAGGCTGCAGTTTTGCTGGTGAACTTCTCCAGTGGTTGTCTGCAGTGGGAGCTCTTGTTCTTCCTGGAGTCCTTCTGAGTGTTGCCACATCTGCTGCAGGAACTCTTTCCCCGATTGCATTCCTGATCTTGGCTCACACCATGCAGGTCCTGGCTGTAAGTTCAGTGGAACTGTGCTCAAGTCTGTCTTTGTGAGCAAGACCCAGACACTGCCTGTAGCTTCTTTTAGTTCAGCAAGCCTTGGCGAGCAGCTGCAGTTAACTGGCACCCAGCTGCTCCTGGAAGAAGGGAAACGGTAGCAGAGCAGTTCTAGTCACCAAAAATAAAATCATCCCAGGAGATACTGCTTCTCAAAAACTTCAGAGTAGCAAGCAGCTGGATCCCAGACTCTTGAGAAATACAATTTCTGTTGTTCTTGTGTCACTGGGGCAGGACAGGGAAGAATCTATCACTTCATTGAGGCCATTCCTTTAACTGTTATTGTTTCCATGTCCAGTACTTCTAAATCTGCCTTTTGTTTCCACAGCAGCTCAGATTAGCAGTGTCTTCCTTTAGGGAGTTTTTATATTGCAAAAGTAATTTTCTGGTTTGCTATTTTTGCTGTAGACATAATGTAAGCAGAAAATGATGGGGTTTGCATGCCTGAAGTGAGACTTAACTTAAAAATTTCATTCAGTTACACAACGAAAATCCCAAATTCCATTTTTGCCTGCCCAGCTAGGAAAGTGCTTTCGTTAATTCTAGTAAGTATTACATATTTTATTAGTCTATCAGTTTCATCTAATCTGGCCTTTCCTATTTTACTCCATAAGATCTGTACTGGATAGAAAAAAGGACACAGTTAAGTCTTGTGCTCGAGTGGAAATTTTTTAATGTGTGCATGTTCTCCCTCTTACCTGATCCCCCACTTTTCCTTTATCTGAATTGCAGTGTGACTGATGATCTCACTTCTACCAAAGTCAAGAAAAATGCTCCTGTTGACCTCCCTGTGCACACAAGGTAGGAACGGTCTATGTAATCTCTTTCTTCCACAGTCTCTCTTGTTCTGTTCTATCAAAATCTCCCTTTGGCCACAAGCTTCAGGGAAAACAGCACTAGAGCATTTCTGGATGGGTAATCTGTGGCCACATCAGCTGAATGTGTCCTGATAAGCTTCTCCATGGCCCCCCTGACTCCTACAACTCTTTCCTCCTTGTCCTGCTTTCCGTCCCTTTCTCACTTTAAAGTAGGAGGCTTCAAAGCACTTAAGCTGTGCCTTATGTAGATTAAGAATAGGGACCGGTTTTTTTAAGACCCGTTAGTCCCAGAGCAGGGAGTCCTGTATGGGGGAGAGGAGTTTTCTGGGAGATCTTCAGTGTATTAACTAAGCTGTGGTGTAGAGCCCTAGGGCTGTACTGGCAATGAGGGAAGGGGACACTGCCAGCTCTGCTTTACCTGGGAGAAGCCTCTGCCTGCAGATTAGGAGAGAGATTCTCATTCTCAGCTTCTCTGACTGCCTGTGCATGTGTTCCCAGGCAGCAGCTGAGTGCCATGTGGCACTCAGTGCCTGAAGGGGAGGCTGCAGTTTCTCTTTGACTTCGACCAGGCTTCCTGTGATACTTCCCTCCCGAGTTTCCATTCCTGACCATACATTTGATCTGGTCTGAACTCACCACTCTGCCATACTGCAGTGTTTCCATTGACTTCACTGAAGCTGTTCCTGACCACTGTCACCTGAGGGGAGAGGGCTCAGTGGCACCAAAGTAGCTCAGTAAGGTCATCAGGTTTGCTACAGGATTCTGAGAACAGGACAAGAACAGAACCCCTTCAGACTGTAAAGATGCTTATCTGCTGCTTTCTGTACCTGCCCTGTCTGCAGGCAGGCAGAGACACTGCACTTCTTTCTCATATGCAGGCTTGGTCCTGAGTCTAGGTTTTGCTTCTCTCTTTTGCACAATCTCAGAAACATCTAGAGGCCTCCTAGGTCTCCTTTACTGGTAAATTACTTTGTCCCTCTTTTACTCCTCATCATATCCTGCAATTTCCTGTTCTTTTCTGATCTGTATTGCTGTCATCTTTTTTCTGATCTGTATTGCTGTCATCTTCTTTGTCTGATCTGTGTTGCTGTCAACTTCTCTACTTCTATTCTGAATAATCTGATAGAACTTACAGAAAGTGGTTTTTCATTCTTACATTTTTATATAGCACTTCCAGCTAGTGTGCAGTAGAGCACTTGTGTATCAAAAATAGACAGGCAGGCTTATGAGCAATAAGTAGCAATGCTCATTAATGCTATGTGTTTTTCTGCCATAAGAATTCTCTATCTCCTAATTATTTTTCCTTCTTCAAAGTCAATTAGTTTAATGTGGTAACAGGAATTTATGATGGTGCTGCCAAACCATATGTGTCTCAATCTCCATGGATTCCCAGCATGACTTTTTCTTATGCACTGAACAGCAACAGATGTGTGACACTGAAAACATCATTCAAACCTTTTCCACTTTTCTGTACCTTTGGGCCAGGATCAGTTTAAAAAAACATGAGCTACCAATAACAGTGCTTTAACTTGTCCTTTCTTGGTCCTGCAAAGATTCCTGTGTGTTCCAGGGTTCAGATGCAAACATCTGAACTTTCATCTGAACTTGCCTGGACTGAGTACAGAGATAAGGAAAAACATGGGAGTAAATCATGCAGGTCTGGGACCTTAAGCCCGAGCAGAATACAAGGATACAACAACTGCAGTACAGTCTAATCTGGGCAGTATTCTTGAGTACAGGATGCTTTATAGGAAAATATGACACATCCATGATGCTCCTTGTAGCTCCAAATTATCTGGAGGCATTTCTGTAGTGACAAATACTTTTCCTAATCTTCTTCCAGCCTGGGTTCTAATGATTGGGATCTGAGGTTGAGCATGAGATTTTGGACAGACGTAGCACTTACTCTGCAGATTGCTAGACCTGTGATACTGATAGATGTTATTCTTTTGGCTGTGCTGCACTGTCAGCACTTCCCATACCACAGATTTTTGTATTGTGACCAAGATGTGCAATGCCAGGTGAAACTGTTGGCAGCTGAATGCAACACATTTGTGATTTTTGGCACTTGTTCATGATGATTTGGGGTGGGTTTGAGCATTCCAGCTGACCTTCTCAGTAAAATATTCAGCTGGGACATGATTTTAAACTTGACATTCAACATTTTTTCTTTTTTTTAATGAAATAGTGACTACTCAGAAAGCTCAGAGCTAGTGTCTGAAGTTATCTGGGATGTCTAGAAGAGAGCACTGAATGTGATGACTTGCAGGATTTGTGACAAGGACTGTGCTTGAGTAACCTTGTCAATCACAGAGTGCATTATTTATTTTTGCATACCTTCTTGGGTTATGTCTTAGCACATATACTGTATTCACATAGCAACTTCTCCCAGAAAAAGTTTGGAAGAGCAAACCTTAGTTCTGGAATAATCATTCAAGCTTCAATTGTGTTTTCTATTTTTACACCTGCTGCAGATATTTTTTATCTGAAAATGCCCAAAGCATTTCTTTAGCAACATTCATGATGCTGTCCTTTCAGACCTTTGCTGATGTTCGTTATCTTTATTGATAGTGCTTCACCAGGGCATAAGCTACATTTTATGGTTGGATGGGAGATTGTAATCTGGGTGTTTATCATTTCACACAAATCTCTCTCTGTAATCAGTGAAGTGAATGTAGCTTTTACAGGCACTGCTTTGTGTTAGCACCTCTGTTCCTTTTTAGCATTTCAAATAACAGTTGTCCCAATTCTGCTCTATTTGGGGCCAGTGGAGGGTTGTGATACATTAATTGGAAGCTGGTCTGACCAAAAAGAAGTATAAGAATTAGGTTTGTTTTGAGCTCTGTCCATCTAACCCTTCCCTCAGCCATAGCAGTATCTAGGCTTTAGCATGGGTTTATCTTTAAAAAAAATATATAAACAACATATATAGAGTGTGTTTTATCATATAATCATTTTAGAGGTTCCTAGCACTGAAGAGGAGAGTAGATTGTTTTGAAGACTAGTCAGAGGATGAATGTTAAGCTAATGGAAAACTAGAATGAATATTGGGGGAAAAAAATTATCTTGCTACTGCAGTCCAGTGGGACAGAGAGGAAATGGAAGGACTATTGATTGGCTTATTTTAAAAGGGCTAAGAAATATATTACATCAAAAACAGTCTTTCCTTGGTTAAATCACCCAGACGTTATTTGCCTACTCAGACTGAAGTAATATGTAAATACAGCATTTTTTCCACCTGTGTTAGGACCCGGTACAAATGTCCACCCACTTTTGAAAAAGTACTGAAATTTGGATGCATGCTTAGAACAAAACATCTGTGTAGAAGTTATGTTGAATTAGGGTCTAAACATTTAGGTGATCCATGAGCAATTGTAAATGTTGCCTTGCAGAGCATCCTTTCACACAGGTGCTTTGCATTGCCAAGCACCAGTTCTGCTCACTGGGGCTTTGCAGTATTTCTGTGCTGCTCTCCTGTCTGTGTGGATTGGAGTGTCAGGACTCAGGTAGTTCATGTCCACCCGTACGTTCAGCTCACACAAATGCGATCTGCTGCGCTCAGATTTTGTCATCTACTGCAGAATAGACACCAAAATGGTAACACTTGGGCAGGCTGAAAACAGTCAAATGCAAAAGTACTTGGATCACGTGTTGCTGGGCTTTACTGTCTATAATACAGTATTTCTTTAAATAGCAGTCTTTATTTCCTTATGTTATTCTGAAAAGCTGTAGGAGCTGAGTTAAATTTGTCCAATTTTCTTTGTGATTTCATCTTCAGAGGAAGCTTATTATAATTTCGTTCTGAAAGGTCACCAGTGGGTCTCCACTGCATTGCACTGAAGTTGTTTTTACATTGTAATCTTATCTAATAATGGGCTTGTAATGACTTTGCTAATAGACATCCAGGATGCAAATTGTCTGTTTCTCAAATTTATAATATTTTTCTGAGAAGGAGCAGCATAATGGAATCATCAAGAGGGTCTTGAGAAGTTCCTTCCCTGTTTTTCTCTGTCTACTTGTACTTACAACATGAGATCACTGAGACAACATTAGGAAACGAGATTTAGTGTCACTTTACAAAAGCTGTATATTTGATAGGCAGTGTAATTTGTGGAACAGTGGTCTCATCCTAAATGGAAATCCAAATGGAATTATGGGCACTCTTGAACTTTCAAAATTGTACACTTAATGATGATGGAGATTCATTTTATCCTCTGTGCTTTGTGGCTGAAGCTGCAAGCTTGGAAGCAAGCATTAAAATTTGATGAAAGAGATTTTCCCATGGGGAAGGTCTATATCTGATACTGACCAATCATCCAGATTTGGCCCTAGATGTTTCTTTTTAGGGCAAGTACAAGGCTGAGGGGTTGGATGTAAGTAGAGACAGAATTGTTAGAAAAATAACAGTGGTTTGAGACCACTAGGAATGACTTGTGCAAGTGTGGTAGCATATGGGGTTTAGAATATCTACGGTGGATGTGCCTATCATAAGTGTAGCTAAAGATTATGTTTTTCTGGCATATATAGGGGCCAGCTACTCCTATATACTGCGAGGTAGGTAATCCTCTAGTCTAGTTTATGCTTCCTCTAATTCATCGTTTCTGTAAGGAACTCTCACTCATATCACACTTAATGAATGTGATTAAAGAATCATGTGACTTCAATGTGTTAAAATCGTGTTAAGTGATTCCTTACCATAAATTTCAACAGAAATTCCCTGTAGCCATTTCTGTGTGAAAGTTGTGCATTCGTTGTCCTTGGAAGTCCAGTGCTAACTGCTGTAAATTTTGGGGTTTTTTTCCCTCTCTTCTGCTTCTACTTAGCAGCTTTGGCTCCCAGTGGCTGAGAATAGCAGTTGCTGATGCTCTCTGTAAGGCTATTCAGGTGGGAAAGAAATTGTTCTTTCTTTAGTTCCAGTGTCATTTGACTTTCCCACAGTTACAAGGTTTTCCAGATTTGTTTCTTCTGCTTCTCCCTGTGCCAAGGACTACAGAGGTGATATTTTTCTCTTGGCTCAAATCTTTCTATTTATTGTGTGCTTAAAACTTGTTAGAGAGTTGCTAGTACTTCCTTCCGTCTCCAGTGATATTGGCCCATTGCCTGAGGTGTGCTGAAGCCTGGCTAGTAAATATCCTAAACTTTGCTTGTTAAATGCACATCCCTCAGGCTGGCAGTTCTTCAAATTCTAGAGCCACTCCCTGGACACAGCTACAAAACTGTGGCTGCCGGTAGGAAGAAAAAGCAGTAACACAGCATGAGTGAGGCAGAGCCTTTCAATGTCTTTGTTTCTAGAGTTACCAGAAAAGCTTGATCATTAAATGAACAAATTGTATTAAAAGGAGAGCTGGCTGGGAATGTTTTGAAGAAAACTTTCTCATGGCAAAATATTACAGCTGCTCCTGACTAGAAACATGTCCATTTGGGCAAAATCTGTCAGGAAATTTCTCAGGAACAAGACAGAAATTATTGTAAAAGCAAGCAATAATTAAAATTTAATTTTTAGTCACGAAAATATAGCATGCTCAGCAAGAACTCAGGAAAGGCTGTTTTACCTGTGACCTCTACTTCCACTTGTAGATGCAACAATTGTAATTACAATTGCTGCTAAATTGCAGTGGCTCTGGCAATGCTGGAGTCTATAGTATATTTGTGCTTGTGGCTTGACCTTTCTACAAAGGGCTGAACCTGAAAACCATTATCATCACAGTCCATCCTGTATTAACCTCCCAATAAACTCGAGAGAAACTGTTTTGTCAGCTGGAGTTTATGCCTGCAGCACTCGATACCGAGCCATTAAACTGCTTGCAAATGTCAGCAGTTCCAGCTTATCTATTACAATGCCTCACTGAATTCAAACTACTGTCATGAAGTATGAAAATACGAATTTCTTTTGATGTGAAGTAAACCATCTGTGCATTGTTCAACTTCTCACTCTTTAGAATGCTTAAATAGCATCACAGATGAGTCATAAAAGTGTGTTGGTTCATGCACTCAGATTCTATAAAGTATTAGTATTCATGGTTTTCTTAACACTCCTGCAGCCTAAAAATGGAGCTGCATGAATGTCAGTCAGCTGTCAGTTAAGCAAATACTCCCATGCTGATGGAATGATCAACTCAAGTAAGATATCAAAACGTGAAATGCTATTTTTAAAAGTTTGCTGAGTTCACTTCTTGCACAGCGCCAGAGGAGCTGAGTGAGTGTCTGTGCATTAGATCCCTTGGAAATTGCAGATGCAGCTGTGTTTATACTGCAGCCTGCTCTGCAGCCTGTTCCACGGGCCTGCAGGAGAGTATGGACGTGCCTGAACAAGACAGGGAAAGAGAGGGGGCTCCCCTCAGGGGAACCACATTTAAATGTTGAATGGTGGGAGACAAAGAGAGCAGCCAGGAGAAACAGCACTGAATGGAGCAGCTTTTGGGAGCAGCTTCTAAGGAATCAAAGAGGCAGCAGAAACCACTGAGAAGGAAAGTTTCGGTGTGGATACAGCCAAAGCTTCCTGGTCCAGTTCAGTTCTCTCCCAGATTTGGGAATCGTGTGTCCTGGATGCCAAAAGAGTCCAATCCTATAGGCTCATTCCAAGGCTGGCTTTCAGTTCTCTCCTGTGGTCGGGCAGCACAGAGCTCCTGAGGTACTTGGCAGCTTGAACTTGTTCTGCACTGCTGTGGGAAGTGAGCTGGGAAACCTGCCCTGCACCGTGGCCTGCAGGATCAACACTGGCCCGGCAGCAAGGGAGGCTGCTGTGCCCAGCTCAGAAACTTCTGTGTGCTCTTCCATCTGTAAAAATTAACAGTGTGCAAATCTGTGGCAGTCCTGTGAGAGCAGGCAGGTGCATGTAAAGAGCTGGGAATAAGCATAAAGATGAGGAGTATTGTCACTGCTGTTGCCTTAAGAAATTATGTGGAATGAAAGTGCAGTGTGAATCTTGCTGGATTTGACATGATGCTCATTCACCACATTGCAGATGCAGCTCAATTTGAGCCTTATGTGACGGGGTGTTTTTACATTCACATTGTACTTTTATCACAAGTATTTGATGCCATGAGATTAATTTCTCTCTTTCAATTATGTTAGTATTTTGCTCTTGCTCATTCTGTTTAATCTCCCCCCACCTTATGTCATGTAAAATATAAATACATTACTATTTTCTACAGCATAGGGTCATAATTGAAATTTTTGCATGTGGAGCAAGGTGGTAGATTTTTGGATACAAGACAATAAAGCTTTTCGTGTTCATGGTTTAAATAAAAAAAGCTGTATATGCCCCACCCCTGACGTGTTCCAGGCCAGCTTGGATGGGGTATGGAGCAACCTGGTCTAGTGGAAGGTATCCCTGCCCATGGCAGGATGTTGGATCTAGATGACCTATAAGGACTCTTACAACCTAAACTATCCCCTGACTCTGCGATTCTATACTCTGAATATTTATAACTTAAAGTTGGGTAAAGTCATGAGAGGTTTTACCTTGCTCAATCTGGATTCCATTGTCTAGGTGGGTGTCATTCGCGGTTTACCCAGAGGAAAACAGCCACACAAGGCTTCATATACTCCAGCTGCGCACAGACTTTGCTCTCATTTAGCCTGGGGACAATTCAGGCTTAATCTCTTACTGTGTAAACTCAAAATAAAAATAAAAATAACAGTTCTAAATAGCAGAGCTTCTTTTGCAAAGTCGCTGAGTGAAGAGCTGTCATGTTACATTATGAGCATGGTTACTGCAACTGATTACTTCATACAGGATATTTGCCAGTCTGTCTCCTGTGTAATCATGAGGAATGCATTGACTTAAGAATAGCTGCACATAAATAAGTTGTGAAAAAGTCTGGGAGACAGCTGAAAGTTCTTGTCACGATTGGTAGTGTGGAGAAATATTGCCAAAGCTATCAGAAAAATACTGTCTTTTCATAATGTATTCCAGAACATACATACCCACATCCCAAGAAGTTTTTAAAATATTTGGATAGAAAATGGGCAGAAGTAGTAACACTTGCTAGTGCTTAAACTGGAGTTAATGGATTTAGTCCAGGCAAACACCAATCCATGGTATTATCTGAAGTGCATTGCTGTGTTTTGTAGAAATGAGTTAAGGAAGTAGCTGTGGTTGTGAAATACTGAATATTCCATGGCTGTAACCCATGTTTGTCTTTTTTGGAGAAAACTCTTCCAAAGTCATAATCTACAAAATATGTATTCCCTGGTCCTCATGCAGACTAAAGCACTTTGGCTTTGTCCAACGCCCTGAAGAATAAATACACTCACTGTCAGTTTGCTCTGCTCTGCCTGGGTAAGACTCAAACAATAAACTTTTCAGTGAACTTAAGCAATTTGGAATTGCACCAGGAGAAAGATCAACAGCTACTTTCCTTTTTCAATAAATCAATGCCAAGGTGCTCAGGCGCAGAACTATCTCTTTGAAATCCCATGGATGACACTGGATTTCCAGTAGGATTCTACCTTTAAAAATTCTTTCAGTTTCTTTCTCTCTTCTAGAATTGATTTTCTATCTTCTTTTTAACTCACCAAATCTTCTAAATGGCAAAAATTTCATTTTTATTTCTTTCTCATCACCTGTTCGCATTTCCATTTGTTAAAGGTTTTTAAGAAGGGTTGGTTGAGTTAGTTTAGCAAAGATTAGTTTTAACAAAGATTTAGTAAACTTAAAGAAATAATCTTTCTATTAATGCAGTCATATTTCTGTCAAAAAAGCAGAGGGGAAACACTCTGTTATCTCATATTTACAATTTTGCCTTCAGCAACGGTGGTTTGCAATGAAAACTCAAAACATTTCCCAGGAAACCTTGTTTGTGTTTGGCAAACATGTAATAGAAATTTTTCTTCAGATGTCTTTAATTTTGAATATTTCTAAATCCTTTCCAACTTGCATTGCTTCCTAAGTTGTCACTGCAAATATTCAGTGTACACCTTTCCTCCAGAAATGCTGAATGGGGACACAAGAGTTTTTAGCTATTTCCCTGAGGGAGGATTGTGGTGTAGGAGCACTGTTGTATTAGCATTTACCCTTCGATCAATAGGGAGGATGAGAAAGGAGCTCCAGGCCTACTTCTAAGAGCGTGTTTTGTATTTTCTCCAGATGAGCTGCATTGCATTGCTACCATTTAATGACCTGGTGGCTTGACCTTGTTGCCTGTCTGTTAGGCTATAACCAGTGTTCACCTTATAGCAAAAATGCACATTACAGACCTCTTCATCCAGAGATGTCTTAGAAAAGCCTGCTTGTTTTAACTCCTGTTCTGACCCGGGTAAAGCAGAGTTCCAGAGATGTGCTGTATTTTGTTCTGTATCTTGGAGTAGGTCATTGGCAGATGAGGCAACAATTACCAGTATCTTCTCTGGTCATGTGAACCTCATGGGAAAAGAGCATGAGGGTTATTGCAACAGGTAGATAAACTATGGGATTATTGCTGTAGGATTGCAGATGCCAAAGACTTCCATGAAGAAGTCTGTGGAAGAGACATTCATATTCTCTAGGCACCACTCAATACCTCAAACCCAGGAAGTCTCTGAGCTGCACTCTGTAGAAGGGTATTTGGGGCTAGTACTTTCCCTCTTGCCTTCTTCCCTGAGCATCTAGCTTGGACACCAGGAGATCCAGGATACCGGGGCCAGAGGGATATTTAGTCCAATTCTGTATGGCTGGATCTTGCATATTCTCAGCTGGAAGGTGAAAAATGAATTTGCTTGTAAATGTAACTAATTGACCTCCAAAGACTGCACCTCATAAAAAGGGCTGAGTTGCATTATTAGGTCAGTGCCACACAACACAGCCTCCCTGTACCTGCAGTGCCTGCTCTGTGGGAGGACATCAGGCTGCAGTTTTGAGTGTTGGCATTTCGGCATCTTTCATGAACACCAGATGAATTTTTAAAGTGAAAAAGAGCTGAACCATTGCCAAGAGGTTATAAGGCTGGTGAAGAAACATGAGACTGGGGAAGGGATTGCAGAAAAAGAGCAGTAAGTGAGAGATTCTTCCAGACAAGATCCATGCTCTGAGCTGTATTAACTGCACTGAACTGGAACATGTTAAATGATTGATAGGAGATGGAGGCCATCTCCAAGCAGCACAGGGACCCCAGGGACTGGTAAATAATGAATACAATTCTTCTGCTGTTAGTGGGATGACTCATCACTTGCTGTCTGTTTTAAGCACCTGCTGCAGGGGTTGGAGGAGGACTGGGCCTCTTAAACCTGGATTGCAAGGAAAAAACAGCTCTGAGCCCTCACTGCTGCTGGGACATTCCTTTATCCACCTGGATATAAAAGATACCAGCACCAGTTACTGATAGAGGTAGCCTGAACAAGGAGGATGAATTCTGTCCTTCTGTATTGTTTGGCAATGGAGGATCTTGACCCACAAGTTATTGTGTTCCTTGGTTTTCCTAAAACCAGGGAAGCAGGAAGGTGGCAGCTGACATGAAGGTCTCCACTCCTGTCTCAGAACTTTGCCGACAGGCATCAAAGCCTTCCCTGCACGCAAAAGCCCAGCAAAGTTCTGGGACAGAGCCATTCTGCCAAGGGAAAGCCCAGAATCACTGACCCAGATACCAGCTGCTACGTGTGCATTGGTAGTGGCACCAGTAAAAACCTGATACTGTGTCCCATCATTTGTCCATTTGACCAGGCCCAGAATAGTCAAACGTGAGGTCTTCAGCTTCCTCCCCCAGCTCTTACATGTAGAAAACCAGGAGCTAGTTCCAGCTGACATTTCCACAGGTAATGCCACTGTCAAAGTCTGTGCCAGTTCCACTGTGCAGGGTTAGGGGCAGCCCAGAACTTCTTCACAGTGGCTATAAAACCAAATTTTGTTGTAGTAACAGAATGGTGTTGCAGGATGCCCAGACCAAAGAACAGGTCACAGTGGTCCCTCTTTCATGCACCAATGTCCTTGGCCTGCCTGTTGCTGGGTGTCTGTCTTTGCTCACAAATGAGCAATATTGCAGAAAAAGAGTAGAATTTACTTTTTCTCTCAGATGTTTTTGGAGCCCAGAAGAGGGTAGAAAAATGAAACTTGTCCTTCTGTTTGGATGATATTTTCTTCCACAGGTAAATCATGGAAATCCCACTGTAAATCATGGAAAATAGCTTAGCAGACTATACTTCAGCTTGTTGGAAGTATAGAAAGCTAAGGATGTATTTTGCAAACAATTTTACCTATGTTTGGACTTCCAAAGATAGATATGAGTACACCCATTGACCTGGTTGTCACAGCTATGTTTTCACCTGTGATGAATTTGATCCCCAGATAATCACATATGCCTGAAGGCAGGATCTGACCTGTTGCCTGAAATTCTTGAAAAGAAATGGTAAGCAGTGCCTGGTGGTATGCTGGGAGAACATAACTGTGCTACTTCACATTTACTTGTAGGAGGGAAGTTTTCTTTAAAACAAAGGGATCAACTTCAGTGTTACAAACTTTCCATTTGAGAGTGCTCATTCAGGCATACAAGCAGAAGTTGTTCTGGGTTAACTGATTTGTTAGTGATGTGAGGTAAAAGTAAAGAATAGTAATTCCTAATTCCTAAAGTCCAAACCCAGTAATTGGCAGGTATAGCTGTAGCAGCTGATTCTTAATTGCTGAGATGCAGGAAATCCTCCTTTTGCTAATCAAACTGCTCTAAACTTAGAGTACCTCCTTATCCTCCACTGGCTGTTTTGGCTAATGGAGAACCCATCAGCTGATGAGTGAAAAGTCACAGTTTGAGTTTTTGAACTGAGATGTGCTGTTCAAAAATTCAATAAACCTACTGCACCTTGGCCTTTCCTAGCCAGCCTAAGGCCTGCTGCCCTACTGTCTTCTCCAGCCCAGAGCCAGCCTTATATTCAGGTCTAACTTCCTTTTCTGGTGATGAGTCCCTGCCTGCCCAGGGCTGTTACTAATCAGCTGCTTGGGTGAGATTTGGGACATATTTATATCTGTTTTGGGATCAGATTCTTGTTCATATTTTCTAGTAGTGGCCTCTGCAACCTATGAGAGATCGGGTTTTTTGTAGTGTCTTTTTAAAGTGCTGTTCTCTGTTGCCCTATTTTGCTTTTTATCCAGAAACTATTGTCTTCTTGCTAGTAGGAATGCCACTTCACATCAATATCCTGCCTCTCTTTTCACATCCAAGACTGTTCCATATTTATAACCACCACTTATCACTATAAGTATTTTTCTCTGACGTGTATCTGTTTAACCAAGGCCATTGTTCTCCCTGTTTAATCCTCCTTTCTTCTGCAAAAAAAAATTCTTCCTTCCTTTTTAAGAAACTGAAAACAAAAATTCTTTTAGGTCATTGAGAAACTTAGAACAGCCTCCAATACTTGTTAGTTAGATCATTTCAGTGACTACACTCTGTTCTTTATCCACAACTGTGTGTATCACATTAGTTGTCTGCCTCTTAAGTGAATTTAATGATGGTAATGTGCACACTCATTTGCTTTTAGACGTTTAGATGAGCAATCTTATTCGTCATGAATTCTGCCCTTGACACATCCTTCTGACAGCACTTCTTGGATCTCACCAGCCTCATGCTGTGGACAGTCTCAGACAATAGCTCAGCTCTGCTTTTGTGTTTCCCATTGTGCTGCAGCTGTGTCTAGAAACCACACTTGTGATCTTGGATATGTTTCTTGTAAGAAGAAACCCTTGTTCTGCAGAGCTCACAGTCTAAAGAGATGAGACAGATGACAGGTGGAAATGAAAGGGAGGCACCAGCAGGCTCTGTGACTTGCTTGACCTCATGTGGCAGTTGTGAGGTTCCACATGCAGGGCATGTGACAAAGCTGGGGCAGTGATCCAGCTGTCTGGGTCACTTTGGCACAGCTTCTAGACCAGTCAGTCTCCCAAAGTATCAGGCAGTGAGACCTTACAAAGAGTCTAACAGTGCAATGTGGCTGTAAATCAAAACAATGCAACTGTTCATCAGCCCAGGAAAAATTATCAGGAATGTGTGTATAATCTGCAGAGCCTTTATGTCTGAAATGGGATTGCTAGGGATTTATAGTGTCTTTTTTCAAGGGCAGTTGTCATTGAGAAATTGTGGAAATACCAGAAGTGATGCATCTACTTCTGTAAAGTACAAGATCATTCCCAGAGGGAGTGGTTTCTGGGAAGACAGCAGTAAAGTTCCAGAAAGGTGTCCGTAGCAATGAAATAGCCTGTCTGGGGATCAGCCATGCTACTCCTGCTAATTCTCAGGGTCTCAGCAAGAATGTTCCTTGACCAAAGCAGGAAATTATCAAGTTAACATTCTCTTTAGGTTTTTAACTCTGTACCCAGCTGTGCAGGGCAAGCACCGGAGTGAACAAGCCCAGCTGGGAAAGTCAAAATCCACAAAGAGATGGAACAACTTTTTTTAGAAGGGGAAGCCTGGGGAGACTTCTGTTTTCATCAGCTTTCCCTTTGCCTGGTTTACATACAAGCCTCATAGTCTAGGGTGTATGAGGCTTTGTGTAATATCAAGCATACGCTTCAGCTATTATTTCTATTCACCTTGGTTCCTATCCCTAGAGACATGCCTGGAGATCATCTGCTGAGAAGTTTAATTTACAAAAACACTCTTTTGCAATGCTGACAAAGACATAGCCAGTACCTGGTAAGGAACTGTGAGTTAAACTACTAGGGCAGTTATTCCTTTGTTGTTAGCATGCTAGGGAAAAGGGTCGTACGGCAAGGAAATGTAAGAAATTTGGCCAGAGAGAACTGTAATATTGTTTTGGTTACTGTTTTTCTAGAAGTGTTTTGTTAGTGTACCAATATACAATACCTATCTTAAATCTGGTTACAAGGCATTTTCTTACCATCCCATTGATTTGCTATGCTATAAACCAGATCTAATATCAAACTAAGCATTTGCAAACAGCTACTTGTCAGAGGCTGTGCTAAGGGCAGCTGGTACAGGGCAACTCAGGATTTAAGGTACCTTGATGCTGCAGCAAGAGGGGATGTGCCTGGTGCAAGCTGCAAGGATGCACTCTTGTGGCAAAGAGGTGCTGTACAGGGAATAGGTGGAGTTGAAATCACCCTCAGTTTATTAGGAAATTGAAGACTTTCACACTCAAATAAGATGAAGAGATTATCAGCTATATTAGGGAATTTTCATTGCAGCATCAGTATGTAGTGTCAGTTCTCATTGTATTTTGTCTGCTGCAGGGTGCATTTGTACTTCTGTTTTTCTGAACTTTTTATGAGCAGGTGCTATTCAGCATGCCTCAGTGCTTGCTCCCCTGGGCACATATTCATAGCTGCCTCCCAGCCAGCTGTATGACTGAGAGGAGAGGGGCTGTCAAAGGGCAGAAACTGGGGGAGCCACAGCCAGCTGTCTCCCTGAGGAGTGCCACCTGCTTTAGTGAGCCTTGCAACCCATGAAACCCTGTCCCTGCCACCTTTGCTCTGCAGACAATAAAAACACCACGGCTGAGGCAATGCAGGATTGTCTCCCACTCCTGCCTTGAAACACTTCCAAGGTTAATTGGGGAGGGTGCCAGGAGAGGATGGCACGGGATGGCTGGTGGCTGTGAAGTGTTAATGTTAACCACAGAGCAGCAACATTAGAGCAATGGGAGGGGTTGTGGGTGTGTGCAAAAGCCAATGACTAAGCACTAGCCAAGAGGAACCACAGGTTGATTGAGGTGAACTTCTGAAAGACTCTGAGCCTGTTTTAAAGGTGTTTAGGTGCCTGCTGATATGGATGGAGTTTTGAACTTCCCCAGAGAACCTGCCTGGAGGCTATTTCAGTCTTTCCTCTTGGTCTTTGTTCCTTCCCTTTATCTCACAGCTGATCGTGTGCTTTTTTTCTCTCCCACTGGTTACTTAACTTGTGTGTTCAGAGAGGTTTTTTTAACTGTTTGATAGTGTGTGACTGAAAAGTCTTTAGCATGAGTCTCCCATGTCCATCTCTGTCATTTAGGGCCCCTGTTTCTACAGATAGATGTGTCTTACAAGAGTTTCCTTGTGGAGAAAGCTGGGGATATTTGCAGACTGTTTATGTAAGGTAGTACTGACGAAACCCACTTGAAATGGTGTGTAGTTATGTCATTGATAGGGTGTTTTCCAAATATTTCTTACCATGTTCTGCAAAAAAACCCATAGTCAATCAGCAGCTAAATCAGTAATGCAAAAAGTTAATATCAAACAAAAGTGAAGAGCATTGTAGCAATCTGCCAAGCAGTTGGCTGCATTCTGAGTGTGACAGATGGATCCCAGGTACCAAAGAAAACAAGTACAGAGGAAACCACAGTCTGTAACACTGCCTTACTTCTCATATAATCTCTGAAGATGAGTGACTCTGCCTGCTTTGCAACAGACCCAAAGCTACCCTGACAAAGTTAGTTAGAGTAGGACTTTGCAGGACCTGCAATCAGGAAGCATCATCCCAAAATGTCAGATGGGTCAAGAATGATCCAATGCAGCCAGTGCAAAGCAGGGAGCTTCCAGGGTTGTTGGACTTGTTCCTGCATGGAGCTGGGGACCTTCTCACCCATGTGGCCCCCCGAGTTCATGTGCATAACTGAGTGAAAGTGAGTGCAAGGGTCTGGGACTAACACTGAGGCCATTTGGATCTCTGTGGATGGATAAAGGGCCCAGATGGAGCACAAAGCCACTGGATGCTGGGTGAGTTACTGAAGTAGGTGATATGGAAGATTCCAGTTTAACAGATAGAGTGGATTATTCCTATAAAATCCTTCTTATTTTGAGCATTTAAGATATTAGCATATACAAGATAGGAACATAGGGTTGATCAGGACAGATTTGAACAGTTTCCAGTATTCCTAGTTGAAAATGGGTTGGGAAAAATTAAATTAATGGACTATTAAAAGGGGAAAGATATCATGAATAAATACTGAGCAACACTGCTTCTCCAAACTGAGTTTTTCCCCTGTGAAAATGTGGAAGTTTAATAAAATGGAGTGGACTACCTTTGGAACTTTAATCTGAGCGTACTTTCCTTTTACACTACATTGTAACCACTGTCAATGGATCTGCACTGAAAACTGTACATCAAACCATCCTGTGTTGCATTCAGATGGTAAATCTCCATCACAACTCTGTCTGGCTATCATACAGAATTAATTCCCTGGTCAACTTCAGTCTGAGCCAAAGCAAATACTGGCAAACAGGTGAAGACTTTATGAACCTCAGAAAAATAGATTTCTAGGTGCTTTTTCAGAATACAATGTATGTTGTAGATTCTCAAGTAGAGTAAAATTATCAGCAACCTTTAATCCCATTCTGGAAATACCATGTGGTTTTCCCAAGATGTTGAATAGTAAAATTAGTGTGACTTAAATTAATAGGAACAGTTGTCTAGAAATAGAACTCTTTGCTTGAACTTAATAGTTCAGTTTAATTTGAGCAGTATTTTCTGAACTTGCACATCAGCTCGGTAGGAGAAGAAAATAACCATGGCAACATATAAGGAATTATCTTTGAATGTCCAGGGTTCTGATCTCCTCTGAATGAATACTGATCTCTAGTAGCTGCAGTGGTATCATAAGAATGCTCCAGGTTTACCTGATTGTCACTGGCTTCCTATGTGGAGATACCTGCCAAAGAGTGTAGTGTCTGCACAGCCTTCTGAGAACCAGCCATGGTGTCTTAAGAATTAAGAATTATTTTCTTCCCTTCTGGCCCAAAAGATTTGCAGACGTTATTTCCTTTTTGTACTCAAGTTTTACAGATTTTCAGAACATTTCAGATTTCCAGAGCAAACGGAATTTGGAGAGCAAAAATATCCCCATAATTAACTAGCTCGATCGCTCTCCATCCCTGTCTCCCGTGGAATGGGTCTGGCCCCTCCCCTGCTTCCAAGGCCAGCGCCGGCCCTGCGGGAGCTGCCGAGGGACTGCGCGCAGCGGGTCGCGGCGCCTGATGTGCTTCCAAAAGTGTTCCTCTCTCGCCATCTTCTGGTCAGCTCTTTGGCATTGACTAGGCGTGGGTTTGAGTTCCTGCTGCGCACAGAAAGTGATTCAACATGATAAAATGTCCTTCTTTGGTGGAGGTGTTACTATGCTCTTTCCCTCTTGTTCCTGCTGCTTTCCCTGAGCTTATGAAGAACGACGTGGATGGCACTCGCCTGAGTAAGTGTGCTTGTATTAAACATCAAGTCTGCTCACAGACATAAAAGTCACAAAAAGTACTATGAGCTCCGTCCCCATAAAGATAGGAGCTCTTACATGTCCTGGATGGTTTTTCTTAAGGCAACTGTTCTGTAAAACACGACAAATATTAGCACCGAGGAGTTTAACGAGGTAATTGCTCTGTAATTGCTCACACTGAAGGCTGTGGAGCTTCCTGTGCCTCAGCTCTCAGGTGCAGCCTCTTGGATTAGATTGCTGTCTAGAGAAGCAGCTTGAGCTGCTGGGACAGAAAAGCTGAAAGTAGGTGCCCCTCCTTGGATCTGCACCTTGGGGGGGTGCAGATCTTACCTTTGGGGACTGAAGCCCACAATTTCTGTTAGTTAAACCAACAGAAGTAAAACTAAAGATTTGTAGATAATAGAGCTAATTATCGATTATTGGGGGGAAACAATCAAAAATTTCTGGCTTTCCTGCCTTGATAACTACATACTTTTTTTCCATCCTAAAAAGAGTAACATGTTACCCAGCTTGCGTTTCTAAAAATGTAAATACTAGGCAGAAGTTGACCACTGACTTCTTATGCTCATTTAACCAAAGTAGCCATATATAATTTAATCAATAGAGATGAAATTGTGTTTGTTCAGCCGATTTTGAAATTGCCAGAGACAGTGGTAGGCTGATGATTTGTGCTCTTTTGTTATAGAAAGAGACTATATTTTCTGTCGCTAACTAGGCATAGTAAATTTGAAATACATTCACTTTTTTCAAAAAGTCAGAGGAGTTCTTGGTCCTGCACATCCCCCTGCTGGCTGTTTTAAGTAGATTACAATCACGTTTTCCCGGGTTTTTTTCCCTCTTCTGTGTTGTGTGTGAAAAGCCCACACAAACAACAGGGAAAACTGACTGATAGCCTTGGGGAAACAGTGAAACTCTGCAAAATGCTGCCAGGCACACAGAGCAAACTAACTGAAACAACAGGGAACAAGCAATTATGTTGTAATAGGAGCCTAAAGGATTCTGACAGATGTGGGATTTTTGAAACTAGATGGTATCCTCAACACAGATAATGCTGTACTTCTTGATGAAAGGTTGAGTGTAAATGCTGCTTCTCACTTAACTATGACTGATGTGGTCCACTGGAAATTTCAAAACATCAGAGGGTGATGCAGCCTCCAGGAGATCTTTGTTTGGAAGAGGCAGCTATCTTTGGCTTCCTTCCCTGGATGGGAACTCTAAGGTGGAGTTCTACAAGTGAAGCAATGTAGAATTCACTGCCTCTGGGCATACCACCTTTCCAAGTGGGCCTCATGCTTCTCATGAGCCAAAGCCTTTGTAAACAACCTCCAAAGGGATTTTAAACCAAACCAACTAAAAAAACATGGTACCAGGGCCAGCAGGAATGGTGGAGGGCTAAGGTGGCCAGAGGCAGAGCCAGTCTGGAAGGCTCAGTGCTATATCCCTGTCACAGCTGCTGCCCTGCAGCTGTACCTGGCACATTCAGGAGCACCTGTCCGGGGGCACTGGGGTCTGGGGCTGGGTGACCCTCCTTATCTGATGAAGGCAGAGATGAGACCTAGGGCCTGAATTTTCTTATGCAGGTGCCATCCTGGTATGAAGAAAACTTCAGAAACCCAGCTTCAGGTTATGTATTCTCAGCTAAATCCCATCTGAGCTGTGTGAGCTGCAAAAATCAAATTAGAAATTCAGACAGATGGGAACCCCTCAAAAAAAGTATGTTATTTTGTTTCCTAAAAGGATTTAGACAAGTTATTTAAAGCTTTGCAGCCTAGTACCCATCTCTGCCTGGTCTTTGAGACACAATTCAAAATAAACTCATTAAAGGTTTGTGTTTCAGCAGGGGAAACGCAGAGTTGCCTTTTTGCATTTCTAGTGGCAACATCAGCAGCAGATAGCAACAAACAGCTGAAAAGCTCTGTTTAGGTCACTTTGTAACCCCCATAATGGGCTATATGCATGTGATGGCTACTTCTAAGTGTGAAAAAATACCTCTTTGTAGCTCCTCTAGGGCATGTGCAGGACCCAGCGTTAGTGCTTGGTATGAGGCTGCCTGTAGTGAACCTTGAGAGGAGACTGGGCAGTTGCCTTTCACACCGGGAAGTTCTCATGGAATGCTGCAGGCATCAGGAAGAAGTAATTGCTTCTGCATGAGTATCTGCAGCTGCTAAAAAACCTTTATCTCCAGAATGTGGCAAGTGCATGAAATAGAAGTATGTGATTCAAAAAAGAGATTTGTGGATGAGTAAGTCTGAAGTTCAAGCATTTGCCGCATAGAAGGTTAACAAAACTTTTAAAAGGCTTTGGCAGTTTTAGTTGAGGTTTTTAATTGGAGCCAACAACAAAAGCTCCAAGCCCCCTAATAAATGTGTGCAGGCTTGTCTTCTCCACAGTCCTTCCCTAAAGCAGAGTAGGAGAGGCTGACCTGAGAGATTTGTTTCTTCTGGACCTGCAGTAAAGTTAGGCATTTAGAGAGATTTTCTGTGGCTCCTGAGAATGCTTCTAATCTATCCCAGAGAGCAAGGAAGGAACGTGATGACTGTACCTACAGCCACACCTTTACACAAGAATTCCATTCGCTGCTGCCCTGGGAGCTGCACGGCTGTTCGCACCTGCAGCACAGGGAGTAGGGGCAATGGCACCAACAAGGAACAGGAAGACTGGAGCCCACTGTGTTTAGTGTTGGCCTGCAGCTTGGCATGGTGGTGAAATGGGCCCTTTTGATCACGTTGCTGAGGCTATTCTGGGAGATGCTGCTCTGGCTGCTGCTGAATTGGAGTTAGAGCTCCCTGTCTTTGGCTCCCATTCTGCCGTCCCTTACAGTACGTCCTACTCTGCCAATGTAACTGCACAGTCAGTCACTCCCTAACCTAGTTCTGTCAGAATGATGCAGGTTAGGTTAGGTATTTTTTTAATATGGGGAAAAGTAGCCTCAAGGCCAGGTTCCCTTGCTCAGCTTCTATTACAATAATAGCATGCGACATTCATATTATGCTCTGCTCAAGTGTGTGTGATCAGCTTGTGATTGGACTTAATGCCTCTGTAAATAAAAGAAACACAGAACAAAAAGCATGATAGTCCCTCAGAAATCTGGCTGATTCCTGGAAGAGTTAACTCATTTAGAAACCTTTTAGTGGACCATATTGATTATGTGGATATGTTCAGAGCAGCTGTGGATGTTTGCAGTAACAATGAACTGAACCAGTTTATCAGCACATCAATTATTTTACTGGTATAAAAAGGAGTTTTAATTGGACTAATGATGATGGGCTCAATCTTATGTTGAAGCTATCTGGCTATCACAAAATTATCTCTCAATGAGCTCATCTGTTTTGCAAGGAAGGAGCTCATAATCTCATAGGATGGAAGATGTTCTATTTATGGTCACTGATTTTATTTGTAGGGAATATCATGACTTCACAAGTGCAGTGGCACTAATCTCCCTGGTAAAGCATTTTTCCTATTCTAAAGGGAGCTGTTTGCTACAAAGCCAGCCATGTACTTAAAAGGGCCATTGAACAAATTTGCAGCACTGGCTCTCATTTGCCTGTAAAAGCAGCAGGTGAATCAGTGTGTCCTGAATGCACAGCAGCCCAGAGCCAGGCTGCTCTCTGAAAATGAGACAGTGAGGCAGAGAGGAAGATATTCCTACCCAAAATGGCTGAACTGCCAAGATGAATTGGGCAACAGCACACGAGCAGCTGAGAACGTGCTGCAGCCTTCTGGCTGCTGGGGGTCTGCAGGGCTGGGTTTAGGCACTCTCAATTAAAGAGCAGGCTGTCTTATGCCAAAGACAAAGTTTCCTTTTTCTAGGTATTTCCTACCCTGTTCCAAACTAGCTAGTCTGGGCTAGCTTTTAGCAGTAATTCCTAATATGGAATTACTTTTGGCACCTGCTCCCAAGGGATGAAAATACCTTTCTGGTTATGTTTGCAGAGATCACTGAGGACCATGGAGATAGCTGTATATCTCCAAGAGATCAAACATGTTCTCAGCTGAGCCAAAGGGAGAATGAGTTAATCAGAAAGCAGGGGGAGAGTGGAGTTTCTGCACAGTTCAGGGCTGAGAGGAGCAGCAAACCAGCAGAGATCACTGCTGGGATGGAGGACGGAGACTGTGGGACTGCAACCTGCTTGGTCCACGGTTTGGTTAACAATTCCACAGCTCGAGTCTTCAACAGGATGTGGAGCCAGCCCCAGGGCAGGTTGTGGGTGCAGGAAACCATGTCAGGGCTATGAGGGCTCTGAAGGGAGGGAGTGTGGGTTCACAGCACCTGCTACTTTCTACCAGGCACTTCATTTCTTCCATTGCTGCTGCAGTGTCCCTCAGCTATCAGCAAGCTCCTGGGCTGCAGCTGTGCCTGAAAGGATAGTGCAGCCCCAAGCCTGAATTTATTTTTTCTCCTTGAAATCTGTAGGAATAGAGTGTACTTCACCTGCTTTCTGCCTGGTCTGCTGAGGCCTGCCCTTCCTGGTCGTGGGCTCAGTGATTCCACAAAGATGAGCAGATTTGTACACAAGGTACATACAGGATAAATTAGGACCACATCAATGGAAAAGGCCAGATGTGTGTTCCTTTAAATCATAATCCTTCATGTAATATCACACTTAGTTGTCATAGAAACCATGGCATCACTAAGACTTGCAGCTCTTGATCCAGCAAAACAGTTGAGCATTTGCTTTTAATATAAAGCATGTGCTTAAATTCCAACTATTTCTATAGCACTGCTTGTATGCCTAGAACAAAGCCTACACTTTATTTTTTCGTGTGTGAGTGATGTGGCCCAGTAAAACCTCCTGGTTGCTTTAGTTAAGCTCAAAGAGTATGCATGTTTCACAATCAGAAAAATTACTAGCACAGGAATGGTCTAAAGAGAGTCCAAACAGAACTTTTAAAGAAGATATGTTGGCAATGGAATGCTTGATTAGATCACATCACTGTCACTGCTTCTGCAACCTGAAAAAGCATTAGAGTAATGCTTTTCACAATTTCTTCCACTACTTAGGACACTGGACAACTCTTAATTCTATTGATTGTATGAGGAGAATATTTTTTTCAATTACTCTAGAAAATATGGAAGTTTGATCATAATTTCTAACAGAAACATTCATGCTCCCAAATTAAATAACCTATTTAATATAGCTGCTCATGAGGCATTTTGTATTTTTCTATGAAAACACAGTTTCTGATTTAAGTGTTTAACATTTCCTGGTTTAATTTTAAGGTATGTTTTAGCATTCAAAATGCTGTGGAAAGTATGAAAGTATCCCTTTTGTCTCCAAGAAAACAACAAGAAAAAAATGGTGACAAATTAAGAAAATGCTACGTGTGGTTTAGTTTGAAGTTCTGGGGGGTTTAAAACCTCTTTTAGCTGGGTCTTTGAACATTCTGTTGCAAATGCATTTGAAAGATGACATGTGACATTTCACTCATTTACATTAACTGCAGTATTTTTTCCCCAGATCATGCTACAAACAAAATGCTCAGGGTACCTTTTCAGTGACTAAATGTTCCCCTTCTGACAGGGCCTCATTCAAGGCTTGCTGGACTCAATGGGCAGATTTCCACTGGAGCTCAGTGGGTGGTTTATCAGAATTGGGTGGTTTAGTCTATATATGCCTGGTTTATAATTTGTATTTGGTCTCATGGTAGCCGTGCGTTAATGCTTTGACCAATTTCATCAATTGATTGCTGGGCCTACCTACATCTGTTACAGCTGTTCTATAAAGTTACACATTTGCATTTGTGCCAAGGAAACCTGTTCTGTAGAACTTCAGTAGGTTGAGGTGGTAGCAACTCCACAGTAAATTCAGTGCATTTGCAATGCTTTCTGTCAGCAGACAAAAAAGCAGCAATATCCCAAAGGCATCAGCTTTTGTGGAAATTAAAGCAGAAGGTTAATAAAGGTGGCTGAGTCACAACTCTCTTCCAATTCAGGGAATGTTTGTGGACAAATCTTCCTGCCATTTACTGAGCTCCACCAGCTGGTATATGACTGTGTGTTTCTAAAAGCTCTTCTTGCAAAAAGTTAAAGTTTTGTGAATGGAACAAGTGTTTAGAAATGTTCTTGACTAATCTTGCCTGGAGAAAAAGGTATCAGCATTTGTACAACTGCAAAGATAAATTGATGAGTGCGCTGTTGATTTTGCTGATTTCAGAGTACCTGGACAAAAAGAATCTCATCCGTAAAAACATTTTATGAAATAGCATGATTGACACAAAAAAGGAGTAAGAATTTATGGTCAGCCATCTTCACCAGCAGACACTCAAAGGGATAGTTCCCCACATTAGTTTTTAATAATATTGTATAAATGTAATTAATTTAAGCTGAGAACAAGAGTGGGAAAGGGGACAGTAAGCTACTTTTCTCTTCTATACTTACGGGGCTTAAGTGCAGTTTTTACACAGCTCCTCTGAGTCTAAAAATTCGTAGTGTTCCAGTGTGTTCCCTGCAGTCCATTGGAGGTGATGGACAAAATGCGAGTTACTGTCCTGAATGTTGGAAATCAATTTCAGAGCACAGAAAAGCGCCAATGCCCTCTTTTATCGGTCTCTCTTTTATCTTCATGTCTGTCGGCATTGCAGGGGCTTTTTTCTCCTCCCGAGCACGGGAAATCCCCGGCCGTGTCCGGGATTGTCCCGCGGTGTCCGTGCGGGGACCGCCGTGCGGGGGGGAAGGGGCCCCGCCAGGGGGCGCCGTGCGAGCGCAGCGGGGCTGCTGTGGGGAACGCCCGGGATACCGGGACATCGGGATACCGGGATGAGGCAGCTCCTGGGCACACCCGGAACACGCCCAGGACATCGGGACACCGGGATGGGGCGGCTCCTGGGCATACCCGGAACACGCCCAGGACACCGGGACATCGGGATGGGGCAGCTCCCTGGGCACGCCCGGGGCGCACCCGGGACACCGGGAGAGGGCAGCTCTTCGGGCACGCTCGGGACGCGCGGGACACGCTGCAGGGGCAGCTCGCTGGGCAGTCCCGAATCCCCAGCGCTGCCCCTCATACTGCCTTCTCCAGCCCACCTCGCCATGGTAAAACCGCAGCTTTTCCCTTGGCCTTCCCCACTGTGCTCACCTTGGGCCACCCTTGGCCCACTTTGGTGGCCACTTGGCAGCTCTTCTGCACTATGGCATTGCTTCCTCAGGGATTTCTAGGGTCTCTTATGTCACAGTGACAGGAAGCTTTGGGCCAACATTCAGGCTACGTTTTCCAGCTTAATTTAACTTTTCTTGCTTCTTCTCTGTATCAGTACGAAATAATCCCTTACATAGTGCTCTCAGCCCACAGATTTAGGGAGCCAGAACATAAATGCAGGCCTGTGCAACTACCTGTTCTATTGGTTATGATTCAACCATGTACTAATGAAGGGAGGGGATGATAAAGGTCCTTTAACTCCTTCCCTCCAACCCTGCTTCTCTCCTCCTGTCCCTGTGGGAACATAGTGTATCCCTATTTGACTGTTCCCTAGGTAAGACTGTTTATATGAGACTGGTTCTTCAAGCTAGATAAATCTTCCAGATTTCTCTCAGCCAGATAGGGGACAAGTTAAGACTCTTGTCTAGGAAAAAAATCACCTTGGTGAGTACATTGCCATACTACATTCTTGCAGGTGTCACACAGATGTTGTTCTGAGGTTGCTCAGTGTTATGCCTGGAGCTAAAGCAAGTGCAAGCCAGGGCTAGGATTCGGGCGTGTAAAGGAGTATCCTAATGGACATTGGCTGCATCAGAGAATCTAGCTCTGGTGTTTAGTCCTGTTAAGTCTCACATCAGAAATCTGTCCTCCAAGTCCCACACTGTGCTGTGATTTTTGGTAATTTTCTGCCAAGATCACAGTTGCGGTGTTCTAGGTAAAGAACACAATAGAATGTACCAGGCAGGGTAGATTCTGAAACAAGCCACAGCATCTGCTCTGCCTCCCCAAGCCAAAACAGGCGGTGAATGGGGGTGGAAATATGGAGAATCTTATGGAAAGTAAGTGTGGAGGTATGGGATGGAACTGGGAAGGGATGGGTGGGAGGGGGTTTATGGAATGAGCCCAAGTGAGATACAGTGTGATGGTGATATAAAAATGCAATCTATAGGAGAGTAGGAATCACTAGGTTTGTGGCTTTATAGATCAAGGAATTGATTTTTTTAATTGATTTTTCTGCACCTTTTGGAATTATTTTCTTGACTTCATTGCAATTCAAAATGTCTCTCTATGTCATCTGATAATTTCATCAATTACAGTCTCTTCTAAATCACAGTGAAAGTCTTGATCTCAACTCTAGCACAGCACTACCATGATCCATTTTAAACACATTAAGTACCTTTTCCTGCTCAGTAATTTGCTATTTTTATTCCTTATTCACAATTCTTAAGCCAGTTCTCAAATTATGTGGGTGCTGTTATGTCAAAAGAGATGTGAATTAGTTATATTCAGACTTCTGTGATTCAGTCTTCCAAATGTTTGTTTAACTCCAAGTATGTTGGTTCTGTTACTTCCCTTTTAGTCACTGATGTTGTAAGTCTATAGGAAGTTCCCTTCCTTATAAACTCTAGGGCACATATAACTGCTTGTGAATTTATTATCCTTCATCTGTTTCGGCAGCTTTTTGTGCTTAGAATTTTCTTCTAGCAGGAAAAGAGTCAAATTTACAGAAAGTAATTGATCATAGGATCATTCTTTTCTGAGGTTTGATTCTGAGACTGCTGCTTTCTGTGACTTTTTCTCAATCATTCTGAGGAAAGATGACTTCAAGCCATCTTTATAATGGAAAAAAAAATTTATATTTTCTGTCCTCCTTTCACCCATAAAGGTACATGGGTTAGTTTTCCAGATGTACTTCACTACTTTTTTTTTTTTTTTTTTTTTTTTTTTTTTTTACGGTGTTGTACCTACCGAACTCAATTTTGTGCATTTGATATTTAAAATTTAGCAGATGCAGACTATATAAAAAATCTCATACTTGGCTTGGTAGATCTTGACTTGTATTCTGTGGACACTTGTGATTTCCAAATCAGCAAATTTGGAAAATTTGCTGAACCACTGGTTTAGCTTTCCAGTCTGACCTTCCCCACACATAAAGTGAGGCTGCATCCTGGGCCTGGTTTGGTGTGACACTGGTAAGGTCAGTGTTTGTGCAGCACTTGAGTCTGTTGAGGGTTTGAACAGGGACAGTACTGTCACAGGCACAACTTTGTTCCCCAAAATCTAAACTTATCTACAGAAAGAGATAGAAGTAAATGAGAAGCCGTGGATGGTCAGGTTGCTGAGATGCATTTGATCTGTCTTTTCCAAGCAAAGTGAGGTGGTGGCAGAATCTGAAACAATAACTCTGACCTGCCCAGTTCACCTCAGTGTCTGCCAACTCAGATGCCCTGTCCTGGTATTTTAAATATAGACAAAGTTTACTATTGCACTGTCAATCAAAATAAGAAATCAAAAGGAGGATGAAGGGGCCAAGTATTCAGCTGTGGTTACGATTGCATTTCAGCCCTGGGAGCACTTGACCTGGGGATCTGCCCATTCCATTGCCTCCCACTCCAGGCAGAAATGTATTTAGCAGGACTGAGCTTGGCATCTGACCTCTGCTCCTGAACATCCCTTTTAAGCATCTGTGATGGCAAGGGAAGATAAGCTTGCTGAGCCCTGTAAGACTTATGAGTCTGTGGATCCCAAGGAAAGGGTGCAAATCCTAGGGAGTCTAGGGAAGGTGGGTTGCTCTACTCTGAACAGTTCCATGCAACTACCTCTTCCCTCACCCAGCTGGGTTTAGAAAAATGATACCACATTTTCCTTTTTTATCTAGCTTGTTCATTTATTTTATCAAATGGAATGCCTCAGATATGGGTGCATGGCTCCTTATTGCTTTCAGAGATGTGTTTTTTATCTGTTTTCAGGAAGCTGTGTGAGGCATTAAGGAGAGCACTAGATGTATTCCCTCACTGTATGCACAAGGAGTTTGGTTTCTGATGTGTTTGTACAGTGGATTTTAATCCCCATCTGCAGCATTGCAAGACTGTGATTAGCATGGCTTGGCTTTCCTGTGGCACCTTTCTTCTAATAAATTAACTCCCACAACTTTCATATAGAACAAAAGCATATCATTGACCTTGCTTTGCAGACACTATCTGGCTTTTGACAGTTCAGAAATAGACATTTTTCATCCATAGATATAAGTATAGCCAGAACTACAAATCCACAAACAGTAACGCAATCTCCACCAACAGGTTATTGCTGTTTCCTGTATAGGATTACAAACACTCGTCAGTGGATGAACCAAAGCACTCCAAAGAAGGGCCCTATTTGACTTAATTGCTGACAGCCACAGGGATGGACTCGGAAGAACTGGAGTTGACAACTACTCTGACCATTCTGGGTAAAATCATGGAACTTGAGTTTTTTTAATGTTAAATTCATGGCCACAGTATTTGAGTGCATGCAGGCATCTCCTTGACACCTATTCCTGAACATCTGGGCAACAGTATCCCTCTCTGTCCCAAGCTGCTGTAGGATAGGTTGGTTTTGTAATGCCATTTCTTAACTGTTAAAGCCTTTAAAAGTGAAATTGTTGTCTGAGGGACTAATCAATCCCTCACCCACTGCACACAATGCTTCTTGAAACCAGCCATTTCATCAGCTTTCATGCACTGATGTATTTCTCTCAGTGCTTTGAAGGTGACTTCATTATTGAAGCAGTGACACTGGTGCTGTGAGCTCAGAATGATGTGTTTGCTTTGGCAAACAGGACAGCTTGACTTGTATCTTGGTAAAGGAGGATCCTGTTGACTCTTTCTGCCTTTGCCCAAGGTTTCAGGTAGGGTCCCTGTCTTATCCTTGTCTTTATGGGTGTCAGGTATTATTTGTCTTTTCTAGTCTCAGGTTCTGCTGCTACCTGTGAAAAAGTTCAAGTGTCTATTCTACCCTGGAATCAGCTATTACCAAACTGCATCATCCATCAGCAAAATCAATTTACACTTCCTCCTATCTCATTAACTTTATCCTTTAGTTTCTCTGTCTGCTGAGGTTCAGGGTTACAAAAGATCTGGGCCTTCCCTCTTCCTAAAATGGCAGTTCCTTTTTGGTGCCTGACATTTCTTTTGAGAAAGTGACATCAGAATTAAATAGAAAGACCCTTTCTAAGGGCTAGGCTGTAAGTGAGAGAAGTGAGGTCAAAAAAACAAAACTATAAACTACTCTCAGAGAAACAAATCAATCCTCTGCTAGGCACACAGCTGAATGTACAGGAGCTTCATTCAGGGGTAAAGTTGGAAATACAACAGACCTGAAAAAGGCATTCACAGGAAAAAAAGGACTAATATAAACTGAAATTCATCTGTGCTCTGGAATATCCTTTCTTTAAGCTCCAGACAGCTATTGCTTTCATCAAGGCCCATTCATCCTCTATTTTACTTCATTTCCTTCTTAATGGCTTATCCTGAGCTCATCTTTCCTTCAGTTCCCTTTGCCCCTTGCTGCTGGCCTTCTGTTTTGCCAGGGACATGCCTATCTGATCTGTTGCAAACAGGGCTGGCAGTAAATGCTAAGGGGAAAGACAACTTTGGTTCAAACTGTTTGTTTCCTTGTTCTACCCAAGAATGCAATGAGGAATCTTCTGGGTTTTTTCTGAGCATTTCGATCGAAGAGTCTTTCTTCAATTCTTATTCTTATTCAACTCTTTCTTCAACTATCAAATTTCTTATATTTAAGTGAAAAGAAGGAAAAAAGAAACAAAGAAGTTTAGGAAGGTATGTTGTCTTCAAAACAGGGATTTGGCCAAAGTTCAGCCCCTGGGAGAGGTAATCTAGATGTATGATAGAGAGAGGTAACCATGATGTTGAAGGTGTGCATCCAGGGAGAACATTAGGAAAAAAATGGTGCTTGCAAGCAATATAGATCAAGGGAACTTAAGAGCAACTGGAACTACTGGAATCTGATAGAGTGCTCCTGAGAGGCTGTGCCTAGATGCATTACCTTTATTAACCTCAGATGTCAGGTCCTGCCCTGTGTACAATCATTTTGGTCTTTGGGAAACTCTGGGTTTTCCTGAATCATCTTATGACCAACATGAGATTCATGTCAAAGTCCCATGGCAAGTCCTGAAGAAAGAAACAAGAATGAGTCAGACATGTCAAACAGCTCTTTACACCTCTCAGGTGGCCTCTGAATTCCAGAAAATGAGACAGCCCCAATGTGTTCTCAAGGTCTTATCACAGAAACTAATTCACAGCTTGCACAATGCCTACTAAATACTGAGAGGGGCAGGAGAATTCAGAGGAGTGGTGGCTGTGCAGCTGCATGTTGCTTCTTGAAGCCCAAAACAAACAGACTGGAGGAGCTGGGGAAAATTCTAGACCAGACTTAAATAATATATGGTTTGCAGAACACACTTGGCCAATTAAACAATTTGTTTGTCCTGCCAGATGCTCAGGAGACAGTATGTCGTTTGGATTAGTGGGTGCCTCAGAGAGCTTCCCATGCCTTCCACCAGCTTGCCAGCTACTGCAGGCAAGGTGTCCTCCCAGCCAGCACATCCACGCCTCTCAGCTGTGCAGCTGCCAAAAAAAGTGTGGTGTCACAGTCAGTGAAGAGGCAGAGGAGAGGGAAAGTAGATGAGAAGACAAGGAGGATGGAAGAGCAGAGGCAGTGATAGAGGCAGTTCTGATAAGGTATGACAAAAGGTGCAGTTTGAACTTGCTAAGCCTACCCATCTAACTGCTGCAGTAAGGCATTCCAGGCCAAAATCCTATCGTACAGGGGAATTGGGCTGAGTCACCAAATTCATTCCTCTGCTGTTTCATGCATCACACCATGCAACGCCTGACAAAGTCTGCTTTGTTTGGTTTTGTCTCTGGGGTTCCCATAGGGAGGCTCTTCCAGGTCCTCCCTTTCTAATAGGTATAGTCATTTTCTGCTGCTTGTTTATAGCTAGTTTGCCCTTATACTTAAACCTTGCCTTAGCTCTCAAAGTTCTTTGCCCTGCCTGTTGATATATTGACACACAACAATTACACCCACTCTGGCTTCACTTTGCAGACTGTACAGTCTAAGCAATAGTTCAGCCTGTCTAGGAGAGCTGAGTTGCACACACTGTATAATCAGTGTCTTTCAAATAATACCTAAAAAAACCTGTGGACTTTTTGGTATCTTTCATTCAGAGTATTTAACCGGTGTCAATCCTTCCTGAGTCCTTTTGTAGCAAAGTGTGTTCTTTGCAGCTCTCTTTGCTGGAAGGATAGGAATTTCAAGCCCACAAATCAGTAAAGCTTCCATATGCTTGGAGTTGGGCATGTGCATAACTGTTTTTCTGGATCCAGATTAGAGTTCTCACCACTTGACAAGATTCAGCTTGTGGTTTGTGAAGTGCTGCCAGTTTGTCTGGAATTAAAGATTTATATAAAATATCAATTAAAAAAAAAGGCAATTCCCTGTTCCAGGTTTATGTGTGCACTGCATTAATTAATAGGTGGTTGGGAAACATGAAGGACACTGTGCAACAACATTGCTTGTATCACACTTCATGTCATGTGAGAGCTGATCCATGTTCCCAAAGCACTGACAACTATCTACATGCAAAATCAAGATGGGAAGGGACAAATAAAGGTGCAGAGATGGTATTTCCAGTATCAGGAAGGGGCAGCACCTCTTGATCTCTGAATGTAGCAAGTATTCACTTTACTCTGCTTTCATGCATCGTGATGCCTTTTCTGGGGATGAAATGCTGTACAAACAATTATAGGGGAGCTTAAATGGAGCAGTAACAATTTTTCTTGGCCTCTGTATTGCTGATTTCCAGCCTGCAGTGACCAACACCAGATTTTATTTGTATGGATCCACCAGAAATGTCAGGACAGGAATTCCTGGCTTAAGTCGACTGACCCCCGAGGAGTACTGAAGGACTGACAGGACTCTGAAATGACAAGTGCAAACCCAAAGCTGCAGTTTTTTCTCAGCAAAACAGAAGTGCGGTGAGGAAGCAATACCGCGTGCCCTTCCGCAGGGCTGAGCAGTGGGAGAGGAGGAGAAGAACGGGTGAGCGGTCATTGCGGTTCGGCAGCGGGGGGCCGGAGGGCTGCGAGCCGGGATGCAGAAGGCAGTGCCCGGGCAAGCCTGGGGCGGGCGGGCAGCGCCCGCAGGTGCCGCGAGTCAGCCCGGCGGGGGCGGGCGGCGGCCCCGGGGGAGGAGCGGGGCTCGGGCCGTCCCTGGCGCGCGTGTCCCCGGCGCGGGGCCGGGCTATCGGGAGGAGGGCAGGGCGAGGGCGGGGCGGTTGGCGCGGCTGGCCCGGCCCGCCGAGGAGGAAGGGAAGGGAAGGGGAGCGGACTGCGCTGTTGCCCTTTTAAGCGAGCGAGCGGGCGCAGGAGGCCGGTACAAAGGGAGCTCCGCCGTGCCCCGCCGGCTGGGGCTGCCCCGGCCCCGCCATCTTCTGCCCCGCAGGCGCGGCCGGGGCCAGGGTCGGGCCGGCTGAGTCGGAGGGAGGCGGCGGCAGCGCAGGCCCGGGCCCGGAGATGAGGCCAGGATGTCGGTGTCAGGGCTCAAGGCCGAGCTGAAGTTCCTCGAGTCCATCTTCGACAAGGACCACGAGCGCTTCCGCATCGTCTCCTGGAAGCTGGACGAGCTCCACTGCCAGTTCGTGCTCCTGCCGCCGCCGCCGGGCTCCAGCCCGCAGCCGCCGCCGCCGCTCACCATCCACTGCAACATCACGGTGCGGGGGCCGCGCGGGGCGGGGAGGGCCGGGCACGGCCCGCCCTCGCCATTGTCCGCGGGGCGCGGGGAGGGGGCGCAGCCCCGCCGGGGTGACTCAGCACGGGGGGACCGGGGGCCGCCGGGGCCGCTGCTCCGGGCGCCCTCCCCGCTGCCACCGTAACAAAAGTTACGGGGGGCGGGCGGCCCCCGCCTCTTTTCCTGCGCGGCGGGGGCTCCTCCTGGGGACCCGGGCACGGGGGAAGGACGCGGGCCGGGGCCGCCGCCGGCGCTTCGGAGAGCCGCGAGCCGAAACAAAGGGCGGTCGGGTCCGGGGCAGCGGGCACAGAGCCCCGGGGCGGTGGCGGGGGGAGCAGAGGAGCCCCGCTGCCCGGCCTGGCCCCGCGGCGACTTGCGGGGCACCAGGAGCGTTTTGCGCGGAGCCCGGAGGCGGCGGGCGGGCGCTTTACCGAGTGCGCCACACGGCCGCGGCCTGGGGCGGGCCCGGCCTCCCCCGCGGGGCAGCCCGAGGGGGCCGCAGGGACGGGAAAGTTGTCAGAGTCGCCGTCCTGGAGGGGTAATACAGAGCCCCTGCTCTGCTGCCGAAGGGCCGTTTTATGATAACCGTGCGTTTAAACTTGTCAGGGAGTGTGAGCAGCCGTGTCCAGTCTGATGGTCTGCTCCCTGCCAAGGGCTTTGGAGGTTCCCCTTTATGTGGGGTTTTCTCCCCTTAAATTCATTTGTCTCAATATTTTTTAAATGAGTGGAAGAGAAGCTGAATAAAACGTTCAGTGTTGTGGGACGTGTAACAATCCTCTGGTTTTTTTAGAAGTTTAGGCCTAAACTTGCCAAAGGATTGGAATATATTGGCATCTGTGACTCATGTACACAAAAGTGCTGGAGGTTCATTTTTGTTGGGTTGGTTGCAGTTATAAGTGTTTTTAAATGCCTTATCAAGATTCAGCTACACAGTGATGTATTGAAGAACTGGGTGAAAATAGCATGTTCAAGTTTAAGGAAGATAAATTCTACAGCTTTTTTTTGGTCTTTGTATGAAAGTTTCAAACACCATGGTGGTAGAAACATGAATATTTCAGTACTGAAAGATGAAAATGTGTATGCAAACCAGGCAAGTCTAATAATAATCATGACCAGATTCTCACTTGCCTTAAAGTAACTTTATTAAATTAAAGGAGAGTTGTTAAGTGGATCTTTCAGTTTTCACAGTTAACTGTCATGAAAAGTTGCTTCTGTGGTCATGGGATAGATGTTTGTTTTACTGGATACTTGTAAGATATAAGATGCTGGGGGTTTTTTGGTAGAATAAACAAGATGCTTTGGTGTTCTTGTTTCCAGACATGACCCATCAGATGATGGTTTGTGTGACTTCCTATAAATATTTTTCATTCAGTAGAGGGCATTCCATTGCAGAGAAATTTGGCTTTTTGTTTCCACACAACATGATCTGTTTCATAAGTCTTGCTCTAAACAATAAAATGAAAGGTCTGATGATTGTGCACCCTCAGTTGCCAGTTGAATTTGATGGGTTATTTCTTCTTTGTCAAGTCACAGCTAACAGGTAAGCCAGCAGTAAGACCTGAAATTGTTATGCCCAGAATTTGTGCTGTGGTGTTTATCTACTTCTGAGACTGCTTTCATTGTAACTACTTTCAATAGTAATTCTTATTGTGAAGAAATATGCCCACTTAGCTGTACGCCTTGCTTGAGGTGTGTCTGAGCAAGCAAGAAACCACTTAGGTCACCGTTGTCATATTTGTGTTAATGAGGAAACAGTGTCTGCAATCTGCTGTTACAGTCTCTTGCCCCAAAGGTCAGGAGATCTTTCACATGCCATTAGACTTGTGGAGTATGAACTTGCACAAAGAACAGGAAAAGTGCTCTTTGAAACCCCAGAACTGAGACTTCTGCTTTGATGAAAGGCTGTGTCTGAGCTTCTTGAAGCTTTTGTTTCACAGTTGTCTGTGAGCGAGCAGCTTGGTGCTTTCTGATGTTGACTAGTTTTTAGCTCTTTGAGACAGGTGGCTATTTTCCCTATCTGTTAAAAATAAATGGGGATAGGGCAACCTGAGATATAGAGGTGGCTCCCTTGAAACAAATGGGCAGCAGGTAATAGAACCAAGAAGAGAAAGCTCATCTCTGGGCTTCTGTTCTAGTTCTTTGACACACATGTTAGAACTCTTGAGAGTCACAAAAGTGATTTTTTTTTTTTTTTTTTTTCCTCCCCCTCCCCACTAAATGGGGTCTCTTGGCTCTAACTCCTAATTGCATCCAGGTATTTTTGGAGGGTTTTGTGGGTACTGTAAACTAGAAAAGCCTAAGTCTTTACTGTGCTTCAGTGGCTCTGCAGGTACTGTGGGAACTAGAACTTTAAATAGCAGTAGTAGCATGCAAAGACTGGTAAGGCTATAAAGTTGTTGGTAAATATATTTTCTTGGGGAGACTCTGCATCAGAAGCTGCTGTCTTAGCACTCTGGATTTGCAGAGCAAATACACAACTTCAACTCTTTGCTTCTTCTAGCTGGTTTAGCCCGTTCAGTACTGATCCAGCCAGGGTATTTCCTTTACTCAGCAAAAGCATATGGTGGATTGTATCTGGATGCTCAAGAATCCTGTTAAGGGCGAAGAGTAAGCACAAAGCTCAATCAGCACTTCTTTTCTTTGTGGTTCTGTTAGCATACTCAGTATTTTACGTAAAATGACAGCTGTCTAGCAGCGTGTAGAGATGCTGAAGTTACGGGATGGAGAAATACCTGGTAGGGAAGGAAGCTTTTAGTAGCTAAAAAGAGGTCTGATAACTAAGTTGGCTCTGATATTCCCAACAAATCTTTTTTGCTCTCCAGCCTCTAGAGAGAAGGCAGAGGGAAGAGAAAATATTCCTCTGGAGAGGTGAGAGAATGTATGCTTAGGAACTGTATAGGTCTCCACAAGTTTTCTGGACTAAAATTCACAGTTTGAGAAGTCTGCCACTGGCATTTCTCACTGAGATGATTTGCTGATTGTCTCTGTAGTATAAGTTTGTAGAACTATCAAAGTTCAGTGTTGGCTATAGCATCTCAGGGATACTGTACCTGTGACACTGAACACTGCTTGAAATTAAAGCAAAATACATTTTACTTGATAGCTCTTCTGTTTACAGAGTGGCAGCCAAACTTGGTCCTTCACTATTTCTGGTAGTGACCCATATTAGAGCTTACATGGTTAATCAGATTGTTTTAAAAGAGGCACTTCAGGGTGGAGTCACCCCTGTCAGAAACATTGCTGCTTATTCCTGAGAGCTGTCTAATTATTGAACTTGTTCAGGCTGTGTACCTTCACATTCCCATTTTGTTATGCCAACAGCAGTGTCTCCATTTGGAGTTTTATTTCTTTTTCTCTCAGGTTTCCTTTTTAGTTAACAGCACTATTCCAGTTGATCGAGTTCAATAAACCTTGTCCTGTTAGTCATGTGTTTTGAAATAGTATCAAGCCTATGGCCTTACTTAGAGGAGTGTGTTTGTTGATCATGACTTTAGGCAAGTGTCCTTCAATACAATCTCTGGTTTCAGTTTGGTACCTTATCAGACTTAGGTCATAGTATTGCAAAGGGTGTGTTAGAAATATTGTCCACCGAAGTCTTTCTCTTGTTATTTCAAGGAAAAGGACTGGTTTGGATTGCTGTTAAACATTTTGTATTTTTCATATCATCTCTTGAAAGAGAAACTGGATATTAATATCTCTCCACCCATATGCAAAATTACTATTGAAATTCTGTGTCTTCAAGTGACACTTGCAGGTAGAATGGGGATTTGTGCCAATTCCGAGTGGGAGCAGGTTTGCCCTAAACCGATCCAGGGCTGTGATGTGCAGTGATATCCTTCATACATTAGCAATTCAGTTCAGGTGATGTGGCTGACTCAGTAAACTCTTGCTTCTCTGTTGGAAAGAAGCATCTTCTGCTGAAAAATAACCCTGCTGCTAAATCGGAGTTAGAAGCTGCTGTGAATGACTTGAAAAGGTTGCTGTCTACAGATAACTGCAGTTGATGGGACAAGACTTTATTTTCCCTTCTAAACCAGAATGGATAAAAAGATATTACCTGTGAAGCTTTTGACAAGCTGGGTGTATACAGAGAGTGAGTGTATTGGAACATGTGACAGTTCTTCAAAGGCATAGGATTTTCGTATTGAACTCACTCCTAGCTAATGCCTAGACAGCTGGTAACCTTTTTAAAAGGTTATTTATTTGTACACATAACGAATGGGCCATTCAGTTCCAACCACAGATTTTTTTTTTTTTTTTTTTTTTTTTTTTTTTTTTGTAGATCATTAGACATTCTGTAGTGAGGTTGAGACCTTTTCCTTGCAGCATATGGATGCCACGACTGTATAAAAACATACACAGCTTTATCTTGATAATATGTACTTTTTAGCTACAGTTAGATATACTTGGTGATTTTAAAGAAGCACTCATGCAACTGTTATCAAACATAACATGCAATAGAAATTGACAAGTTTAGTATTGTTTAGCAAACCAAAATGAAGCTAATAAAAAAATTACTAAAAGAGTAGTGAGGATTTTAATTTCTTTTTTTAATGTCAAAGCTGTAATTGGAAAAAGAATATCACATAAAGGAGTAGGAGGAATCTTTTGTGTCTGGAAGGCAAGACCTTTCTGACCATGGTCTGGTTGTGTGATGTGTGAAAGGCTGTAACCAGTACCTCAGGACTTTACAGATGGTTCTGTCCTCCCTACAAGGTATGAAGTGCTCCTAAAATATCCTAGAAAGCCACAATGGTGGGCTTCAAATAGAAATGCTGGCATATGTTGAGATGTGTATAGTAAATTGTGTTCATTTCCAGTGTGTTGCTCATGTGAGTTAATGATACAGTAACTTCAGAACTAGGATTGTTGTGGTCCTTGAAAAAGCTCTCTGTGCCCTTTGATAATTAAAGAAGTTTTGTAGAAAGAATTACATTCTTTTTATTCAACACCCTTCTGCATGTGAGCTATTCAGGAGGTTTTGTGTATTGATGCCTTGTTGATATCCTCAACATGTATTGAAAGTTAGGATTGCTAGTAAGAACAAAGAGTGATGGTGTCCTGTGCACTCTGTAATAGTGCTGTTTCTTGCAGACCAGCAGAGGCTATGTGCCCTGTGAGGTGGCTGAAATGGAGTTTGCTGGGTTAAGGACCTGGCTGGCAAGGAAAAATTCTTACCAAGTTCTTGTTGATCTGGACTATTTCCCAGTCTGGTTCAGCTGCACAAACAGCTGTCCCATCACAACAAGGGCGCAGGACTGAGTGAGAGCTGCTGCATCCAGCACTGCTGGCAGAGCCCTGGGTGGCGCTTGGAACTGACCTCTCCTGGGTGCAGCGCCTGGGGTGGCACCAGGCCCCTGGGCCTCCACCAGTGTCTATGTTGTTACAGTGACAGCTGGACCAGACTTAACTGCAGGGAGTTTGTTTACTTGAAAAATCTGATTCATTCCAGCAGAGTGCAAGATGCAGAGATGGAGACAGTTCTCTAAATAGTATTATTATTAGGAAAGAAAAAGAGGGCGTGGAATTTCTCATTAGGAACAATTATTTGTAGAAGTTGATTAACAGAAATGACTACTATTTTAGTTATGTCTCAGTGTGGACTCCTGTTCAGTATTGTCAGGTTGTTTGCTTTTATGTAGTTTTGCAAGGTTGTAAATGCCTGAATTCCTGGCTGGAGTATTAGGGTTTTTTTTTCCTTTAAATGGTAATATTCCATTTTTAAGAGACATGACAGTTGATGATTTAGTATATGTTCCACTGTGTTTCTTCAGCTGCAAGCTCTGTAAGAGAAGCAAAAATGACCTTTCACCAGCTCCTAGAAGACAACTGGAAAATTAAATGACTGATTATAGTAAGAAGAGGCTATTTAACATTTAGATCTTCAATCAGACTGCCTGTATGCAGTACACTTGAAGCTAATATGATCAAAATAGTTCTCAGTTGATCTCTAGTGGAAACAAGCATAACAGTTAGTGTATATCTCACTGATGTCTTGCTTCCAGCTGTAATCTCTAAGCGTGGTATGAAAATAATGACCTTACATGTGGGGATTTTTTTTCTTTATCTCTTGCTTACAAGAAATCTTGGTGTACTAAGTACTGTAGAGCAGCTAATACATGATTTCTGAAGATTTAGTATGAACTGTATTCTCCTTTCACTTAGACCTCAAAATTTTTTTCCACCTCATAGCAGAAAGAGTTCAGTACAGTTGGAGATCTTGTAGTAGCTTCTTCAGCGTGTATTCAGTAAGGCAGGAGCATAAGCTCTGTTAGAACTTGTATAGTGGCATTAGAAAAAAATCAAAGCGTTCCTGAGCAGTGGTGTTCAAGATACCACAGGCTTCCTTGAATTTTTGAAGTAGGAAATAACTGTGGTAAGAGTTGTGGTATTTAACTTATTAGTGGTAGACGTTGGTTGAACTATATGGTACTGCAGTTTTGCATGTGGGGGACAAAGCTTTATCTAAATGGCTCTAATCTGAAGGCCCATGGCTAAGCAGCATTAGGGCAGCTGTGTACATGTTACTATGAGGGGAGAGCTTGGGAGCCTGGTGAATGGTGGCTGGAATGGTCTCAGGTGTAAGGAGCAACAGGACCTCTCTTAGCTGTGAGTGAGAATGAAAAATCCTTCTATCTGCAGGAGTATGTGGAGCACAGCAAGTTTGCAAAGGGAAAAGGTGGAAAAGAGAAAGGTTGCTCTCAGAGAGGGGAAAGGGCACAGATAGAAGGGGATGCTGAGTGATTTGAACACTTAAAAGATCTAAATTTCTGAATTTAGAGAAAGAAGGGGAAGCCTCAATCTTTTGGGTGACAGCAGAGATGATACCAGACTCTTCATACTGTGGAGTAACTGTAAGTGATAAAGGTGAGAGGAGGTCTGCAAGGAAACTTTATGAAGTTAAGTTGGTGAGAGAGAGATGTGACACAACTTAGTTATAACTAGTTCTTCTGTTCTATCCATATTAGAAGCCATTTCTTGTTACTCTGGCTTTGTGACACTCATGTAGATGATAACTGGCCTGTATAGTTGCAAAAGTAGGTAATTAATAACTTGATGATTAGAATGAGTTGATAATTTGTTTCAAGTAACCAGACTTCCTGGAAGAATTTGGGCACATCAGATTCTGTGCTGGTAGTAAAGAGAGTATTGTAGAATGAGATTTGCAAAATACCTTTCTCTTGAGCCCCTGTGTGTAGCTGCTCTTAGGTAAAGCATTGCCAGCTTGAGTGCATGTGTAATGTGTGCATTAAAGGGAACCCCTTGTGTCTGAGAGCTCCCAAACAACCAGCCTCTGACAACTGGCAGGCTGAGGGTACAAGCACACAGTGGCTTTTTGTGTGTGAGGAGTAGGATAGCTTGATCCTACTGCTGTGAGGTGCTGTAATAAAAACCTCGATATAGTCTCAGGTCTACAGCCATGTTCCCAATAAGCAAGTCACTTTGTTTTCAGCAGTGCTGTGTGCTTTGCTCAATTTTGAGTGTGGAGGATCTGTAACTTTATTTGTTGCTGTTAACATTGGCAAAGCAATGTTCCTTAGCTCCCTTGTGTTGGCCCTCCACAACAGTGTACATTTTCAGAGACTACACGCTGCTCTAGAGCAGCTGACTTGCTATGCTGTTAATGCAATCCTGTGTAGCATGGGGTTGTGTTTGAGCAGCAGTTCAATAGCATTTGGTGGATTTTAGTTTGGGTCTGGACAAAAGTGCTAAGGGTGTTTAGTTTTTTTCTGTGAATTTCCTTGAGTGGAGAGATGACATGCTGCATGATGATGATGTAGAAAGTAAAATGCTGCTTCACAGTGATGAACAGTAACTGCATTTTATCAGAAAAGTGCATTTTTTTCTTTTATGCTACAAATTCATGTTTTGATTCTGTGTAGTTTTGTTACACTGGACAAGTAGCCTCCTGCCTTTTGCTTGGTATGGAGGGAGAATGAGGTTTTGGCAACTGGTAAGAGTCTGATACCTGTTTTTCCAAGGGTTATGTGCAATTTCATGTTTTGGAATTGGCAGTTGGGACATTTTGCATAGATTAAATAATTTGAAGAAGAACTGTCTGTAAGAACTTGACCACAAGAAATACAACAACTGTGCTGCCACATTCGCATTCATGTTTGTGACCATTTGAAGTGATATTTTGTGCCTTTGCTACTTTGGTTGTAGATATTTTGGCTTCTTTTCAGGTCATGATGTTTTGAGCAGTGAGACGTGTGTGTACCTGGACAGAGAGATACGGAAGTAAAACACAAAAGGAGCTTGGATTATTTCACAAACTTTGAACTTATTAAATGCCTCTTGTATGTGCCCGTTTGAAAGCAGCAGCTGCTGAAGTTTTCAGGATTTTTCTTCTCTAAATGTTGTTTTCTGTCTTGGGTGTATAAAAAAATTTTAAAACTTGAAGATTCCCGTAATAATTTCAAGAGAATTCTCTGGGCTTGGATTGAACAAATGAATTAGTGCAGGTGAAGGTGCAAATTGCAAACTGCATGGATTTTGGAATAATTTGTACACAAGTGAATTGCCATTGAAATACAGTCCCTGTTGATACTTCCTTAGTTCTGTGGTCACTATCAATGAAGATTGGCACTTACAGATGATGCTGCATCTGTATATTGCAGAAAGTGTTCCATGATCTAAGCTTTCAGTTGATTTAGAAATATTCTGTGGTCCCTGTGCACTCATGCAGAAGGCGGCTGTAGAAGGTGCAGTGTCAGAGCACTGCTCGTGTGGCTGACACCGAACGTGACAGCAGGGCAGTAGTGGCTTTGCTCTCAGAAGGGTGTTGTGAAGACAAAAGGGATCTCCAGAACAATTCTGTATACTTTCAACAACTATTTCCTCCTGGTTACTTTTGTGGTAGCCTTCTGCAATCAGTAGAACTTGTTCATACAGAGAACTGTATTTTTGTTTGGGGCAATTTGTGGTTGCAGAGTGAATTTCACCAGCATCTATAGTGTTGTGGTTTGTTACAGTCTTTCTGCTCCATGAGGCACATACCTTTCACCCTCCCTTCTCTAGCATGGCTGTATTTAATAACATAAACAATTCTAAAGCAAGGTACTCTGCTACGCTTGCCTCATTCCTTGGAGAGTGTGTGGGAGAGGCAAATTGTGACGCTGTTAGTTGTGTTGATTTAATACGCTCCTGAAGGTATTGGCTTCTGCAGCGCTGAGCATATTAGCAGAACTGACATAGAACAGGATTAGGGGATTCTTTCACCTTCCTCCTGCAAAGGTGCAAGATGATTAAGCTCTTGCAGTCCCAGGGATTCAACCAAAGGATGATGCTTCACCTGGGATGGTCATGTATAGCCTGTAGCTGTCAATACAGCCATTAAATTTGAGAGTAGAATTGCAGTAATTTTGTATGTTGTAGAGAGAGATGCGTATTTTAGACAGCTGAACTTGGTGCCATACCAAGTGCAGGACTTGTAAGTGTTCTTGCTGAACTGAAGCCTGTCAGGCTTTAGGGAGGATGGAAGTAAAGTAAAGCTATACAAGCTTGCCTTCGGGCAAGTTAGTAGCATGTTATATACAATTTTAAAATTCAAGAGGAAAAGCAAGTTAAAGTTTTCCTCTTGTTTGGTAGTGATGGATTCCCTTTGCTTCCTTGCTACCACAAATACTAAATTTCATTTTAAACCCTCCATTGCAAACACTTTTCTTATCTTTTAGAACTCTTGATCACTGACATGTTAGATTCTTTAAGAAATGACAAATTTTTCATATCTAAAAGTGCAGATGTTAGGGTACTGTAATGTTCAATAATTTGATCTATACAACACAGCAAATGGTGGTGTCTGAATGTTTGAAAATAAAAGTTAGGGGGGGTTAAGTAACTGGAGGTTTCTGGGAAATGGTTTTATTTGGATTACTTTCAATGAAAGTGATTCTTCATGCTTTTTTCTTTCTTAATTATTGTAAAGGATCAGTTGAGAGGGCAGATGACAATCAGCTGGCTTTTAAAGGTTCTTAAGCCTGTAGATTTCACTGGCACTTGAGCTGCTAGTGGTAGAAAATGCTTACTGCTTCTTAAACTGCCTTTGGAAAATTTGACCCCTAATAATGGGAAACAATCTGTCAGTTGTGTAATCACAACTAATGCTATTTTAAGTAGCTGTAAGTACTAGTGTTTTATGGTCACCAAGCTGAACTTTAGCTTTACAAATCTTCTAAATCCTAATATTTTTGTTAGAGGAAAAAGCCCACAGAGTTAATACTAAAGGCAGCTTGATATGGGTGAAAAATAAATAGTGAATGATTAACTAACAATTGCAAAAAAATGTGTACTAAATTGTAGCTAAGTGTTGTTTATTATTCTTCAGTATTTATTGAATGTTCATGTAGGATGTACATATGACCCCTAATAAAGATCTGATTCTGCTGTTTAATTAAATAAATTGGAAAGTTGGAAAGACATTTGGGATTTAAAATTATTTGGCATGTGTTTATAGCTGCAAATGCATTCACCTTGAGAGGATTGTATTAGCCTTCTGAGACGTCTTGTTCCATTAGGATTTACTTCATTACCAAGATCTGGGTGAGCAAGAACAGTCTCTTTCCAATCTAAGATTGAGTTGTATCTGGTGTAAAAAGAACAGAACTAGGTTCTGCCTAAGATGGAGATTTTGCAAAAACTAACGAACAGGCAAGAAGTAAAACTGGCTGAAATTTGTTCAGACAGTATGCTAAGGATTTTTAAAAGAAACCACTCCCACACTTTTTCCATCTAGTATGATCTGTAAATTAAAGAAAATTAAGAACTGTTACCTTGTAATTGTGATTTGAAATCATAATGCAGTAGCCACGTGTTTAAATGTGTTTTCCTACCATTTAGCTGTGATAAAATGGCTCAGTTGTGTGCAAGGAGTTATGATTACTCTATTGCCTTGCAGCAAACTGCAGGTACAGGTTGTTCTAATGTTAAGAGTGAGAGCAAGATGTTTTGATTTGGCAACATCACAATTTTAACAGTATTGTAGTAATTTCAAAATGTCTCATTTTAAAGTCTCTTACTAATGTCAAAATTGTGTCACTGTAGCTTAGAAAGCAGGATAAAAGATTATATAACATTGCAAGGAAATGGCCTCATTGTTAAGGATGAGAAAGCTTAGATAGGATATACTTAGATGACAGATCCTGTCCAGGAAAAGCTGTCTTAATGTGTGTGTTCCTGGAATCTTCTGTCACATTTTGCTGCTTTCTTTTTTTTTTTTCCTTTGGTAAGCAAAATTGTTAGTAAAATATAAGTAGAGCTCTTACAGAGGATGTAATGGAATGTCTGAACAGTGAGATCCCATGTGTATTCTTCTAACATGCTGTGGTTTTCCTAAATGACTTTGATCAGTTTTGAAATTGTTCCCATGGCAGAAGTGCAGGGCTTTATTCTCTTTGTATTTTGTGTGTTTGTTAGTGGGCTGAATTCTTTCACTGCATTCTGTCACAGAAGCATTTGTGTTGACAAAGCTCCCAGTCTGTCCTGGTGCAGATACAAAGAGTCTCTAGAAGTGATGATGCCATGAATTGTAATTGTATCTGTGCTGCTGTAAACATCCTGCCTTTGTCCTGCTCCAGTGCAGGCGAGGTGTGATGTCACTGCTGTCCTGTCACTGCTGTCCAGCGGGCACTGCTGTGCTCCACAGCCCTCCCTCTTGGGATGAACTTCTGCCTTTGCTTGTGGAGAGCAGGAAAAAAGCAGCAGTTATATAAAACATCTCAGATACTGAATATGGTGATAGCTGTGCAGCTGAGAGAAATCATATAGACATGACAGCTCTCTAGTGAAAGGCCCACAGTAATGGGGCTTTTTAGCCACTGACAATTAATAGTAAAACAACTGCTATTTTAGGGTTCCTCTCGTGAATTGTTGTTTTTGAGAAGCCTGTGTTCCTTACATGACACAACAGCTCAAATCTACCTCTTATCTCTATAGGATGCAGATACAGGAAAAAAAAACCTGACTTAATTCTCTCAACAGAATTAGCTCTTGCGAAGTTCAGTTGTTTGACCTTACAAACCACAAGCTTAGCTTTAAGTTGCCTGCTGTGGTTATTACAAACTCATGAGCCTTTTTATATCTCAAGTTCAGAACGTTTGAAGTTTCTGTGAATTCTGTATTTCAAAATATAGTGACTCATATCCGCGTGGAAATCAGCTGTTCCAAAAATATGGATTACTTACAGATCTAAAGAAACTTAATGCCATTTATGTTTTTAAATTAAACAAATATATTTATTGGTAAGTCTGAAGAATTAAGAAGCATCACAACAAAATGGAAGTTTGATTAAATTTGTATTTTAATATTAAGCATCTGTTGTGAAAAAGTTGGAATGTGCAATTAAATAGTCATACTCCAAAAATCTAAAATTTGAAGTATTTTCTGATACAGCTGAGTAAATATGCTTGCAGTGTTAAAGAAGAGTTTCTCTGAGAAGTTCCATTTTTCCCATTCATGTTTTAAAAGCTAGATCAGACTAAAAATTTGAATAGTTGATAATTTTTAGGACATAGTCATATGTGCTATACACTAATAATCCAGGCAGTATCGAGTTCTTGACGTTTCCTCACCTACAGGAGGATTTGTTTTCAGGGCAAAAAATGGAGTGAGTGTAAACCATGAGTAAGGACTGTCATTCAGAGCAGGAGGCAGCAGCACATTCAAGTAGCCACTGCAATGTATTTAAAGTCATAGTGGGATTGCTTAATCATCAGATCTGCACTGTCAGTCATGTCCCTGGCTGATGACAGACATGCTGCAAGTATTTTGGAGGAGATATTTATATAGGCCCCCAGACTGGAATAGATACTGGTTGCAATAAGGAATGTCCTACTGTGGGGTTGTTCCTCAAATTTTTTCCGGTGGAGAAAGGAGAAATAAAATTGTCAGAAAAAAGGAATATAGACAGTGAAGAGTTGAGTTCCACTCTCTAAGCAGTCTTCAGATTCCAGACATGATTTAGAAGAGAGGACTAGCAGGTGTTTGTGTTCTGTAAATCTTTGCAATTGATAGACTTGCATAGATCTGGACTAACAAAATTTTTTAAATGCTTGATTAAAAAAAAAAAAGCCAAAAATACCTGTTAACAGAATGGTGCATGCATGCACAGTCCAAGTGTTGACTGTATCTCGAGAATATTTTTATTCTAATGAGTCTGAGGATTTTAAGAAACAGATGGCTTGGTGAATCTTGGAAGGGATTTTGCTTGTTCTTTGTATTTCTTGATGGGAATGTTGGTGTCATCTAAAGTCATGGTAGTAGTGTTTACCCTACGGCCTTTCTCAACTTCATGAGCTGGCCAGAGAAGCTCAGGTCTCAAAAACAGCTGGGTCAAACAAGTATTCAGGCAGTGGGGCCACAGTTAGCAGAGATTCCCTTATGCTGTTGCCCACTGTGCATCCAGATCAGTGCATAGTGTGAAAGGCTTGAGGTGAGAAGATTGCTCCATTGCAGAAGACTTCACAAATAGGTTGCATGTTATTAAAAATGAGTGAGATGTGATCAGCACAAAACCTGGAATACCTTTAATGAAGTTTAGCTCCTAAAAATAACAGTTTAGAAACCCAGTGGCAACAGGGGGATTCAGCTTTATTTCTCCCACAGAGATAGTGGTTAATCTCTTAAGTGAAACTGAGGAGAAAATATACTCTTCTCAAGTGCTGTGTTGTGTAAAGGAAGAAAGTGATTAAACCACATCCGTAAGCCTGCCGTAGCCATAAGTCTTGGCAAGCTGAGCACTGGACTTTCTTGATAGATATTTGAGATTTTAGGCCTTAGTTAATCAAGACTAGATATTCCAAGGTCTCTGCTTTGTGTATAGGGTCCTTTGAAGTGAAGGTAAAAGATGTGAACGATACCTTTATGTAAAAATACAGGGAATATAATGTATTCCTTTAAGGTGTGATTTAGGAAAAAAATACATAAACTCAAGGGGATTGAACTTGTTAAAACATAAGTTTATGCAAAGGCTTCAGTTTACAGGTGGGAATTTTAAACCTCTGTCTAGAACTTCTCTGGAGTATGGTGCCAGGTGGGAACTCAGTCTGTTTTTCCAAAACTGATGTCCTTTAGTCACATGGCTTCTTTTATGGGGTTCAGCACTTCAGCTAAAAGGTCAGTTAGGAAATACACTTTATTAACAGCCAGTTCTGACATGCTTGTATTTTTCTCCAGTTGTCAAATCTTGACTGTTAAGTGTTGAAGAATGAAGCATAATTTATTGTTTCTGGAATGAGAAAGATGGATTTTTTTCATTTTCAACTGCAGTGAGGGCAATGAATGAAAATTCCCTCATTATTTTGTAGGACCTGGGGATATGAAGATAATATCTGTGTGATAAAACTGAGATTCAGCAATTTGTCCTCAGCTACTAAAATTTAATTGAATAGGTGAGAAGTAGAGAATGCCTTAAATAACTAAAACCAAACAAGTAGAATCCATGCACGTCAGTGATGTGAAGGGACACCTACTGTTGAGTTGGAAGCTACATGGTTTCCTCCATCCTCACAATGTTACCAAACCTGTGTGAGAAGAAAATTGGAATTGCTTTTTGAAACCTATAAACAAGAGCCAAGGGATTTCTGTTCACCTTTCTCTACCAGGGGTCTGTTAAGCACCTTTGGAAGGGCTGCATCCTGTGGCACCTTAGTGACAGTGGCCCCGTCAGCAGCTGTGGGCCGCATCTCTTCCGTGGATTCCACGTGCCCGAACCATGGCTTGTTGTGCAAACTGGAACACACTGGTAATCCTGTGAGCCCGTTTGATCTCACTTGGCTGTGTCCTGGCACCTGCCTGGCAGCTGTAGGATGCTGTGGAGGGAATGAAGTTATGCCGTAAACTTTCCTGTATGCAGTATATTGCATGAGAAATCTTTAACAGTGGCAAGTCCTCTGTGAGCCTTGGTGTACAAAGATAAAATGGCAGACTTTGGCCCTGTGATCTGCCAGTTAAACTGTCCTCCAAGGCAGGAAATTTGAGCTATATTGCTTTGGTCTGTGGGTCTAGAAGAGTTTCAATAATCCTGTTTGAGGAGGAAATCTAAAGATTCCAGGTTTTATTGCTTTCACAACTTTTCTTTGGAAGAAACTGTGTTTTTATGCAAAATCAGCATTGGTTTTATTCTTTGACATGTACTACTTGAGATTCCATTTTTTGCTAATTATCACTCATACTGCATTTTTAAATTTCTCCCTCCTGCTCCACCTGCCCCCAAGGTTTTAAACATTTCAGCACTGCTTCTTATGTATATCCGTCATCTGAGAAAGATGAAAATAGGATGAAATACTAGAAGAACCAGTTGGCTGGATTTCTTTCAACTTCTTTTGCGTTGCCTAAAAATGCAGTGCTAAAAGCTTCTGTGTTACCTGACATAGAGTAAGATAAAAGATGATGTTAATATTGTGTTATGAAATTCTGGGGATAAATTATTTTTAAAAGCTTTGGGACTTGTTGTTTATTTGTTGGGTCTTTTGTTGTTTGTTTTTTTTAACAGGAGTCTTACCCCTCTTCATCACCAATATGGTTTGTAGAATCAGATGACCCAAACCTGACTTCAGTCTTAGAGCGTTTAGAAGATATTAAGAAGAGCAATACTCTGGTGAGTGAAGTGTTTTGGTTATTTTGGGCATTTGCTTGGGCTTGGGTGTTTACTTGGCTTTGTCACATTAACCAGCAGGTCAGCTAGTTCAGTTTTAGGGTTATTTGGGGGGATTTTATAAACACAACTTTCTCTTATAAAAAAACTTATGAGCCAAAAGTAATCCAGAAGTTTTGATTACTTCTTTTAGAGAGTAAGCATTTAAGTAAAGTTTCAGCCCCAGTAATTACAGTGTGAAGTTTTCTGAAAATGATTAAACAGTGAAGTGGATGAAAATATTAAAACTACTGAATAAAACAGCTGTTGTAGAGTTTTCTTTGCACAGAAATCTATTACAGAGGCAAAACTTTGTACTCTTGAGAATGTATATTCTCCAAAACATGACTACAATACAAAGAATTCTTGGTTTCAGTAAAGGGAACTTGACCTGATAGCTTCTGGTTCATCAGAATGTTCCTTAGGTACTGATACATTTAAGCAGTGTTGCGACTTTGGACAACTGCTACTTAAAGGAAATCTTTGTATACAGATTCTAATGGTTATTTCGTATTTCAGAAAACTCTCAAGCATTATATCTTACTTAAATACCCTTTTCATGTAGTGATGGGAGCTCGGGGGAAGGCCACATGAATATAAAAATTAACTTTCCATTCTGTGTAGGGAGCTCTCCTTGAATACTGCTTGGAAATAAATTTCAGCACAAATGCAGTTTGTTCCACAAAAAGGAGTATTGCAGCATACTGACAAATTTAGGTGGTCTTTATTAATTGATGATATTAACATTTTTTGTTTATTTTGGTGGACAGGGATGTGATGCATACAAAAATCAGTCTGCTGAATACTGCTTATTGCATGGGTTATGTGCTTAGTATTTGGGAAAAATTGGGAATGTTCTTTCTTAGGAAAACCTACTACTTGTTATGTTTACTGGGATAATGTTAATCTAGGATACCCAACCTTACACAAGAATGTACAAGTGTCTTTTTCTAAAGATAGTTGAGGATGCATTTGACTTCTGGCAGAAATAACTAGGAAACTAATAAGAGTGAGAGTCTTTGTGGGCCTTGACATAATTAAAAGCAGTTGTAGAGCAACATCAGTGTTTTAATGCATTTTGTTGGATCCGATTGCACAAGATGTACATCTCTGTATTTTCTATTTCAACCTAAAATTTAGACTAAACTACATTCAGAAAAGTATTATAAATCTTAGTCTTTGTAAGTTTTGCCTAGAAAGACATAGGAAGGGATAGTAACAGAAAAATGAGCTTTTTGCTTAAAGACACTTTTCAGAAGATTGTGCAGCTTGAAACTGCTGTGGCTGGTATTCAGCCTAAAGGTTCTGAACAAGACATTTCCTGTGTGCAACTGCCTGAAAGAGGGTGGAAAGCTTTGTTGTAAACATGCATGGGACTTGCTGTGCTGAATTGCATATGCACACAGACTGCTGATGTACCTGGTAAGAAAACAGCTTCTGCTATCAAGATTGTACTTGCCCATGTAAAAGCTGCTGCGTTGATGTAATAGACACCTGTGATGGCCCGTTGGTTTCTCAGGAATCCACCCTGCATCGTGCTATGCCAAGGTGAAGGCAGATGGGAGTGGTTGAGGAGACAAATACTTGCACTACATAATCTGACTTCTTTTTTTGCTCCAAAGACTTGGCTTGTGAGGTTTTGATTGGTTTTTTTCTCCCTACAGCTCTTTCCCATGAAACTCCCTCCCTTTCAATGGCATTGGAGCAGCTCACACACAGGCTTTTTGCAGTAGGGTAGGAAAGGATAGGGAACTACCTGTAGAAATCCAAAGGCTTCTAATTTATCATAGTCTCATAAAAATTCACTTTGTTTAATTTAGAATAATCTAGAATGTTTCAAACCAGCTTTCATTTAATTTACTGCAGGTAAAGGACCATTAGTGCCATGTTGCTCTAAACTCATAGTTATGAGAGCAGTCAAATTTTGAATGGGAAAAGGTATTGAACTCTTCCAGGAGCTCAGCTGTGCTAAAAGCACTGCTAGCACATGTACCCTGGTTTAGCCTTTGGTATTGCACTGTCCTTTCTACCTGCTTTGTAACTTGTGACAGGTGTCAGCTGTTTGGGAAACTGAAGAACATGCTCTTCAGGCATAAGTGTTTGACATGTAGAAGCCTTGTCATTTGACATGGTAAAAGGAAAACTGGCTTATGATGTCGAAATCATACATGTTTCCTGGAAAATCTTCTGTGGGTCTGAAACTGTGTTAGTTTCCGTGCATCAGCGTGCTGCTTGTGCTGTGAAAATTTGTCAAAACACTAAAAATGTTGAAAAGTTATTAAAAATGTTGATCAGCATAGATACCATTAGGCTTGGACAGCTTGGCTGCTTGGTTGTCAATGCTGAACAAATTTCAGTCAGCAGATGAAGGGG